>NW_006921793.1:3301445-3302032 GCF_000298275.1 Orycteropus afer afer | reverse complement strand
AGCAGCCAAGGGTGATTCAAGCTCTTCTTGTTGTTTTTTTATCGTTGGTCCATTGGTGGAGAAGGATATGCTGGCTCTTGCTCAGTAAGTGAAGTTGCAGGAGGTGTGGATGTACTTGTATCTTATGGGGACTGTTGCTGTCTCCCACTCAGTTAGGCAAAAATTACAATTGAATAACCATCAAAATAATTAAAAGAACATGGAGAAAAAATACACTCTGAAATCACACAGGAACAGTAACTCAAGAAAAGAAAAAGTGGAGCAAAGAAGAAGAAAACAGGTAAATATGTAATATCTGGGGATAGGTCACTAAGAGAAAAAAGTTAGAGAAGGAGAATAATGAAGAAAGAAAAGAAACTAAGAAACAGGAAGAAAAAAAAACTAACAAGGAATGGGGTGAACGACGAGAGAGAGAGAGAGAAAAAAAGAAGGTGTAAACTAGAACCTTTTCAGTCCTGTAGTACAGGTCCGGAGAGTTCTTCGTGTTACTGGAAAGCAGAACCTCTTCTTAAGCCCTTGGAACCTGTTAGAGTGCTGTCTCTTTAGGTTGTCTCTAGCTGCTGGTTACGTGGGTTTTTTTTTTGTTT
>NW_006921793.1:3289007-3300526 GCF_000298275.1 Orycteropus afer afer | reverse complement strand
TTGAACCGCCTGCCTTCTGGTTAGCAGTCAAGTGCCTTAGCTACCTATTGTTAGAGGGTTGCAAATTTCCGCCCATTTCAGGCACACTCATAGAACCCGCCTCCGTGGCCCCACAGCGCTGAAGCACACCTCCATGGCAAAATTCACGAGACCATACTCAGCTGCAGTCTCTTGGCTCTCCGTGCCCCGTCTGCCTGCAGTGCTGATGCAATCCCGCCAGACCGCTAATGGACAGCTCTGGAGTTTGTCTGTGATACTGCTCACCTGCAGCGCCAAAGATGCATGCAATTTCAGCTGTGTTGCAGTCAGGGGAGTACCTGCTAATGACCTGTGGTCCCGATATCCATGGCAAAGAAAAGCATGATGTCTCCCAGTCTGACCCAAGCCTGCTCTGTGATCCCTGGGAGGGGAGGGAGCTAGCCTTTCTGGCGCAACAGTGAGATCTCCGCCTGAATCTCAGCAGTGCTGCCCATGTCCGCCTGGACCCAGACAACCCAAATTACCGACAAAATCAGCTGCTGGAGGCAGGTCTCTGCCGCTGCCCGCTGGAATATTGTAGTGGTCACTGGTATGCTGCTGGTATGACTTCTTGGCTTGGGGATCTCAGGTGACCGCCCTAGCCTGGCAGACAGTGACTGCCCCAGGAAAGTTTGCTGTGGTTTATCTCGGGTGCTCGTCTGTCCTCCAGCAGTAGCTCTTTCCTAAATAATCTCCCTGTGCCTTTCCTCTAAATCTGCTCTTCTGTGTTTGGTGCACTCTGATTCAGTGAGCTGTTCAGAGCACCAAAGTTCCTGATTCAAACTGTTGTATCTAGTTTTCAAAGTCCTTAGGTGCCAGAGGGGGGGAAAAAAAAAAACGTGCTGCTCACTGGTGAGACTCCATTTTGAATCTTCTACCATATTATTTTACAAAGCAGCTAAACTATTTTACATCCCCACCATCAATGTATGAGGGTTCTAGTTCCAACACATCCTTGGTTTTAGTGTGCATTTCTCTAATGACTAGTGATATTGAGCATCTTTTCCTTTGCTTATTGGCTACACATTTATTTTCTTTTGTGGAATGTCTATTCAAATATTTTACCCATTTGAAAAGTATTTGTCTTCTTCCAATGGAGTTAAGAGAGTTCTTTATATGTTTGAGATATAAGCTCTTTGATAGTTCGGGTTGTAAAAATTACATCCCTGTCTGTAGCATGTTTCTTTTTTTTTGTTTTTTAATTTTGTCTTTCTAATAGCAAAAGTTTTTATCTTGGTTAAATCCATTTTATCAGTTTTTAAAATAGTTTATACTTCTTATTTCCCTTTTAAGAAATCTTTGCCTGATGTCACAAGATTTTCTCCTGTATTTCCTCATAGAATTGAATAGATTTTGCTCTACATTTAGGTCCGTGATCCAATTTGAATATAATTGTTATAAGAAGTAAGAGTTTAAATTCATTTATATCCGTACTGATATCTAGTTGTTTCCTTATCATATGTTGAAATGATTCTTTTCTCAATGTATTATCTTGGCATCTTTGTTGAAAAGCAATTGACCGATAGAGAACTATTTCTGGACTTTCTTTTCTGTCCCAATGATTTATATGTCTGCCAGCACCACAGTCTGTCATTATTGTCATTTTTTGATAAATCTTGAAATTTGGTAATCTAAGACCTCAAAAGTTCTTTTTCAAAGTTGTGTTAGCTATTCTAGGAACGTTACCTTTTTGTGTGCATTTTTATTATCAGCTTATAATTTCTTTAAAAAAAAAAAACAAAACAGTTAAGACTGCTTGAGGTTGCATTAAAACTGTAGATCAACTTGGAAATTATCATTACTTTATACTCCAAGAGGTGAAGGTTAATTCTCTCTCTGTACAATGTAGACCATAAATACAGACTTAACTTAAAATGAATAGAATGTGGCAGAAATTACAGAGTATATAAGGAAGTAAAAACAACAGTGTTGCATTCATGTTGCTCCGTTTGGATCACTTGCTCTGGGGGAAGTCAGCACTGAACCAGCCTTCCGACCCAAGCCACACTCACTGCCAGTCAACTTGATTCTGACTCATAGCGACCTCTCCTTGGTTTTTTGAGGTGGTATCTCTACAGAAGTAGATTGCCCAGTCTTCCTTTTGAGGAGTGGCTGGTGGGTTTGAACTGCCCACCAGACCTCCCAAACCAGCCTTATGCAGAGGTATATATGCCAAGAAACAGACTTCCTGCTAGTAATCAGCATTAATTCCTAGGTGTATTATTGAGCCCCCTTGTAAGCGGATACTCCAGTCCCAGTCAGCCTTTTAGATGACATCCTGACTGAAATTTCGTGAGAGACTTTGAGCCACAACCACACAACCAATTTGCTCCTAGATTCCTAACCTACAGAAACTGTTTGAGATAATAAATGTTTATCTTTTGAAATCGTTGAGGTTTTGGGTAATTTGTTGCCAGTAATAGATAACTAATAAAGCTACTTTAACAATATTGACTCCTCCAGTCTATAAACATAGTATGTCTCTACATTTATTTCACTCTTCTTTAATTTCCCTTTGTAGCTTTTTAGTTTTCACTGTACTGTTCTTACATATCTTTCATTAAATGTATTCTGAAGGTTTTTTTGTATGTGTTTTTAATGCCATTTTAAATGGAGTTGTTGTTATAATTCTTGTTCCAATTATTTGTTGTTAGTATATAGAAATACAGTTGATTTCTATATATTAACCTTTTATCATGCAACTTTGCTAAATTAATTCAGGTAGTTTTTTTTTTTTGTTGTTGTTGTTGTTGTTGTTTTTTTGATTCCTTAGAGCTTTTATGTTTAGGGAAGACATAATCATGTCTTCAGGAAAGAATATTTTATTTTTATGTTTTACTTACTCCTTTCAAATCTGTGCCTTAAAAAAAAAAATTATACAACTGGCTAAGATCTTGAGTACAGTGTTAAATCAGTGTGGGAAGAGTGGATATCCTTGCCTTGTTCTTGATCTTAGATAGAAGGCATTCATTTTCGCACCATTGAGTTTGCATCTGTAAATGCTTAAATGTTTCTAGATCTTCACATTAAATTTTAGGTTATTTTATTTATTTATTTAGTCCAATGTAACACTTGTTTCAAGATAAGCCTATTTTCCCCTAATTTCCACTTGTTAAATCACTCTGTAAAAATGAATATTTTAAAGTGAAATATTTTCTATGTTAAAAGGGATATTAGAAGGTGCTTACATATAAACATGTGAGTGAGGCAGTTTCCATATGCTAGAGACTCTAGCTACCTCCCAATTTATTTTTGCTTAGTAACAGAATGCTCATTTTATTTGGGGCACAATGTCCCCAACTTAAAAGATTACATTTCCCAGTCTACCTTGTATCCCTGGTATAAGCATCAGTCTAAGTCCTGTAATGTTAACCAATAAGCTATAAATGCTGTGGGACTTCTGGGAAGGCTCCTTAAAGTATTCTTTTTCTCTTTTTGTTTTCTTCTTCCCTCTGTGTGGAATGCAATTAAAATGGTTGAAACTTTTTTTCAACCTAGAGGAGAAATAAACTTTTTTTTTTTTTAAGCCTCCATTATTTGGAATTTTCTGTTTTGTGAGGTTAACTTAATCCTTCTGGTATATGATTTTCCAAAAGTAAAATCTTAGAGTAAGTAAGATAATTTGTTATACACAGATAATTGGAATGGTTCTTAATTCTGTCCCTATTCCAGTTCAACTTCCCATAAACCAGAAGGATAGCCAGTGTTTTAAATAAATACCTCAAAATCTTTTGGTTACTATAAATTCCCACATATAAAAAATATATGAGAGCTATAGACAGGTCAATCTGAATCACTTTTGCACTTAATAAAGAATAAGACAGAAAGCTTTTTGCAATAAGTGCCAAAGGTCCATGGTTCAGCCTGTCATGAAAAGGACAGTCATTTCATAATTATCCACAAATGGAAGAAATGTTTGGGCATCCCTAATTTGCATACATATTCTTTGGTAATAAAATAAGGTAAGGAAGACTAACTTGTCTGTCATTTTGTCATACTGTGGTGGCTTGAGTGTTGCTGTGAGGCTGGAGGCTACGCTACCAGTGTTTCACATGCCAGCAGGGTTACCCACGGTGGACAGGTTTCAGCAGAGCTTTCAGATTAAGACAGCCTTGGAAGAAGGAAGAGGCCATCCACTTCTAAAAGAATTGGCCATTGAAAACCTTATGGATAGCAGTGAAACACTTTGATATATTAACTGGAAAACTTCATGAATAGCCCTGAAACATTGTGTGACATAGTGCCGGAAGATGAGCCCCTCATGTCAGAAGGCACTCAAAATACACCTGGACAAGAGCTGCCTCCTCAGAGTAGAGCCAACCTTGATGATGTGGATAGAGTAAAGCTTTTGGGACCCCATTTGCTGATGTAGCATTTCTCAAGATGAGAAGAAACAGCTGCAAATATCCATTAATAATCAGAACATGGGATGTATGAAGTATGAATCTAGAAAATTGGAAGTTGTCAAAAATGAAATGGAACACATAAAGATTGATATCCTAGGCATTAGTGAGCTGAAGTGGACTGGTTTTGGCCATTCTGAATCAGACGAACATATGATCTACTACACCAGGAATGACATATTGAAGAAGAATGACGTGGCATTCATCATCACAAAGAATGTATTGTGATCTATCTTGAAGTATAATGCTGTAAGTGATAGGATAACATCCATACACCTATGAGGAAGACCAATTAATACTACTGTTATTCAAATTTATGCACCAACCACCAAAGCCAAGAATGAGGAAATTGAAGATTTTTACCAACTTCTGCAGTTTGAAATTGACTGAACATACAATCAAAATGTATTAATTATCACTTGTGATTGGAATGCACTGGTAGTTGGAAAATATGGCATTGCTGATAAAAATGACGCTCAAGATCTCATGATAGAATTTTGCAAAACCAACAACTTCTTCATTGCAAATACCTCTTTTTCAATAACACAGGTGGTGCCTATACATGTGAACTTCACCAGATAGAGTACACAGGAATCAGATTGAATACATCTGTAGCAAGAGGTGATGGAGAAGCTCAGTATCTTCAGTGAGAACAAGGCCAGGAGCGAGCTGTGGAACAGACCATCAACTGCTCGTATGCAAGTTCAAGTTGAAGTTGGAAACAATTAAAACAAGTCCATGAGAGCCAAAAAATGACCTTGATTATATCACTCCTGGATTTAGAGACCATCTAAGGAATAGATTTCATGCTTTGAACACCAGTGACCAAAAACCAGAGGAATTATGGGATGACATCAAGAACCTCATCCATGAAGAAAGTGAGAGGTCATTAAAAAGGCAGGAAAGGAAGAAAAGACCAAAATGGATGTCAGAAAATACTCTGAAACTTGTACTTGAATGGAGAATAACTAAAGCAAATGGAAGAATTGACAGGATAAAAGAGCTGAACAGAAGATTTCAAAGAGCAGCTTGAGAAGACAAAGTCAGTTATTATAATGAAATGTGATAAGATCTGGAGTTCAGAAAACCAAAAAGGAAAAACACACTCAGCATTTCTCAAGCTGAAAGAACTGAGGAAAAAAATTAAGCCTCGAATTTCAATATTGAAAGATTCCATGGGCAATATGTTGAATGATGCAGGAAACGTCGAAAGAAGATGGATGAAATACACAGAGTCACTATACCAAAAAGAGTTGGTTGATGTTCATCCATTTCAGGAGGCGGCATATGATCAAGAACCAATGTTATTGAAGGATTAAGTCAATCTGCACTAAAGGAAATGGCAAAAAACAAGGCTCCAGGAATTGACGGAATATCCATTGAGATGTTTCAATAAACAGATGTTGCACTGAAGGCACTCACTAGGTTATGCCAAGAGATTTGGAAGACAGCTACCTGGCCAACTGACTGGAAGAGATCCATATTTGTACCCTTTCCGAAGAAAGGTGATCCCATAGAATGTGGAAATTATCAAACAATATCATTGATATCACATGCAAGTAAAATATCGCTGAAGATTATTCAAAAACGGTTGCAGCAGTATATTGACAGAGAACTTCCAGAAATGCAAGCTGGATTCAGAAGGAGATGTGGAGCAAGGGATATCATAGCTGATGTCAGATGGATATTGGCTCAAAGCAAAGAATACCAGAAAGATGTTTACTTGTGTTTTATTGGCTATGGAAAGGCATTCAGTTGTGTGGAACATAACAAATTGTGGATAACATTGAGAAGAATGGAAATTCCAGAACACTTAATTGTACTTGTGAGGATCCTGTACATAGACCAGGAGGCCATTGTTTGAACAGAACTAGGGAATACAGCATGGTTTAAAGTCAGGAAGGAGTGTGTCAGGGTTTTATCCTTTCACCATACTTATTCAATCTGTATACTGAGGAAATAATCCGAGAAGCTGGACTATGTAAAGAGGAATGTAGCATCAGGATTGGAGGAAGGCTCGTTAATAATCTGAGATACGCAGATGACACCAGTTTGCTTGCTGTAAGTAAGGATGACTTGGAGCACTTAGTGATGAAGATTGAAGAATACAGTCTGCAGTCCTTTATATTGCATCTCAATATGAAGGAAACAAAAGTCCTCATGACTGGACCAATAAGCAGAATCAAGATGAACGGAGAAAAGATTGAAGTTGTCAGAGAGTTCATATTGGTTGTCAGAGAGTATTGCATTGGGCAAATCTGTTGGAAAAGACCTTTTTCAAGTGCTGAAGAGCAAAGATAATGCCTTGAAGACTAAGAGGTGCCTAACCCAAGCCATGGTATTTTCAATCACCTCATAATGCATGTGAGTGCTGGAGAATGAATAAGGAAGACCAAAGAAGAGTTGATGCTTTTGAGTTGTGTTGGCGAAGAATGCTGGAAGTACCATGGTCTGCTAAAAAAAACCTAACAAATGTGTCCTGGAAGAAGTGCAGACAGAATGCTCCTTGGAAGCACTAATGACCAGACTTTATCTCACTTACTTTGGTCATGTCATCAGAAGGGACTGTTGTCTGGAGAAGGATGTCATACTTGGTAAAGTGCCATGTCAACGAAAGAAGGAAAGGTCATCAACAAGATGGAGTGACATGGCTGCAATGATGGGCTCAGGTGCAGTAGGGATCATGAGGCTGGCACAGGACTGGGCAGTGTTTTGTTCTGTTGTACATAAGGTCTCTATGAGTCACATATGACTCGATGGCACATAACAACAACAAAATAATTTCAGGAGTTCCTTTATTCTTTCTTTATCATTTTCAATAACAGTATAGAAGAATATCAGGTCCATTAGAGCAAGGAATTTTGTCTCTTTGGTTCCCTGTTGTGTCCCAGTATTTAAAACAAGACTGTCACACAGTAGGTTTTCAGTATATATTTGTTGAATAAAAAAAAAAAATTCCTTATGTTTATACTGTTGCTCTGTCAGAAGATAGGTTTCTTGAATGTTGGGTCCATGGCACACGAAGACCCCAGCAGTGCAATTTGCCTTCTCAGTTTGTGTTCAGCCACAGTTGGCCAGAGAAAGAGATCAACACGTGGTGTCATTGCTAGGTCATGGTTTCTCACCTTCGCCTGCTGTGGTTTCATGCTAATGCTGAACAAGACCAGAGAACAGTTGAGGTTTGCTCTCTGTAATCAAGAGTGTTTTGCATATTTTCCACCTAGAAAATCAAATTCTTTATTTGCCTATGAGCATTATTAAATAATTTTCTTCCTAAAAAGGCTAATTGTATCTAAATAAGTGTAAAATTGATGTCCGTGTTTATTAGTAGCCTTAAAGAAAACAATTTCCTGTTCCTTTACATTATCAGAAGGAACCCTGTTTGTGCAGTGGTTAAGTGCTCAGCTACGAACCAAAAGTCTGTGGTTTGAACTCACCAGCTGCTCAACAGGGGAAAGATGTGCTTTCTTAGAGATCATAGCCTTTGAAATAATATGAGGCAGTTCTATTCTACTGTGTCCTATAGCATCTCCATGAGTCAGAATCTACTCAACAACAAAGGGTTACATTCTCAGATTGAGGAGGTAATAGTTTCTACTGTTGGCATGTGGGGAGCCCCTACCCATAACTCAGACCAGTGGCTTCTGTCTTCACCTTGGCTTTCAGCTATATGTGGCCCAGAGCATTCTTTGATTGCCTTGACCTCTGTCTTTTTCCCAGCTAGGGTATCCAATTCCTGCTGCCTGAATGCAAGTAGTTAGATTGTTTGCTTTTTTAATAATTGGGAGTGAAATTCACATTAACGATTTTAAAGTGAATAATTCAATAATATTTAGTAGATTCACAATGTTACACAACCAACACCCCTGTGTAGTTCAAAAACATTTTCATCACCCCAAAAGGAAACTCTATACCTAGTAAGCAGTAGTTCCTCAGTCCCTCCTGCTCCCAACCTCTAACAACCAATCTGTATTCTATCTGTAAGGATTTACCTATTCTGGTTATTTCATATAAGTGGAATCATACAGTATGTCACCTTTTTGTGTCTGGCTTTATTTAGCATAATGGTTTTAAGATTTATCCACATTGTTGCCTATATCAGTACTTCATCATTTTTATGGCTAAGTAATATTCCATTGTTTGTATATACCAAAGTTAGTGTATCCGTTCATCTGTTGATGGACATTGGCATTGTTTTTAACCTTGTGACTATTATGAATAATGCTGCTATGAACATGCATATACACATGTTTGAGTAGCTATTTTCAGTTCTTTGGGGTGTACACCTAGGAAAGGTATACACTAGGTATATGCTAGGTCATATGGTAAGTCTGTATTTAACTTTATGAGAAACCATCAAACTGTTCTCTACAGAGGTGGAATGATTTTACATCCCAACAACATACAGTGCTCCACATCTTGGCCAACACTTATAATTTTTTGGTGTTTATGTTTGTTTGTTCTTTTATTTTTTAATACCCATTCTAGTCTGTGTGAACTAGTATCTCATGGTTTTGATTTCATTTTCTTTACAACTAATGATGCTGAACATCTTTTCATGTGCATGTTTGCCATTTA
The DNA here is from genome assembly GCF_000298275.1 of Orycteropus afer afer. NCBI lineage: Eukaryota > Metazoa > Chordata > Mammalia > Tubulidentata > Orycteropodidae > Orycteropus > Orycteropus afer. The sequence goes on along the minus strand of NW_006921793.1, from coordinate 3,291,527 downwards.
TATACCTTCTTTGGAGAAATGTCTATTCAAATCATTTTTTAAATTGGGTTGTTTGTCTTTTTGTTATTGAATTATAAGAGTATTTTGTACATTCTAGATAATAGGTTTTTATCAGATATGTTGTTGTTGTTGTATGCCGTCAAGTCGGCCTCGACTCATAGCGACCCCTCCTTGGGTTTCCGAGGCAGTATCACTACGGAAGTAGGATTGCCCAACCTTCCTTCCGAGGAGTGGCTGGTGGGTTTGAACCACCAGGCGTCTGGTTAGCAGGCAAGTGTCTTAGCCACTATGCTACCAGAGCTCCCTTTATTAGATATATGATTTGCAAATGTTTTCTCTCATTCAATAGGTTGTCTTTTCACTTTTCTTGATAATGCCCTTTGACACGTGATTTTTTTTTTTTTTTATTGTGATTTGGGTGAATGTGTACAGAGCAAATTCATTTTCCATATAGCAGTTCACATATACTTTGTCTCATGACATTGATTGCAATTTCCCACAATGCAACAGCTGTTTTCCTACTTCCTCTCCATAGTTGCCTCTTCCCTGTGTCCTTCCCTTCCGTGCACTCCTGCTCCTTGAGCTATCTCCCTTTGCATACACAGCCCTTCTATTCTCCCATGATTGATATCTCCAAGGAATGTGTCTACCTAATGTAAATGATCACCTTATATGCCTGTCTTTTGTTTGGCTGGAAGCCACAGGAGTGGGTTCAATTCCAGACCAGAAGGGTAGCTAGGGGCCATAGTCTCAGGGGTTCCACCAGGCTCTGTAAGACCAGCAAATTTGCTCCCTTTTTTTCAAAATCATATTTTAAGTTTTGTTCCACATTGTTCTCCCACTCTATCCAGGATCTCCTACATAGATCCCCCTCTGAGTGGTTGACAGTGGTAAGTGGGCACTGTTTAGTTCTTCTGGTGTCATAGTCATTAGGCTGAGGACCAAGCTGAGTACACCATGTGGTGTACCAGTCCCTTGGACTAATTGTTTTCATGAATCTTTGGTTTTCTTCATTCTTCTTTGCTCTGGACAAGGAGCAACCCATTATTGCATCTAGATGGCCGCTTACAAGCTTTTATGATCACAGTCAATAATCGCCAAAGTGGGATATGGAACAATGTTTTTGTGTAGTATGTTCTGCCAATTGAGCACATCAAGCTCAACCATGGTACTGAGCCCATAGATCCAACTACTTGCTCCCTCTGGGTAGCTGCTGTGGCCAGGATGTGACTACAACCTTGTCCATTGTCAGCTCTACTATATACCTGGAAATTCTTACAGAACATACAAATACACTTGTAGAAAAATTGTGTGCCAAACTTTTATACATGGTCATGGGCACACTCCCCGCATTAACATACCTAATTGTTCAGCCTGCCCACCCATCTATCCACCCATGTATCAATGTTTGCCATCACTGGCAATGCAGTACTGTATGTACAGATGGGTTCATCTTTATTGTCTGTACTTCTCATGCGCTTCTCTACATCTTCTTCTTCCTTGATGCTACTGTGTTGATCACTCACATTTGGTACATTGGCCTTCCCTTCACCAAAATCAATACTTGTCTCTATTTGTCTAGCTCTGTTCCATCCCCTCCCCTCCCACTCCTAGCGACTGACAAAGAAAATTTCCTTCTGTATTTAAACCTTTCCTTGACTATTTACAATAACGGACTTATGCAATATTTGTCCTCCTATCATCGACTTATTTCACTCAGCATAATGCCCTCCAAGTTCATCCATATTGTGTGGTGTTTTGCAGATTCTATGTTATTCTATAGGGTTGCATAGAATTCCATTGTGTGTATGTGCCATAGTTTGGTTATCCATTCTTTTGTTGACAGGCACCTAGGTTGCTTCCATCTTTTTGCTATTGTAAATCGTGCTGTTCTTGTCCTGGCTCTCACTTCTTTAGGATATATACCTAGTAATGGAATGGCTGGGTCAAGTGGTATTTCTAATTCCAACTTTTTAAGGAATTGCCATACTGCTTTCCACCGTGGTTATATCATTTGACAGTCCCACCAGCAGTGTATGAGAGTCCATATCTCTCCACATCCTCACCAGCATGTTATTTTCTGTCTTGTTGAACTTTGCTGCTAGTGCTGGGGCAAGATGGTATCTCCTTGTTGTTTTGCTTTACATATCTCTAATGGGTAATGATCATGAGCATTTCTTCATATGTTTGTTGGCCACCTGAATATTCTCTTTGGTGAAGTGTCTATTCATGTCTTCTGCTTATTTTAAATTGGATTATTTGTTTTTGTTGTTGACTTGTTGGAGTTTTCTATAAATTTTAGAAATAAGTCCCTTGTCAGATCTGTCATTGCCAATATTTTTTCTCAATCTGTAGGTTCTCTTTTGACTCTTTTGGAGAAGTCTTTGGAAGCACATAAAAATTTAATTTTTAGAAGGTCCCATTCATCCAGTTTATCTTCATCTGTTTGTGTATTTTGGGTTATGCTTGACAGTCTATTTATGCCATATATTGTTGTTGTTGTTGTTGTTATGTGCTGTC
>NW_006921793.1:3265825-3287827 GCF_000298275.1 Orycteropus afer afer | reverse complement strand
TATCATCAGCAAATAGGGATAGTTTTACTTCTTCCTTACCAATTTGAATGCCTTTGATTTCCCTTTCTTGCCTTATTGCCCAGGCTAAGGATTCCAATACAGTGTTGAATAGAAGTGGTGTTAGAGGGCATCCTTATCTGATTCCTGTTCACAAGGGGTATGGTGTCAGTTAATGTTGGCTGTTGGTTTTGCATATATGCCCTTTATTAGGTTGAGAAATGTCCCTTCTAATTTTGCTGAGAGTTTTGATCAGGAACGGGTGTTGGATTTTATCAAATGCCTTTTCTGCAATGATTGATATGACCATGTGGTTCTTTTCCTTTGTTGTATTTATGTGATGGGTTATGTTGATTGGTTTTCTAATGTTGAACCATCCTTTAACATACCTGGTGCGAACCCCACTTGGTCCTTATGTATTATTATTATTTTTTTATATGTTATTGGCATCTATTGACTAGGATTTGGTTAAATATTTTTGCATCTATATTCATGAAGGATATTGGTCTGCAGTTTTTCTTTTGAGTGATGTCTCAGCTGGTTTTGGTATTAAGGTTATGCTTCCTTCATAAAATGAATTCGGGAGAATTCCATCCTTTTCTGTGTTCTGGAATAGTTTGAGGAGGATTGGTGTCAGTTGTTCTCTGAATGTTCTGTAGAATTCTCCAGTGAAATTATCTGGGCAAGGCCTTTTTTGTTGTTGGTAATTTTTTTATGACCTGTTCAATATCTTCTTTTGTTATGGGTCTGTTCAACTTTTCCACTCAGTCTGTGTTAGTTTAGGTCAGTGGTATGTTTCTAGAAATCTGTCCATATCTTATGGATTTTCAAATTTATTACAGTACAGTTCTTCATAGTATCTTGATATTATCCTTTTTATTTCAATTGGTTCTGTTGTGATGTTGCCCATTCATTTTCTTATTCATGTTCTTTGTATTCTCTCCCTCTTTTCCTTCATTAAATCTGCCAGTGGTTTGTCAATTTTATTAATCTTTTCAAAAAACCAACTTCTAGTCTTGATTTTTTCTACTATGACACACAAGTTTTTAATTTTGACAGTCTAACTTACCTCTTTTTTCTTTCATTTTTCATGCTTTTTGTGTCATATCTGAAAATCAGTTGCCAAATTCAAAGTCAAGAAGATTTACCCCTGTGTTTTCTTCTAAGTGTTGTATGGTTTTAGCATTTATGTTTAGGTCATTGACTCATTTTGAGTTAATTTTATATATGAGGTAAAATAGCTGCCTAACTTCATTTTTTGCATGTGCCAATCTATTTGTCTAATACACTTTGTGGAAGGAACTATTCTTTTCACTCTTGTGAGATCTTATCACCTTTGTCTGAAAACAGTTTGCCATTAGACATAAGGGTTTATTTCTTGGTTCTTCACTTCTGTTCTATTAGTCTGTATATTATGTATCCTTCTGCCATTACCACACTGTTTTGATTAGTTGTATAGTAAGTTTTGAAATCAGAAATTGAGTCCTCCAACTTTGCTTTTTTTTAAAAATATTATTGTTTTGATTGTTCAAGACCCCTTACAGTTCTATATGAATTTGAGGGTCATCTTTTCCATTTCTGAGGGGAAAATAAGACCCCGTATGGTCTATTTTCAAAGCCTGTTGCTTCAAAATCTCTATGGGTTTCAAGAAAATTCTCATTCAAAAGTTCAAGAAGGGTTTTTGAAGTCATGAAGATTAAAGTTTAAAGTTATATGTAAATATAAGGTAATTGCCTTTATAAAGTGGGCACATTCTTATTGTGGTGTTACATTTATAACTAGCTTCTACAAGTTTGTTGTTGTTGTTAGGTGCTGCCGAGTTGTCTCCGACTCATAGAGACCCTCATGTACAGCAGAATGAAACACTGCCCAGTTCTATGCTAGCCCTACAATCCTTGCTATACGTGAGCCCATCGTTGCAGCCACTGTGTCAGTTTATCTCATTGAGGACCTTCTCCTTTTTTGTTATTCTTCCACTTTGCTAAGCATGATATCCTTCTCCAGGCAATGGTCCCTTCTTACAATATGACCAAAGTATGTGAGACAAAGCTTGGCTATTCTAGCTTCCAAGGGCCTTCTGGCTGCACTTCTTCCAGGACAGATTTGTTAGTTCTTTTAGCAATCTGTGGTAGTTTCAACATTGTTCGCCAACACCACAACTCAAAAGCAACTTAGAACATTATTTTGTGTTAATATTAAAGTCTCTATTTGTGTGTTCAATTCAAGATTATTCAGAATTAATCAGAACTTAAGAAACATAAGACATTTAACCACTAAACAATCTTTTGCTTTCCAGACTTCCCTTTCTCTCATAATGTGTTTCCCATAGGTTACCTTCCTTGTCCTTAACCTTGAAACAGCATGATAATATCAGAAGATAAAGGAATTATGTTCACATCATATATACATACAAATTCAGAAATATTTCACAGATTCTCAAACATTATCAAAGAACTCTCATTTCTCTGTCCTTAAAATTTGAAATAGTTAACTATAGTAGGGTGAGTAGATTGCATTCCCCTCTTGATCCCTTTTTATGTCTGGAGCCATATTGGGAGTGAAAACAACAGAGAAATTAGGCAAGGAAGCAAAATTTATTCCCCTACTTGTGTGCAGTTCAGGCAACAAAAATCTAAAGCTTTTCTGACTCAAGATATCAAAGACATGGCAGAAAAGCTGAAAATTCAGCAGGGAAACCTTGCAAACAAGGGAAGTACACAGAGCATGAGCCCCAGAATCTGAATGTGAATTCTGGGCTGACCACCAGACCACATAGATGAAAGAGACATCCACTAGTAGATGTGCACAGAAACAGGAAAGTATGACCTGTGCTCAGGGAGAAGGGCAGTCTGTAGAAACTCCTCATGGACCAGATTCACCAGCTAAAAATTTCAAAGCAACTGTGTAAATATTTTCAAATATTATAGGAAAATATGGCTTGAATTTGTGAACAGATTAGGAATCTCAACAAAGAAATGGAAACCATGAAACCATTCAAAGTTTTAACTCTCAAGCTGAAAAGTACCATAGAAATTATATAATCCATAGAACAGAGAGAGGAAAAAGGTGCAAGAAATATGAACAGAGAGCCTCAGAGACACATGGGCCAGTATCAAGCAGTCCAACATATTGGAGGGACAGAATGTTATGAGAAAGAGAAGAAAGAATGACTGAAAAATTTTGAAAATTTGAGGAAAGACATTGACTTACAGATCCAAAAAGCTCAGTGAACTCCAGGCAAGGGTCAATAAATACTGGAAAAAAAAAAAAATCACACTCAGGTACATCATAGTCAAACTGCTGAAAGCAGAAAATAAAGAAAAGAATATTTTTTGAAAACAGAGAAACAACATATGACTTAAAGAGAAAAATGATATGAGAAAGTTCTGCCTTCTGATAAGACGCATTGGATGCCAGAAGGTATTGAAATAAGATATTTAAAATACTTAAAGGAAGGGGGGGTAAAAAGAAAGAAAAACCGAGTCTGATCTCCAAAAACAAAGGCAAAATAAAGACAATTTTTATAAACAAAAACAAAGAAGGTTTGTTTCCAACAAACTTCACTGTAGGAAATGCTAAAGGAAAGTTCTTCAGGTTAAAGGAAAATTGCACCAGATGACAACTTAGATCTATAAAAAGAAATGAAATGGTAATATATTGGTAAATATTAAAGACTATTTCTTCTTTTAATTTCTTTAAAAGATGCATGATAACTTAAAGCAAAAATAATAAGTATATTGTTGGGTTTATAATGTAGAGAGGTGTAATATAAAAGACAAAAGCAACATAAAAGATTGTGGAAATGTTAAATAGATCTGTACTTTTGCAAGATTCCTGTATTTTACTTAAAGCCAGTCAGCGTTAACTTTAAGCAGATTTTAATAAATAAAAGATGCATATTATAATGCCTAGTGCAAATGTAATATATATATATATGAGATATAGCTTAGAAGCCAATAAAAGAATTGGAGTTAAAATGAAGTATTAAAAAGCATTTGATTACTACAAAAGAAGGCAGCAAAGGAGGAACAAAGAACAAAAAACAGATGAAACAAATAGAAACCTGTTTGTCAAACCTGAATTTAACTATGTCCGTAAGTACATCATATATGAATGATTAAACATTTCTATCAAAAGGCACAGATTGTCAGACTGGATTTAAAACAAGAACCAGATGTATGCTATCCACAGGAGACACATTTTAAAAACAAAGGCACAGGAAAGGTTGAAAATGAAAGCATGAAAAAGATTTATCATGGAAACAGTAGGCATAAAAAGCTGAAATGGCAGTATTAATATCAGGCAAAATAGAATTCTATGAGTACTACTTATACTTGGAAAAAGAAAAATAATTTGGGGAAAAAAAGGGGGACCAGGTTTGCTGGTCTGATAGAGCCTGGTGGAACCACTGAGACTATGGCCCCTTGCTGCCCTTCAGGTTTGGTATTGAACCCACACTTATGGCTTCCAGGCAAACAAAAGACAGGCATATGAGTTGAACATGTACCTGAGGTAGATACACTCCTTGGAGAGAGCAATCATGGGAGAAAGAAGGGCTTTTTATGCACAGGGAGACAATTCAAGGAGCAGGAATGCATGGAGGGATGGACACAGGGAAGAGGTAACTATCAGGAGGAAGTGGGAGGGGAGCTATTTCATTGGGGTAAATTGTAGTCAATGTCAATGAGACAACGTGCGTGTGAACTGCTGTATGGAAAGTGAACCACTGACCTTTTGGCTAACAGCTGAGTACTTTAACCACTGTGTCGTAAAGGCTTTTCCATCAGTTGTTAAGGACATGCAAATCAAAGCCACAGTGAGGTATTACCTCTCTCCGTTATAATGATAATGATCAACATCAGTGGAGGCTTGGGTGGTGTTGTGAAGCTGAACATGTTTCAGAAGAGCTTCTAGACTAAGATGAAGTAGGAAGAAAGGCCTAGCAATCTACTTTCAGAAATCAGCCCATGAGAAACCTATGCAGAAGGCACAGGACCACGGAGCAGTTTCCTTCTGTTGAGGTGAGGACTAAGTCAGGGGCAGCTAACAACAGCAATATTAAATCTCCAATAGTACAGTATATTCACTGGCACTGGGTGAATGTCACTCAAGTTTGATAGTTTTTATTTAACCTTTGTGAAAATAAGATATTTTTGAATAAAAATTAAAATGTTTTCTCTTATTCAAATCTCATAGCTCTGATTTCATATATTTTTCATGCCTAAAGGGTTTTAATCACTCTAGCTGAAAGGTTGGTGGTTTGAACCCATCCAGTCACTCCATGGGAGAAAGACCTGGCCATCTGCTCCTGTAAGGATTGTAGCCTAGGAAACCCTATGGAGCACTTCTCTGTGTCACATGGAGTCAGCGTGAGTCAAAAATCAACTTAATGGCACCCAACCACAGTTTTCACTATATGTATTTTGTTATGTTTATAGCAACATTTTGGTATCTTCAGCTAAATCCTTGTAACTGTGTGCTATTTCTACGTCCTCATTTTCAGTTATTTCTTTGCTGTATTTCCTTCATCTCTCTCTTTGTTAAAGAAATACATTGTAAATAATGCTCCTCCACACCTGTTTTGATCCAACTCCATGACAGTGAATTTGAGTTTTTTATTTTTTCCTTATGTACTGGAAGCAGACCACATTTCTAAGGCAGCTATTGTTGTTATGTGCCGTGAAGTCAGATCCAACTCATAGCGACCCCTCCTTGGGTTTCCGAGGCAGTATCACTACAGAAGTAGATTGCCCCATCTTCCTTCTGAGGAGTGACTGGTGGGTTTGAACTGCCAGCCTTCTGGTTAGAAGTCAAGTGCCTTAAGCATAGGCTACCAGAGTCTGCAGAGTCCACGATAGAGCTGATTACCAGTCTCCTCATGGGGAATAACGACATCCACCTGCCCAGCCACTCAAAACCAGGCCCAGCCAAGTTGACACATTACATTACTATCACAACACCTCTCACTCACCCATCATCCCTCTGCAGAAGAAATCATTCTCCATGGTTTTGTACTTTTAGTACATATATATGTGTCCATAAGTAGTATATACTATTTCTTTTCAAAAATATGAATACAATATAAGATACCTCTTATGTATATTTTCATTCAGCTTTACATTTTCAACATTCAAACATTAATACATATACATTGAGTTTAAGGTCTATGTCATGTTCTATGTATAATATACTCTACCTATTCCTCTACTGGAGGCACTTGTGCTCTGGTGGCGTAGTACCTAAGGTATTTGACCGCTAACCAGAAAGCTGGCAGTTCAAACCCACCAGCCATTCTACAGAAGAAGACTAGGCAATCTACTTCTGTAAAGATTCACAGCCTTAGAAACCCAAAGAGGGCTGCTAAGAGTTAAAATCGACTTGCTGGCAGTGAGTTTGGTTGTTTTTGTTTTGTTTTTTAAATTACTGATAGCATTGCATTGAGTGCTCCTTAACACACGTTGTGGTTGTTGTTATTTGCCATCGAGTCGGCCCCGACTCATAGCGACCCCTCCTTGGGTTTCCAAGGCAGTATCACTACGGAAGTAGGAATGCCCAACCTTCCTTCCGAGGAGTGGCTGGTGGGTTTGAACCGCCAGCCTTCTGGTTAGCAGTCAAGTGCCTTAGGCACTATGCTACCGGAGCTCCCACATTAGCTCTACTCGATATTACCAATTTCTAGTTATGTTGATTTTTTTCTGTTGTCTTTCTGTTTCATTTATTTCTGCTTAGATTTTTATTATCTCTTTCCTTCTGGTGATTGTAGGCTTTTTTTTGCTGGGTTTTTTTTTTTTTTTTTTTTTTTTTTTTGCTGCTCTTTTTCTAATTGTTGGAGATGTTGGGTTAAGGTGTTCATTTTCAATTTTCTTTTTTTGATATGTTTCTTTATTGCTATAAATTACCCTCTGATCACTGCTTTTGCTGTGTCCCAAAGATTTTTGGTATGTTGTATTTTCATTCTCATTCAATTCAAAGAATTAACTTCATTTCTTATTTCTTCTACTACCCAATCATTTTTTTTTTTATTACTCATAGATTTATTTGCAGCATATGTAAATACATATATGAAAATTTCCTCTGTTGAACCTATACATATTTGTGGGTATAGTCCCATTCTCCTTTCCACAACAGCTAGTGTGTCTGTCTATGTATCCACTCTTAGATTATTGATTATTATTACAGTTATTGCAGGTTGTTGTTGTTAGGTGTCATCTAGTTGACTCTGACTCATAGTGACCCTATGTATAACAGGGCAAAACACTGTCTGGTCACACACCATTCTCACAGCCCTATAAGGCTATACTTGAGACTATCATGTAGCCACTGTGTCAATCCAGCTTATTGAGGGTCTTCCCCTTTTTCACTGACCCTCTGCTTTACTAAACATGATATCCTTCCACAGGGAATGGAAGATTATTGCAGGATTGTGTACAAATTTGTTTTTACCTCTGTTGCCTTTAACTTTGTGTTCCTCCAGAGCATTTTTTTCCTTGATATTTCATACTGTTGTTCTCCTTATTGTATCAACTTCCCTTTCATCTAAGTTAATATGTATGTACCCTCTGGTTAGTCATTTACCCTATCTTCTTCACCCTTCTGGTAACCATCAAATAATATTTCCTTTTGTGTAAAAACAGTTTCTTGACTTTTTACAATAGTTGTCTTAAAATATTTTTTCTTTTGTGATTGACTAATTTCACTCAGCATAATGTCCTGTAGGTTCATCCATGTAATGAGGGGTTTTACATATTTTACTGCCCAGTCATTTTTGAAGAGAGTGTTACTCAGTGTCCATGTGTTTGTGCTTTTTCTATTGGTCTTCCTAGTGCTGATTTCTGATTTTATAGCATTGTGATCTGAGAAGATGCTTTGCAATATCTCAGTGTTTTTAAATTTATTGAGGCTTGTTTTGTGGTGTATCATATGGTCAATCCTGGAATGTTCTTTGTGCACTGGAAAAGAATGTATATTATGCTGTTGTTGGATGAAGTGGTCTTTAGATGTCTGTAAGGTCAAGTTGATTGATAGTATTGTTTAGTTCTTCTACATCTTTGTTGAGTTTCTTTACAGTAGTTCTATCTTTGATTGAAAGTGGTGTGTTAAAGTCTCCTACTATGACTGTGGAGTCATCTGTTTGTCTTTTTAATTCTGCTGAAGTCTGATTTATGTATTTTGGGGCTCTTTCATTGGGGACGTAGATATTTGTTATGGTTATGTCCTGTGATTCAATTGATCCTTTAATCATTATGCAGCGTACTTCTTTGTTTTTTATGGTGGTTTTGTCTTAAAGTCAATTTTATCAGAAATTAGTATTGCCAGTCCTGCTCTCTTTTGATTGCCATTTGCTTGGCATATAATTTTCCAACCTTTGATTTTTAGTCTATTTTTGTCTTTGTGTCTAAAGTGAGTCTCTTGTAGACAGCATATTTGATGGGTCATGTTTTCTTATCCAGTCTACAACTCTCTGTCTCTTGAGTGATGGGTTTAATCCATCTACAGTTAGTGTAATTATTGACAAGTATCAATTTATTGATGTCATTTTGTTATGTGTTTTTTGTAGTGTTGCTGATTTCTTTGTTCCATATAATTTTCTGTGCTGAGCTCATATTGTTTATGAGTTGTGTTACTATCTCCTTCGTTTCTGTTGTTTTAGTATTTGGTAAGTATTTTTCCTTGTCCTCTTTTTTTATTTTTATGCGAAGGTTTATTATTTTTCTTTGCGGTTACCCTGTAATTTGTAATTTTCTTGCCAAGTTTAAACTTGTCCATTCTATCTCACAATTGTCTGACTTCCTCACCATTTAGAAGTTCTGTAAGCACACTATTTTTTTCCCTCTTTTTGGTTTGTAGTTGTCCTCATTTACCAAATGATGTCTCTGGTTCCCTTTTTACAGTTTTGTAAGCTTATTTTACTTTGGATACTTCTATAACTGTGTTGGTTCCTGGGTTATGTTGTCATGTGTGTTAGTCATTGTGATAGTTGGAGCTGTGTGTCAGCTTGACTGGACCCCAGTTCTGTGTGGTTGTTCCCATGATGGGATTGGATGACTGTGTTCTGAGTGGCCAGTCTGTTCAAGGGGAGTTTTCCTAGGGGTGTGGCCTGCTTCCAGGATATCCAGGAACATCCTGGGAAGAGAGACATTCTTCTGTGGATCGGGATTCTGTTGTGCTGCCTACAACTGTCTGTGAGTGAGCAGTCCACCGTTCAGCCTGGAGATCTTGGATTCGTCATTCGTTGGAGTCAACAGCCAGTGTACTGGCTGCCAGCCTTGAGCTTCTTGGCCCCTGTGGTTGCGGGAGCCAGGAAAACCTCCAGCTTGATATTTGATCCAGGGACTTTGGACTTGCCGGCTTCTATACGTGTGTGAGCCATTTTCCTAAGATAAATTTCTCTCTCTCTTTATATATATATATATATGTATATGTATACACACACACACACACACACACACAAGCTTTACTGGTTTTTATTTCTCTAGATAACCCAGTCTAACACAGTCATTGATTGTTGCTTGCTGTTGTTGGTTCTCTGTCCAAAGGACTTCCTTTAGCATCTTTTGTAAAGTTGGTTTCATTTTAACAAATTCTCTTAATTTCTGCTTATCTGGAAATCTCCAATGGAATTCCCATTCTTCACAGTGTTATCCATAATTTGTTATGAACTACACAGATAAATGCCTTTGCGTAGTCAGTAAAACACAGGTGAGCATCGTTATGGTATTCTTTTCTTTCACCCAAGATCCATCTGACATCAGTAATGATATCCCTTATTCCACACCCTTTTCTGAATTCAGCTTGAATTTCTGGCATTTCCCTGTCAGTATAATATTGTAACCATCTTTTAATTATCTTCAGCAAAATTTTAATTGCATGTCATATTAATGATATGGTTCGATAATTTCCACATTCGACAAATTCTGTACCTTTCTTTGGAATGGACGCAAATATGGATCTTTCCCAGTTGATTGGTAAGGTAGCTTGTTTTACAGATTTTACGAGTGAGCCCTTTCCAGAACTGCATCTATTTGTTGAAGCACCTCAATGAATATTCCATCAATTTTTTCACCAATTACTGCTATGGAGCTTAGAGTACTCCTTTCATTACCATTATTTCTTGATCATATGCTACCTCCTGAAGTAGTTAAACATCAACCAGTTCTTTTTGGTACAGTGACTGTGCATTCCATCTTCTCTTGATGTTTCCTGCATTGTTCAATATTTTGCCCATAGAATCCTTCAGTATTGCAACTCATGGTTTACTTTCTCTTGTTGAGCTGCCCTTTGAAGTCTTCTATTGAGGTCTTTTATTTCATCTTTTCTTCCATTCACGTTAGCTACTCTCCATTCAAGAGCAAGTTTCAGACTCTGCTGACATTCATTTTGGTCTTTTGTTCCTTTCCTATCTTTTTAATGACATTTTGCTTACTTCATGTGTGAGACTCTTGTTGTCATCCCACAGCACATCTGGTCTTTGGTCACTGGTGTTCGTTGTGTCAAATCTTTTCTTCAGATGGTCTGTAAATTCAGTTGAGAAATACTCAAGGTCATATTTTGGCTCTCATGGACTTATTTTAATTTTCTTCAGCTTCGACTTAAACTTGCATAGGAGCAGTTGATGGTCTATTCCACACTCAGCCCCTAGCCTTGTTCTGACTGACGATACTGAGCTTCTCCTTTGCCTCTTTCAATATGTTTAGTCAGTTTGATTCCTATGAATTCCATCTGGAAAGGTCCACGTGTATAGTCACTGTTTATGTTGTTTAGAAAAGGTATTTGCAATGAATAAGTCACCATTGTTATTGTTGTTAAGTGCCATCGAGTAATCTCCAAATCATAGCGACCCTATGTACCACAAAATGAAACACTGCCCAGTCCTGTGCCAGCCTCATGATCTTTGCTCTACCTGAGCCCATTGTTGCATCCACTGTCATTGGCCTTGTAAAATTCTATGATGCAGTCTCCAGCATCATTTCTTTCACTGAGGCCAAAATGTCCAGGTAATGATGCTTCTTCTTTGTTTCCATCTTTTGCATTCCTGTCAGCCATAATTAGCAACAAATCTTGATTGCATGTTTGATCAATTTCAGACTGCAGAAGTTGGTAAAAAATCTTCCATTTCTTCATCTTTGGCTTTAGTGTTTGGTATGTAAATTTGAATAGCTATGAGTTGGATTCGACTTGATGGCATTTGGTTTTTTTTTTTTTTTTTTTTTTTGGTTTAGTAGTATTAACTGAACTTCCTTGGTGAATGGACCTTATCTGCCACAGACAACATTGTACTTCAGGATAGATCTGGAACTGTTTTTTTGTGACAGTGTATGTGACACCATTCCTCTTCAATTTTTTGTTCCTGGCATAGTAGACCATGTGGTTATCTGATTCAAAATGACCAGTAGAAGTTCCTTTAAGCTCACTAATGCCTAGGATATTGATCTTTATGCGTTCCATTTCATTTTTCACTACTACCAATTTTACATATTTTTCATATTTTCATATTCATATTTCATACATTCCATGTTCCAGCATATTTCATACATTCCATGTTCCAGTTGTTAATGCATGTTTGCAGCTGTTTCTTCTCATTTTGAGTCATGCCACATGAGCAAATGAAAGTCACAAAAGCTTTACGCCATACATGTCATTATGGTCAACCCTACATTGATGAGGAACTTCTTCCACAGTCATATTTTGTGTACCTTCCATCTTGAGGACTCATCTTCTGCCACTATATCAGATAATCCATTCATTAAGTTTTCATTGCTCAGTTTTTTTCAGAAGTGGACTGCCAATCCTTCTTCCTAGTCTGTCTTAGTCTGGAAGCTCCACTAAAACCTGTCCACTATGGTGACTGTGCTGGTATTTGAAATACTTGTGGCATAGTTTCTAGCTTCATAGCAGCATGCAAGCCACCACATTAGGACAAACTGACATATGAGTGGTGGAATGCATATTTAAGTTCCAACAAAAGCTCTGTTAAGATCTTACTTTGAATCATGTTGAATTTATATACTAATTTATTAAGAATTGGCATCTTAACAACTTTGCATCTTTCCATTAATTGATGTTGTGTCTTTCTTTGTTAATAGCATTCTTTTTATGTCCATTATTATAGTTTTCTAGTTTTCTCTATAAAGATTTTACATCTAATTAGTTAGATATATTACTAGGTATCTTATAGCTTTTGTTGCTGTTTTCTGCTAATAGTTGACTGTCTTTCCTTTCTAGGTAATCTGTTGTATCTCTGGTTGCTTTTAAAAATGCCTTTCTTTCACTAAAATGGGTCCAAGTATAAACTGGGAACTCTGGTAGCATAGTGCCTAAGGCACTTGACTGCTAAACAGAAGGCTGACGGTTCAAATCCACCAGCCACTCCTCAGAAGGAAGGTTGGGCAAACTACTTCCATAGTGATACTGCCTTGGAAACCCAGGGAGGGGTCGCTATGAGTCAGGTCTGACTCGACGGCACATAGCAAAAATAAGTGTAAACTTAATTTTATTATCCTTCTTAAGTCTCTTACATTTTCAATCTGAAGATTTATATCCTTTACTAATTCTGAAAAACTCTCAGCTAAAATCTATTCATGTATAGTCTCCCTTGCCCTAACCCCTTATGTCTTTCTTACTTCTTCTGGAACTCCTATGAGAATATGTTGATGACCTCACTGTTCTGTACATAATGCACTTGTTTAGAGTCCCATGCCTTACCTCAAATGCCTTTTGTACCTCACTTCAAAGTCTCTGGTTCATGCCCTGCAGAGGCTTTATCTTCTCACTGCAGATAAGAATGAGTGTGACCATGAGAAGGGAGAGGAACGAGGGCTACTTCCCTTTTTTGTTTTTTTCAAACAGTTTGTTTATTTATTATTTTTGCAATGCTCCTTCCCCTCCCCTCCCCTACTCATAACCAACAAAGAAAGTTTCCTTCAGTATATAAACCTTTCCTTGACTTTTTACGATAATGAACTAATACAGTATTTGCCCTTTTGTGATTGACTTATTTCATTCAGCATAATGTCCTCCAAGTTCATCTACGTTATGTGGTATTTCATAGATTCTACATTATTCTTCAGTGTTGCGTAGTATTCCCTTGTGTATATGTACCATAGTTTGCTTAGCCAATCTTATGTTGATGGGCACCTAGGTTGTTTTCATCTTTTTTGCTATTGGAAGTAGTGCTATAATGAACATGGGTGTGCATATATCTATTCTTGTCCTGGCTCTGGGAGCTCTGGTGGCATAGTGCCTAAGGCATTTGACTGCTAACCAGAAGGCTGGTGGTTAAACCACACCAGCCACTCCTCAGAAGGAAGATTGAGCAATCTACTTCTGTAGAGAGACCACCTAAGAAACCCAAGGAGGAGTCACTGTGAGTCAGGACTGACTCAATGACAGTGAGTTTGGTTTTTGGTTTTTGGTCCTAGCTCTCACTTCTTTAGGATATATATCTAGTAATGGGATTGCTAGATCAAATGGTATTTCTAATTTCAACTTTTTAAGGAATTGCCATACTGCTTTCCACAGTGGTTGTATCATTTGACAGCCCCACCAACAGTGTCTGATAGTCCCGATCTCTCCACATCCTTACCAACATGTGTTCTTTTCTGTCTTGTTGAACTTAACTACTAGTGCTGGGGCAAGATGGTATCTCATTGTTGTTTTGATTTTCATATCTCTAATGGCTAATGCTCATGAGCATTTCTTCATATGTTTCTTGGCTACCTGAATATCCTCTTTGGTGAAGTGTCTGTTCATGCCTTCTGCACATTTCTTAACTGGATTTTCTTTCTGTTTTTGAGGTGTTGAAGTTTTCTGTAAATTTTGACATAAGTCCCTTGTCAGATATGTCATTGCCGAATATTTTTTCCCAATCTGTAGGTTCTTTTTAATCTTTTGGAGAAGTTTTTGGAAACATATAAAAATTTAACTATTAGAAGGTCCCATTTATGTAGTTTATCTCCTACTGTTTGTGCATTTTGGGTTATGCTTGACCATCTATTTATGCCATAAATTATGACCTCTAAATTTGCCCCTAGTTTTTCCTTGAGGAACTTTACAGTTTTAGATTTCACATTTAAGTCTTTTATCCATCTGGAGTTAGTTTTTGTGTAGGTATGAGGTACAGATCTTGTTTCATTTTTCTGCAAATGGATATCCAGTTTTGCCAGCACCATTTGTTAAACAGACCATCTCTTCCCCATTTAATGGATTTCAGCCCTTTTCAAAGATCAGCTGACCAAAAATCGATGGATCTATTTCTGGGTTCTTAATTCTATTTTATTGGTCTCTGTGCCTGTCGCTGTACCAATACCAAGCTCTTTGGACTGCTGTGGCTGTCTACTAGGTTTTGAGATCTGGGAGTGTGAGACCTCCCACTTTGTTGTTCTTCTTCAATAGTGCTTTAGTTATATGAGGTCTCTTTCCTTTCTATATAAAATTAGTTTTTCCATATTTCCATATCCTTAAAGAATATTAATGGGATCTGGATTGGGATTGCCTCGAATGTATAGGTTGCTTCAGGTAGTATTGATATTTTCATAATGTTCAATCTTCCTATCCATGAGCAAAGTATGTCCTTCCATTTATGTAGCTCTCTGATGGTTTCTTGAAGTAGACTTTGTATAGGTCTTTGTGTCCCTGGTAAAATTTATTCCCAAGTATTTTATTTTTTTGGTAGCTATTGTAAATGGTATTGATTTCCTTATTTCCTTTACAGCAGTCTCTTTCCTGGTTTAGAGGAATCCAACTGATTTTTGTATGTTGATCTGCCACTATGCTAAATCTCTCAATAAGTTCCAGTAGTTTTATTTCTTCCTGAATCTCTTGGGTTTTCTATGTATAGGATCATATCATCAGCAAATAAGGATGGTTTTATCTCTTCCTTACCAATTTGAATGCCTTTAATTTCCCTTTCTTGCCTTATTTCCCTGGCTAGCACTTCCAGAATGCTGAATAGAAGTGGTGATAGAGGTCATCCTTGTCTGGTTCCTATTTGCAAGGAGAATGGTTTCATTCTCTCTCCATTGAGAATAATGTTGGTTGTTGGTTTGCATATATGCCCTTTATTATGTTGAGCAATGTCCCTTTTATTCCAATTTTGTTGAGAGTTTTGGTCGGGAATGGGTATTGGATTTTATCAAATGCCTTTTCTGTATTGATTGATAGGATCTTGTGGTTCTTTTCCTTTGTTTTATTTATTTGGTGGATGACACTGATTGTTTTCCTAATGTTGAACCATACCTCCATACCTGGTATGAACCACATTTGGTCATAATGTATTATTATTTTTTTTTTTTGATATGTTGTTGACATCTATTGGCTAGGATTTTGTTGAAGATTTTTGCATCTATATTCATGAGGGATATTGGTCTGTAGTTTTCCTTTTGAGTGATGTCTTTGCCTGGTTTTGGTATCAAGGTTATACTTGCTTCATAAAATGAATTTGGGAGGATTCCATCCTCTTCTGTGTTCGGGAATAGTTTGAGGAGGATTGGTGTCAGTTTTTCTCTGAACATTCTGTAGAATTCTCCAGTGAAATTATCTGGGCCAGCCCTTTTTTTTTTTGTTGGTAACTGTTCTGGTTACCTAGTGCCACTCTGACAAGAATATACCACAAATGAGATGGCCTTAACAAACAGGAGTTTATTCTTACAATGTGGAGACTTTAAGTCCAAGTTCAAAGTGCCAGGCTTTAGGGGCTGAGTGAAAGCCCCTCAACCTTGGAGTCCAGCTCTGCCTCCTGCTCCTGGCCCACTGGAGCTACCGGTGTTTCTTCACTCAGACAGCTGCTGGCTGCTGAGGCTGAGAAGCCCCAAGGTTGACAAGTAAAAAGTCACAGTCCTGATGTTACCAAATCACACAGCAGGCCATTAACTTAAGTCTATTATAAGTCCCAAGGTCGACAGAGCATAGCAGGCTGCTGAGCAATGACACGGCTACATGCAGGGTCCAAGCATGCCATAGGCTAGAGACCTGTTCCCAAAGCTCCTGCTTGTATGTGGGAAGCAGACCACATACCCAAAGGCAGCTACTCAGCTACTCACAATAGATTCCACAATAGAGTTGATTATCAGTCTCATCATGGGGAATACTACCACCAGCTGCCCAGCCACTCAACCAGGCCCAGCCAAGTTGACACACAACATAACCACCACAGTAACTTTTTTATGACCTATTCAATTTCTTCTTTTGTTACAGGACTATTCAACTTTTCCATCTCAGTCTGTGTTAATTTAAGTAAATGGTATATTTCTAGAAATCTATCCATATCTTGTAGATTTTCAAGTTTGTTGCAGTACAGTTTTGACATTATCCTTTTATTTCAATTGGTTCTGTTGTAATGTTGCCCAATTTGTTTCTTATTTGTGTTATTTGTATTCTCTCCCTCCTTTCCTTTTAAATCTTCCAGTGGTTTGTCAATTTTATTAATCTTTTCAAAAAACCAACTAATAACCTTGTTGATTATTTCTATTGTGTTTCTATTTTCTGTTTCATTTATTTCTGCTCAAATCTTTGTCATTTCTTCTGGAGACTATAGGCTTTTTGTGCTGCTCTATTTCTAATTGTTGGAGATGTTGATTTAAAGTACTTATTTTGGCTCTTCTTTTTTGATGTCTGCATTTATTGCTGTTAATTGCCCTCTGATCACTGCTTTTACTATGTCCCAAAGATTTTGGTATGTGTGTTTTCATTCTCATTTGAACAAGGAATTTTTTAATTTCATTTTCTATTTTTTCTATTATCCAGTCGTTTTGAAGGAGAGTGTATTCAGTTTCCATGTGTTGGCTCTTTTTCCACTGATCTTCCTTTTGTTGATTTCTAATTTTATAACATTGTGGTCTGAGAAGATGCTTTGCAGTATTAAAATGTTTTTAACTTTATTAAGGCTTGCTTTATGGTCTAACACATGGTCTGTCCTGGAGAATGTTACATGTACATTGGAAAAGAATGTATATTGTGTTGTTGTTGGATGAAGTGCTCTGTAGATATCTGTAAAGTCAAGTTGGTTGATCGTATTATTTAGTTCTTCTACATCTTTGTTGAATTTCTTTCCAGTAGTTCTATCTTTATTGAAAGTGGTGTATTAAAGCTCGTACTATTACTGTGGAGTCATCTATTTGTCTTTTCAATTCTGTTCAAGTCTGATTTATGTATTTTGGGGTTCTTTCATTGGGTGCATAGATATTTATTATGGTATATCCTCTCGTTCAGTTGATCCTTGAGTCATTATACAACATCCTTCCTTGTCTCTTATGGTGGTTTTTGTCTTAAAGTCAATTTTATCAGAAATCTCTTTTATGGTTGCCATTTGCTTTGTATATATTTTTCCAACCTTTGATTTTTAGTCTCTTTTTGCCTTTGGCCTAAGGTGTGTCTCTTGTAGACAGCATAATGATGGGTTATATTTTCTTACTCTTTCTGCAGCTCTCTGACTCTTGAGTGATGCATTTAATCCATGGACATTCAGTGTAATTATCAACAAGTATGAATTTGTTGCTATCATTTTGTTATGTGTTTTTTCATGGTGTTGCTGATTTATTTGTTCCATATTATTTTCTGTGCTGAGCTCATTTTTTTTATGAATTGTGTTATCATTTCCTTCATTGCTTTTGTTTTACTATTAGCTAAATATTTGTGTTTGTCCTCTTTTTTATTTTGATATGAAAATTTATCATTTTTCTTTGACGTTACCCTGTGATTTATAATTTTCTTCCCAAGTTTAGAGTAGTCCATTCTCTCTTCCCATTGTTTTGACTTCCTGACCATTTAGGAGTTCTATAACTACACTATTTTATCCCTCTTTTTGATTTGTAGTTGTCCTCATTTGCCAAATGATGTCTCTAGATCCCTGTTTATAATCTTGTAATCTTATTTTTCTTTGGATACTTCTATAACCGCATCAGTTTCTAGGTTATGTCATCATAGGTGTTAATCATCGGTTGTTTGCTGTTGTTGGTTCTGTGTCCAGAGGACTCCCTTTAGCATCTCTTGTAAGATTGGTCTGGTTTCAACAAATTCCCTTAATTTCTGCTTATCTGGAAATGTCCTAATTTCACCATCATATTGGAGGGATACTTTTGCTGAGTATGTAATTTTTGTTTGGATATTTTCTTTTCTTTCAGGGTTTTTTATATACCATCCCATTGTTTTCTAACCTGCATGGTTTCTGCCAAGAAATCTGAGCTTAATCTTATTGGTTGATCTTTGTTGGTAACTTTTTGTTTTTCCCGTGCTGCTTTCAGGATTCTTTCTTTGTCTTTGGTTTTGGTAAGTTTGATGATCATATCTCTTGGTGATTTGCGTTTGGAGTCTATCCTGTTTGGGGTTTGTTGGAGTTCTCAAATGGATATATTCTCATCTTTCAACATATCAGGGAAATTCTCTTCCCACAAATCTCCAACAGTTTTCTCTGTGGTTTTATTTGTCTCTTCCTGTTCTGCAATTCCAATTACATGTAGGTTATTCCTCTTGATGGTATCCCACATTAATCTTAAGCTTTCTTCATTTTGTTCTGATCTTTTTTCTGATGGATCCCTTTCTAAAGAAGTATTGATATATCTGTCTTCAATCTCACTAATACTATTTTCCATTGATTCAATTCTACTTCTTTGCTAGTTTAATGTGTAATCTATTTCTGAAATTTTAGTATTAATCTTCTGGATTTCTGTGTGTGGATTTTGTATCATTTCTAATTTCTCATTTATTTTGTCATTTGGTTCTTGTATTGTCTTCTGAAATTGTTCTAGGGTTTTGTGTGTTTTCCTTAATTTTGTCAGTGTTTTACTTGATCTGTCACTCAATCCATTGAAGGTACTTAAGTATAATTCTTTTGAATTCCTTATCAGGGAGTTCCAGCACTGCTGCTTCTCCAGGGATGTGTTCTGGGTCTATATCCTGGTCCCTTATTTCTACTGCTTTACCTTGCTTCTTTGTGTGGACTGTGATCCTCTTTTGTCTGCAAAACATTGTGATTCTATTGTATTTCTATTTAATTAATGATTGTATGTTGCAGTGATTCACCCAAGATTTTTTTTTCTTTGTGTGTATCTGAGTAAGCAGGGTACTATGTTCCTCTATTCGCTTGTTGCCAGCACTTACACACTCACCACCTGTCTCCTGGTAGGTGTGATAGAGAATGAGAGTTGGTACACAAATCTGTTAGCTATTTGTGAAGAGCATTTAAGGGTGAGTCAGACTTGTATTGATTGGCTGTCTTGTATCATTGGCCAGTTGGTGCAGAACAAAGTGGTAGCCCTCACTCAGTGGTTATGGCTTCAGGAGGTTTGGATATGTTGGGTCATATGGGCATGGTTGCAGCCTCCCACTCAGTTAGACAAAAACAACGATTTAAAATACCACCAAGAAAGTAAAAATGAGGACAAAAAACACACCACATAAACACACAAGAACAATCACCAAAAAGAGAGAATGAAAAAAAAAAAAAAGGAAAGGCAATCAATGAGACAAAATATTTAAATAAATACTTTAAAAAGACAAAAGTAATATAAATAGAAAAAGAGGGGAAAACCCTATAATATCTGGAGAGGGAGGAATAAGAGAAAAGAGCTAGAGTAAGAGAATAATGAGGGGACAAATGTAAAAAGAAAAAGAAGCGATGGGAAGAGCCACAAGAAAGAAAAAAATGGGAACCAGGAAAAGAGAAGGGGAAAAAAAGTCCACAGCTAGACCCTAGGATGGGAAAAAAGAAAGAATAAAAATAAAAAGGAAGGAAAAAAAAAGGAATTATTTGAAAACAAACAAGCAAACAATCTGGGGGAGGGCAGGGCAGGGCACTCAGGCTCCACCAGGGCACACAGACTGGGATGGAATTCCTGCCAGCCCAGAAGATGGGTAGAAGCGAGGGATGGCTGCACCTCCGGTCACCAAGAGGGTGTAGGGTGTAAGAGTAACAAGGGGAATATTGCACCTTTCCAGTCGTCAGCCTCTGGTATGTCCATGCTGTCCTCGGCAAACAGATCCTATTCTTAGGTTCCCGGAATCTGAACGAGAATGCTCTCATTTTAAATATCCAAAATGGCCACTACTTGTAAACATTCAAAATGGCTGTGCCCTCTGGAAAGATGAAAGTCCACAGCTCAGTTTGTCTCCTTTTTCACTGTTTCACTTTTCAGTTATCTGCCACCAGTACAGTCATCCATGCAGCCCTTGCTGAGCAGGGCTGATTTTTAGGTTAATTCTCAGATCCTAACACCACTTGGAAATATTCAGAATGTCTGTGCCATCAAGATAGCTAACAGTCCACAGCTCCATTTGTCTTCTTATTCACTGTTTTCATGGTTTATTCTATTAGTTGGTGCTTCTGTATCATTCCTTTCAAAGCTCAGGGTTCCATGATTATCATCTGTATCTGTGTCAGTTGGTTTCTCTTTTTTTTTGTAGAAGAAGGTCTTCATAGCTTGTCTGCCTATTTCATCATCTTACTGGAAGTCCTAGGGTTACTTCTCATACAGACTTAAGTACTCCTCCACTTAACTCCTGCCTTCCACAGTACCTGGTGCCTCTCCTCCCTGAGCCTCTCTGAGTCCCATGGGAACCTGAGCATCTGGATTTATCCTTCCCATATGCTAAATGATATCTAATTCATCAATATATGTTCCATGTTTGTTCTTATGATTCAGAATTACACGTTTTATAGTTTCACAGAACATAGCATTTGCTTCTATTTTTCTTTTCTTTGTTGTTTTGTACTATTTTTATAGAACAAACCCATTGCCATCAAGTTGATTCCAACTCATGGTGACCCTGCTGGGTTTCCATGTCAGTAAATCTTTATGGAAGTAGATTGCCCCATCTTCCTTCCACAGAGCAGCTGGTGGGTTTGAACCACCAACCTTCTGGTTAGCAGTCGTATGCCTTAGGAAGGGGCATGGAAATTATTTGAAACCAGAAGTCCTCTACCATTCACTCTTCAACCTACTCCAGTTTTTCTCCCTTTCCTTTCATGGCATTGAAACTCTTCTTGAAAGATCATTAAAGGCAAAATCCAATGGTCATTTCTCTCTCTTTTATCTTACTTGATATCCCAGCTGCCTTAGGTATAGCTGACCATTCACATCTTAAAACAACCTCTTGGGTTAATTTCACTGATGCTTTCCTTTCCTAGTTTTCCTTTTGTTCACTGACAGCTAGTGCTTTGAATTATTTACTGTGTTCTCCAACTCTTTCTACCCACAAAATATTGATGTACTCCTGGTTTCAATTTTAAACCCTCTTTTCTGTTCTGTTATACATCCTTACCCCAGTATTATTATATCTAGCCCCATTGCTTTAAATGCTTTCTGATTTGCCAATGACTTCCAAAACTCAATCTTTGTGTAAGTTTTTCCCACTGAACTGCAGATTTGAATATCTAGCCACTCACTTGATATCTCAGTAGAATTTCTAAACACCACTCTTGAGCTCATTCTTGCATTGCATTTGCTGTTTTCTCTGCCTGAAATGTTCTTCCCCCAATTCTTCAAATCAGTCACATCCCCTTATCCTTTAAATTGTCTTTAATTGTCTTTGCTCAAGTATCTTCCTCAGAGGACCTAATCTAGAAAAAGTACTTGTTTGAAGTTACTCTATTTTATTTCTTTTATAGATTTGTCTGAAATTGCTTTGTGTGTTTACTTGTTTATGTTACTGACCTTGTTACCTCCACAAGAATGGGACCCTGTTTGTCTTGTCTTCTGCTATATTTAAGTACCTAGAACCAAATTCAGATGCTCAATAACTTCTTGCCAAATGAATTAATTAACTTCAATTTTATTATTAGAGCATTAAATTGTACTTTTCTCACATTAAGCAGGAAATTGTCAAATATGCTACAATTTGATATGGATAGCTTTTTTTATCCAAGGAATCAAATTCACAAACTTAATGTTATACAAGTTTTACCAACAGAATAGCCATGTTGTTGTTGTTGTTGTTAGGTGCCATCGAGTCGTTTCCGACTCATAGTGACCCCATGCACAGCAGAACAAAACACTGCCTGATCCCGCACCAGC
>NW_006921793.1:3259481-3264830 GCF_000298275.1 Orycteropus afer afer | reverse complement strand
ACAGCTATGATATCCCTTGTTCCACATCCTCTTCTGAATCCAGCTTGCACCTCAGGAAGTTCTCTGTCAATATACTGCTGCAAACGTTTTTGGATTATCTTCAGTAAGATCTTAATTGCATGCGATATTAATGATATTGTTCTATAATTTCCACAATCTGTGGGATCACCTTTCTTTGGAATGGGTACAGATATGGATCTTTTCCAGTCAGTTGGCCAGGTAGCTGTCTTCCAAATCTCTTGGCATAACCAAGTGAGTGCCTTCAATGGGGCATCCATTTGTTGAAATATCTCAGTGGGTATTCCGTCAATTCCCAGAGCCTTTTTCTTTGCCAGATAGCCATAGTAGTTTTTTTTTTTTTTTTTTAAGAAACCACCAGGAATCTTTAGACTTCTCTTATTATATGAATGACCTTGAAGATGAAAAATAGGTTGGTTTTCTCTTGTAAATTGAATTGTTAATTGCTAATTAATCAAACCCACCAGCACTCCTCAGAAGGAGGGTTGGGCAATCTACTTCCGTAGTGATCCCGTCTCGGAAACCCAAGGAGGAGTCACTATCAGTCAGATCCGACTCGACAGCAGTACATTTGTTTTTTTGTTTTAGTCAACTAATATACTTGAGTAATTCAAATTGTAGGAAAATATCAGTACTTGGAAATTTTATTAAAGTAGTACATTTAAAAAGCAAAGATTTTAAATTGTCTATTTTTTTATCTATTTATTATGTGACTGGGCCAGATCATTGAACATCAAAGTCATTTTCTGTTTGTAACTCACCTGGATGGCCACACGCCAAGAAGAGTAACCACAGAGTTAATGTAGTATGAAAGTGTTCCTATTATCAAATTTTTTTTAAATTTTGCTTTTTGATTGCTGTTGTTTTTAATTTATTACCAACCTTTGAGTGATAAATGATTAGAATTTTACTATCACTTCTAATTTAACAAAAATAAGTTTGTTTTACTGAGTAAATTAAAAATTTTTTTTATTGATTTGTACCTTAGTATTCTGCAATTTATGACATCTGGTGGTGCAGTAGGTAAAGCATTTGGTGGCTAACCAGAAGATCAGCAATTCAAATTCACCAGCTAGCTGCTCCACAGGAGGAAGATGAGGTGATCTTCTGTAGACTTATAGCTTTGAAAATCCTGTGCAGGTCACTATGAGTCAGAAATGACTTAATGGCAGTGGCTTTGGTTGGGTTTAGGTTCTGCAGTTTGAATAGAAATTTTTGATTAGCACCTGACACTGCTAAAATCAAGAAAAATAAATCAAGAAAAATAATATCTAAAGTATAGTAATAATATACCAAAAATGTGTTTTATGACTACTGGTTTATATGTTAAATATATTCTTTAAAATTTTATGACATTTAAATAATCTAATTGGACTTTTTTTCTTTTAGATTTCTGGTGTGTGCTACAACTCCAGTGTGTTAAAAATTCATCAGGTGCTGTGCATTCCTAGCTGGATGGCAAAGTTCTTTTCTTGGACACTTGAACCCATCTTTTCATCTTCAGAACCCACCAGTGAAGCCAGAATTGGGATGGGGGCAACAGTAGACATCCAGAGACAACAAAGAATGGAACTGCTTGATCGACAGCTGATGCTCTCTCAGTTTGCCCAAGTGAGGCGACAAAGACAGCAGCAGGTAAAAATAGTAATAATAATTTTAAAAAATACTCATTTGTCTAAGTAAACACTCCCCCTGTGATGGTATATATGATAGTGATTACATTTTATTCCTGTGCATGGCAATGTAGATTTTGCATTTTCCAGATAAAATATATAGGTCTCTGATAGTGGCTATTCTTGGTTTTTTAAAATGGTAAAGAAACAAATTTTTGCTGAAAGTTTGGTCATACTGGACATTCTTGTTCCAGTTATATTAGTAACCATTATTTCTTAGAGAAACACCAACCTAGTTAACAAAATGTGGTATTTATCTGTTTTTATAATCTTGTAAAAAGCCACATTGTCTTCCTGTGAAAGTACTTATCATGTGCTCTGGAGTGAAGAGCAAAAGTAAAAATTCTTGATTACCCTTGGTTGAAGTGGAGAGAATATAAAGGTGAGAAGATTTTCAATGAAACAATTTACAATGAGATAATCAAATAAATGCTAAGTTTTTGTTTTGTTTTGTTTTATTTACCTTATCAAAAATTATTGAGAATTTATTTAGAACTACTGCTATATCCAAACAACCTGACACTTTACTTGTCTTTCAAGGGAGACAGGGGAAAGAAGGTTACTGTGACTATATGTTTGTCTGGCTGGAACCTCAGGTCCAGTCTTTCTTCGACACTTCTGTGATCCAGCACACTGAGCTCTTCATTGCTTGTCTCCATCTTATTTATTCTTTGGGATAGTAAAAGAGGATACTATTCTCTCCTGTTATCTCCCTGTCTTCTGCCTCCCACTGAGGTAGGAGGCAGGTCTGCATGCCTTCACAATGGCCTGGGGAAGTGAAATCAGGTCTGGAGTTCCTGGCGTCCTATTGGAGATGTGGGTGCCAGAGTTTATATCTGGTGTGGGAAGAAAGAAGTACCCCTCAATGGGGTGAGTCTACAAAGGAAAGAGAGAAGCAAAAGTTGAATTTGAAGTAACTCTAGAATATATGATGAAAATTCCCATTCCTAAGGCAGTTGACTGCTAACCAGAAGGCTGGTGGTTCAAGCCCACCAGCCACCCCTTGGAAGGAAGATGGGGCAATCTACTTCCATAGTGATACTGCCTCAGAAGCCCAAGGAGAGGTCGCTATGAGTTGGGTCCGACTTGACGGCACATAACAACAGCAACAACGACATCCATCATGTAGTTAAAGAGAGAGGACAGATTCCTCTTAGAAAGGTCAGAGTTGCAGGTATATATCATAAGGTCAGTTTAGAGGTCAGAGCTGAAAGCATAGTGTTAAATGAGTTCTATAAGGGAAACACTACATTCAAAATGAATATATAGGCCTTGAACTAAGCCTTGTATCTAGCAGGAAGAGGAGGAGGTAATTCCTGCAAGGGAAGCAGAGGGAAAAAATGAAAGTTACAGGAACTCAGAATGGACAGTGAAAGCTGAGGGAGAAGTAATAGTGAGTATAAATATTTTCTTAGTAGAATGAACAGAGCTTATGAGGGAAAGAAAGAGGTAGTGGATAGATTCTGAGGTTTCTGACTTAGATAATGGGATAAATGGTTGGCAGTATCATTTTAGCAATAAGACAAGAATAAATTGTGAAAAATATATTATCTGAGATACCTTTGGAATACCTGGGAGAAGATTCACATTATGTAAGTGTGCATCTTATGGAATGATTGTAATTGGGGTAAGGGGGCTGAAACTTTAAACCTCCACCAACCAGTCATTAAATATAGATTGTCCCCAGGAAGGAGGCATAATCTTGGGTAGGTTGGCTCTCTTTAGGTCCAAGTCATCCACAGAGAGAATCTCAGTTGAGAATTATCAGATGTATACACCCGGCAACTAGAAGACTGATTGCTTCAATTCTGAAGGCAGCAGGGGGACCTTGGCATTATAACATAGCTTCAACTACAGTCCATCCCTTGTGCTGCTTGGATCTTCTTTACGTAAGTTCTTGGAGTAACTCCTTCTGGATTCCAGTGGGCGTCTTTTCCTGAGAGAAACTTTCAGAGGAGTATTAGCAGGATGAATCACATCCCCTTCTGCTGATGCAGGTCTCAAGGCCATACTGATAATCATCTTCTGCTCCTTCTACTATCCATTCTAGAGTCCCGTCACCCTTGGCTAGAAGGCTTACTTGAAGGGACATGCACATCCTCATCCCTGCGAGCTGTGAGTCCCTGGTTACCCTGTCCTCCTCAGGCTGTGGCTATTGCACTTGTCCATGTACCATAATAATTTGCCAAGGGAGTAAGTATCAAGAGACAGCTAAGTTGGTTACCTGGGTGTCGTACATGTTCATTCCTTTCCCCTTTTTTGTGACTCTAGCCTATTTTTTCCTGATAATCAGGGCTAATTAGACTCCTACCAGGCTAATTACTCCTTTCCTTTCTTGCTGGTCTTTCGGCACAATGGGCCCTATAACTGGGTAACAGCTATACCTTAAAATGTATGGCCTGTGGTGGAAGAAGTCCCCTTGTGTAAGCAAAGATCTCTAAACTTGTAGAACCTACAGCTGCATAGACAGGAAGCACAGATTCATCACATGGGTCACTGAGAGTGCTAGTAATCAGAGTCATTTCTCCCTTCACCTCTTTTTTCCAAGGCTCATGTGTTCTGCCTGTTAGGGACATAGCACCCATATAATGATTGTTGATTTAGGATTTATACTGCATCCTAGCCAACACTTGTCTGTTAGTTTGTTTAACTGTGATGCTGGAAGCAATACCACCAGTATTTCATGTATTAGTATGGTCACTTATGGTACACAGTTTTCAGCAAAGCCTCCAGAGTAAGACAGACTAGGAGGGACATTGTTTTGGTTACCTAGTGCCGCTTTGAGAAGAATATACCACAAATGGGATGGCCTTAACAAACAGGAGTTTATTCTCTCACAATTTGGAGGCTTTAAGTCCAAGTTCACAGTGCCAGGCTCTAGGGGCTGTGTGAAAGCCCCTCAACCTTGGGCTTCAGCTCTGCCTCTTGCTCCCAGCCCACTGAAGCTAGAGGCATCTCTTCATTCAGGCAGCTACTGGCTGCTGAGGCTAACCAGCCCAAAGTCAACAAATAAAATGGCATAGTCCTGATGTTACCAAACCACATGGCAGGCCATTAATTCAAGTCCATTGAAAATCCCACGGTCAGCAGAGTATGGCAGGCTGCTGAACAATGACACAGCTACATGCATGGTCCAAGTGTGCCATAAGCTAGAGACCATTCCCAAAGCTGCTGCTTGTATATGGGAAGCAGACCACATCTCTAAGCAGCTACTCAGCTGCTCAATACATTCCACCTTGGAGTTAATTACCAATCTTACCATGAGTAATAACTACATCCAGCTGCCCAGCCACTGGACCAGGCCTAGCCAAGTTGACACACAAACTTAACTACCGCAGACATGGTGGTGTATTTCTGAAAGAACTGACCAGTGAAAACCTTATGGATAGCAGGGAAACATTGTCTGATATAGTCCTAGAAAATGAGCCCCTCAGGGTGGAAGGTACTTAAAATAAAACTGGGAAAGAGTTGCCACCTCTAAAGAGAGTCAACCTTAACGATGTGGGTGGAGTAAAGCTTTCAGGATCTTCATTGCTAAAGTTGCACAACTCAAAATGAGAAGAAACAGCTGCTATCATCCATTAATAATTGGAATGTGTAATGTATGAATCTGGTGCTTACTCACTGATCTGCACTGAACACTTTCCCTTGTTACCCT
>NW_006921793.1:3252249-3256433 GCF_000298275.1 Orycteropus afer afer | reverse complement strand
AGAGGGACCATTCCCTGGAGAAGGATGTCATGCTTGGTAGGGTGGAGGGTCGATGAAAGAGGGGGTAGCCTTCAACGAGATGGATTGATACGGTGGCTGTGATGATGGGATCAAGTATAGCAGGGATTGTGGGGCTGGCGCGGGATCGGGCAGTGTTTCGTTCTGCTGTGCATGGGGTCACTATGAGTCGGAAGCAACTTGACGGCACTTAACAACAACAACAATGTATGAATATGAATATAGGAAAATTGGTAGTTGTCAAAAATGAAATGGAACATTTGAAGATAGATATCGTAGACATTAGTGAGCTGAAGTGGACTGGTATTGGCCATTTTGAATCAGACAATGATATGATCTACTATGCTGGGAATGACAAATTGAAAAGGAATGGCATCATATTCACTGTCAAAAAGAACATTGCAAGATCTATCCTGAAGTACAACACTGTCACTGATAGGATAACATCCATATGCCTACAAGGAAGACCAGTTAATAATACTATTACTCAGATTTACACACCAGCCACTAAAGCCAAGGATGAAGAAACTGAAGATTTTTACTTACTTCTCCAGTCTGAAATTGACCAAACATGCAATCAAGGTACATGGATAAGTACTGGTGATTGGAAGACAAAAATTGGAAAGTGAGGACGCATCTGTAGTTGAAAAATATGACCTTGGAGATAGAAATGACACCAGAGATCATCATAGAATTTTGTCAGACCATTTACTTCTTCATTGCAAATACCTTTTTTGAGCAACACAAATGGCAACCATACATGTGGACCTCACCAAATGGAATTCACAGGAATCAAATCTGTTGCATCTCTGAGAAGAGATGATAGAGAAGCTCAGTATCATCAGTCATAATAAGGCCAGGGGCCAACTGTGGAACAGACCATCAGTTGCTCATGTGCAAGTGTAAGTTGAAGCTGAAGAAAATTAAAAGAAGTCAACAAGAGCGAAAATACAACCTTCAGTATATCACACCTGAATTAAGAGACTATCTGAAAAATAGATTTGATGAATGAACACCAGTGACTGAAGACCAGACAAGTTGTGGGATGACATGAAGGACATCATACATGAAGAAAACAAAAGGTCATTAAAAAGACTAGAAAGGAAGAAAAGACCAAAATGGGTATCAGAAAAGACTCTGAAACTTGCTTTTGAACAGAGAGTAGCTAAAGCAAGTGGAAGAAATAATGATGTGAAAAAGCTAAACAGAAGTTTTCAAAGGGCAGCTTGAGTAGATAAAGTATTATAATGAAATGTGCAAAGACCTGGAGTTAGAAAACCAAAAGGGAAAACACGCTTAGCATTTCTCAAGATGAAAGAACTGAAGGAAAAATCAAACCTTGAGTTGCAACAATGAAGGATTTTATGGGCAAAATATTGAACGATGCAGGAAGCATCTGAAGAACATACAAGGAATACACAGATTCACTGTACCCAAAAGAATTGGTCAACATTCAGCCATTTCAGGAGGTGGCATTTGATCGAGAACTGATAGAATTGAAAGAAGTCCAATACTGCTCTATAGGCTTTGGAAAAAAGCAAGTCTCCAGGAATTGACAGAATATCAATTGAGACATTTCAGCAAACTGTTGCAGTGCTAATAGCTCACTCTTCTATGCCAAGAAATTTGGAAGATAGCTACCTGGCCAACTGAATGGAAGAAATTCATATTTGTGCCCATTCCAAACAAAGATAATCCAACAAAATGCAGAAATTATTGAACAATAACATCAGTATCACACACAAGTAAAATTTTGCTAAAGATAATTCTTTAACTGTTGCAGCAGTACATAGACAGGAACTGCCAGAAATTCAAACTGGGTTAGAAAGGAGCATGGAATGCAGGATATCACTGCTGATACCAGGTGGATCTTGCCAGAAAGAAGAGAATATGAGAAAGATGTTTACCTGTGTTTTATTAACTATGCAGAGGCATTTGACTCTTTGGATCATAACAAATTATGGATAACATTGGGAAGAATGGAAATTCCAGACCACTTAGTAGTGTTCATATGGAACCCATACATAGACCAAGAGGCAGTGGTCAAACAGAAAAAGGGGTTACAGCATGATTTAAATTTAGAAAATTATGCATCAGGGTTGTATCCTTTCACCATTCTTATTCAATCTGTATGCTGAGCAAATAATCAAAGAAGCCAGATAACATAAGAAGAACATGGCATCAGGATTGAAGGAAGACTCATTAACAACCTGTGAAATGCAGGTAACACAACCTTGCTTGCTGAAAGTGAAGAGGACCTGAAGCACTTACTGATAAAGACTGCAGCCTTCAGCATGGATTATACCCCAACATAAAGAAAACAAAAACCCTCACAACTGAGCCAATAAGCAACATCACAATAGATGGAGAAAAGATTGAAGGTGTCAGTGATTTCATTTTACTTAGATCCACAATCAGCAGCCATGGAAGCAGTAGTCGAAAATTAAACAACATATTGCACTAGACAAATCTGCTGCAAAAGATCTCTTCGAAGTGTTAAAGAGCAAAGATGTCACTTGAAGATTAAAGTGCACCTGACCCAATCCATGATATTTTCAATTACTTCATATGCATGTGAAAGCTGAACAGTAAGGAAGGAAGGTTGAAGAAGAATTGATGCTTTTTAATTATAGTGTTGGTGAAAAATATTGAATATACCATCAAATGCTATAAGAATGAACAATCTGTCTTGAAAGAAGTATATTCAGAGTGCTCCTTAGAAGCAAGGATGGAAATACTTTGTCTCTTATACTTTGGTCATATTATTAGGAGGGACCATTCCCTGGAGAATATCATGCTTGGTAAAGTAGATGGTTAGTGAAAAAACAGAAGACCCTCAATGAGATGGATTGACACAGTGGTTGCAACAATGGTCTCAAGCAAAGCAACTATTGTGAGGATGATGCAGGACTAGGCACTGTTTCATTCTGTTGTGCATAGGGTCATTATGAGTCAGAACTACTCAGTGGCACTTAACAACAACAAGACCTATAGCCCAGAGGTTAGAGCATCATCTTTGC
The DNA here is from genome assembly GCF_000298275.1 of Orycteropus afer afer. NCBI lineage: Eukaryota > Metazoa > Chordata > Mammalia > Tubulidentata > Orycteropodidae > Orycteropus > Orycteropus afer. The sequence continues at coordinate 3,253,395 of NW_006921793.1, read as the reverse complement.
AGAGTTTCATTTCCAAGCTGGTGTTTCACTTGCACCTTCAACAGGCTGTTTCACTGATCTCCCAGCCAGCAAGCTCCAGGGTCATATGGTATGTGAGAAGCATCCTATGGGCATAGCACTATTGGATCCACTTTACTGTGAAGTAGGTCTTTTGGTCTGATATGTTGGTTTGCAGGATCCTATCAGTGGATCAACCACTCTGTAAGACCTCAGGTAGTGGTATTGGTGGACAGAAAAAGCAAATCTATAAGTGGAATAAGTGTCAAATTCACTTAAGATTAGTTGCTGTCCTTTTTACCATGGAAAGTGCCCAGTGTAGTGTACTTGTCACTTAGTGACTATTCTCCTTGTATCGAGGCTCAGCACTGGTCTCTGTTGCTGGCAGATTTGATATTCTGCAGTAGTGCTAGATCACCCTGGTGAGTGAAACCATGTGTAGCCTCCATCCTTTTCACCATGGTAATCTGTTCATTTCCTCATTGTCCCAGCACTGAGTTGATTGGTAATAGAGGTTGGCTGATGTGAGTCAACTTGAGTCATTCTTATCTACCTTTTGTTTGGTGCCTCTTTTGTGGTTGATGCTCTAATAGATGTTCACCTGAAAAACAAAGACTTCAGACTTAATGCCTATTCTTTTAGCTATGTCTACATACCTCTTCCTGACCCGAGCCATGGTATTTTCATTCACCTCATATGCACGTGAAAGCTGGCAATTAATTAAGAAAGCCAAAGAAGAGTTGATGCCTTTGAATTGTGGTATTGGCAAAAAGTACTGAAAATACCATGGCCTGCCAGAAGATTGAACAAATCTGTCCTGGAAGACATGTGGCCATAATGCTCCTTGGACGCGAGAATGGCCAGACTTGATCTCGCCTACTTTGGTCATGTTGTCAGAAGAGACCACACCCTAGAGAAGGATATCATGTTTGATAAAGTAGAGGATCAGTGACAAAGGTGAAGATCCTCAATGAAATGGATTGACAAAGTGGCTACAATTTATGATAGATTTCTGTTGGGCCTACCTGCCTTGGTAGGTCTCACAGTTCTTACTACATGCTCATTTTATGCCCAGTAATCAAGTCCTCAGATTCCAGGGACCTAAGAACAGGCAGCGAGGCAGGAAGGAGGGAGAGGACCAAAAAAAAA
>NW_006921793.1:3250639-3251804 GCF_000298275.1 Orycteropus afer afer | reverse complement strand
AAATATGATCTAGAATATATCCCTCCTGAATTTAGAGACCATCTAAAGAATAGATTTGATGCATTGAACACCAATGACCAGAAACCAGATGAATTGTGGGATGACATCAAGAGCATCATCCATGAAGAAAGCAAGAGGTCACTAAAAAGACAACAAAAGAAGAAAGACCAAACTGGATGACAGAAGAGACTCTGAAACTTGCCCTTGAGTGGAGAGTAGCTAAAGCAAATGGAAGGAATGACAAGATAAAAGAATTGAACTGAAGATTTCAAAAAACAGCTCGAGAAGACAAAGCCAATTACTATAATGAAATGTGCAAAGACCTGGAGTTAAAAAACCAGAAGGGAAGAACACACTCAGCATTTCTCAAACTGAAAGAACTGAAGAAAAAATTTAAGCCTCGAGTTGCAATATTGAAAGATTCTAAGGGCAAAACATTGAATGTTGCAGGGAACATCAAAAAAAAGATGGAAGGAATACACAGAGTCACTGTACCAGAAAGAACTGGTCAACCTTCATCCATTTCAGGAAGTGGCATATGATCTATAACCAATGGTACTGAAGGAGGAAGTCAAAGCTACAATGAAGGAACTGGCGAAGAACAAGGCTCCGGGAATTGACGGAATACCCATTGAGATATTTGAACAAACGGATGCTGCACTGGAGGCACGCACTTGGTTATGCTAAGAGATTTGGAAGACAGCTACTTGGCCAACTGACTGGAAGAGATCCATATTTGTACCCATTCCAAAGAAAGGTGATCCCACAGAATGTGGAAATTTTCTGACAATATCATTAATATTGCATGCAAGTAAGATCTTACTGAAAATAATTCAAAAACGGTTGCAGCAGTATATTGACACAAACTTCCAGAGGTGCAAGCTGGATTCAGAAGAGAACGTGGAACAAGGAATATCATAGCTGCTGTCCAGTGGATCTTGGCTCAAGGCAAAGAATACCAGAAAGATGTTTACTTGTGCATTACTGACTATGCAAAGGCATTTGATTGTGTGGATCATGACAGATTATGGATAACATTGAGAAGGATGGTAATTCCCGAAGACATGATTGTACTCACAAGGAACCTGTACCTTCACCAGGAGGCTGTTGTTCGAATGGAACAAGGGGACACTGCATGGTTTAAAATCAGGAAGGGAGTGTGTCA
>NW_006921793.1:3248820-3250276 GCF_000298275.1 Orycteropus afer afer | reverse complement strand
CATTAACAACCTGAGATATGCTGATGATTCAACTTTGCTTGCTGAAAGTGAGGATGACTTGAGGCACTTACTGATGAAGACTGAGGAACACAGTCTGCAGTATGGATTACATCTCAATATAAAAAAGACAAAAATCCTCACAACTGGACCAATAAGCAGCATCACGATAAATGGAGAAAAGACTGAGGTTGTCAAGAATTAATGTTGCTTGGTTCTACAATCAAGGCCAATGGAAGCATCAGTCAGGACATTAGACGACATTTAGCACTGGTTAGGTCAGCTGTGAAGGAACTCTTCCAAGTGCTGAGGAGCAAGGATGTCTCCTTGAAGACTAGGGTGCACCTGACACAGGCCATGATATTTTAAATCACCTCATATGCATGTGAGAGCTGGACAATGAATAAGGAAGACCGAAGAAGAGTTGATGCTTTTGAGTTGTGGTGCTGGCAAAGAATTATGAAGGTACGTACCATGGACGGCCAAAAGAACTAACAGATCTGTCCTGGAGGAAGTGCAGCCGAGATGCTCCTTGGAAGCGAGGATGGCCAGACTTCGTCTCACCGACTTTGGTCATGTTGCCAGAGGGGACCATTCCCTGGAGAAGGATGTCATGCTTGGTAAGGTGGAGGTTCGACGAAAGAGGGGAAGCCCTTTGATGACATGGATTGACATGCTGGCTGCAACAAGGGGCTCAAGTATAGCAAGGATCATGGAGCTGGTGGGGGATCAGGCGGTATTTCCTTCTGCTGTGCATGGGGTCGCTATGAGTCAGAAGTGACTCGATGGCACCTAACAACAACAATCAAGTACTCTGTGTTTACCAAGGACCAGGAGCAGTTTCTTTAAAGTGTATAATTCTCTGTTGTGTATACTGTGGCTTTGCTTCAGTACCCTGAGGATCTGTGTTGTGCTTCTCCCATAGTGGCTTATTATTAACTACATAGTGTCTTTTCCCACCATAGATACTTTCAATACCATAGGGTGTTCCAGGTTGCACAGCCCAAGTATCAGTGAATAAAACAGACAAAAATACCACCCTGCTGGAATATACATTCATTTGGGCCACAACTGTGACAATTGTGGCTTTAATTCCTTTCTTGATTTTTTATACCCACTGCTTTCAAGGCCACTCAACTTTCTTTCTTTATTTTATTTTATTTTATTGTCTGTATAGTGCCAGAAGATGAGCCCCTCAGATTGGGCCATCCATTTCTTTTCTTTTCTGTTGTGATTTAGGTGAAGATTTACAGACCAAATGTAATTCCATACAGCAATTCGCATACACTTTGTCTCATGACATTGACCACAGTTTACCACAATCCAACAGCTCCCCCCTCACTTCCTCCCCATAGTTACCTCTTCCCCTTGTCCATCCCTCCATGCACTCCTGCCCCCTGAGCTGTCTCCCTGTGCATAAGCAGCCCTTCTTTCTCCCATAATTGTTCTCTCCAAGGAG
>NW_006921793.1:3230149-3243905 GCF_000298275.1 Orycteropus afer afer | reverse complement strand
TTCCCCAGCCTCCAGAGCAGTCGTCCATGCAGTCCCTGGCTAGCAGGGCTGATTTTTAGGTTAATTCTTAGGTCCTACCACCACTCGGGAATCTCCAAGCTGTCTGTGCCATGCTGTCAGGATCGCTCAGGTTCACTGCCGGACCCAGCTCTGTCTGTCTCCTTTTTTGGTATTTTCATGCAAATTCTTCTTCTAGTTAGGGTTTAGTCCACTTCTGTATCCTGCCCTTCAAGGCTCAGGGGTCCAGAATTATCTTCTGTGTCTGTGTTAATTGGTTTCCCTTTTCTTTGTTAAAGAGGGTCTGTGCAGCCTTTCTGCCTAGTCCACCATCTTACCGGAACTCAAGGCCCCTGAACTTTCATAGGTGAGTCTTGCCTGCTTTGATATATCTAAAATTCAGGGCAAAATGACAGTCATTGGCTTTTGGATAGTAAAAGCCATTGGTCTGCTAGATAGTAAAGAATATTCTCTTCTAGTAAATTCTGTCCTAGTGCATAGGCGTTGTTGTTGTTGTTATTATGTGCTGTCGAGTCAGACCCAACTCATAGCGACACCTCCTTGGATTTCCAAGGCAGTATCACTACGGAAGTAGGTTGCCCCATCTCCCTTCCGAGGAGTGGCTGATGGGTTTGAACCGCCAGCCTTCTGGTCAGCAGTCAAGTGCTTTAGGCACTACGCTACCAGAGCTATACCTGAATCTCATTAGCTTATGTCCTGCTTATGTCCTTCTTCACCTAGCTGTGTTTTAATTTTTTGCCTTTTGTTTTTGTTCAAGTCAATATGATAAATCACCACATGGAGAACTGCTTTATTAAAAGCATTATTAAAGAAATCATCTATTGTGTTTGTGTGCATACATGAGCACACATATAATTTATGACACAATTATATTGGAATTAGTGCCTGAGAATAAGTATTATCTTGTTTATTTTTGAACAGATATCTTCTTTGTACTTATAAGCTAGGCCTAGTTGTAGACCTTGAAGATGCTGCAGTGAAAAAGATGGTCACCAACACTTTTCTTTAATGAACCCTATCTTGTCTCTCCTGAAGAATTACCATGCTCCATTATCATGGATGTCATTGCTGATGTCCGATAGATCTTGGATCAAAGGAAATAATACCAGAAAGATGTTTACTTGTGTTTTATTGACTGTGCAAATGATTTTGATTGTATGGATCATAACAAATTATGGATAACATTGAGAGGAATGGGAATTCTAGAACACTTCATTGTACTCATGAGAAATCTATACATAGACCAGGAGGCTGTCATATGAACAGAACAAGGGGACACTGCATGGTTTAAAATCAAGAAGGGTGTGTATCAGGGTTGTATCATTTCACCATACTTACTCAATCTGTATGCTGAGCATATAATCGGAGAAGCTGGACTAAATGATGAAGAATGTGGCATCAGGATTGGAGGAAGAATCATTAACAACCTGCATTACACAGATGACACAACTTTGTTTGCTGGAAGTGAGGATGACTTGAACCACTTACTGATGAAGACTGAAGACTACAGCCTGTGTTATGGATTACATCTCAACATAAAGAAAACAAAAATCCTCACAACTGGACCAATAAGCAGCATCACAATAAATGGAGAAAAGATTGAAATGGCCAAAGACTTCATATTACTTGCTTCTACAACCAAAACCAATGGAAGAAGCAGTCAAAATATCAGCTGACACATAGCAGTGGGCAAATCTGCTGCAAAAGATCTCTTTCAAGTGCTGAAGAGCAAAGATACCTTCTTGAAGTCTAAGGTATGCCTGACCCAAGCCATGATATTTTCAATCACCTCATATGCATGTGAGAGCTGGACAGTGAATAAAGCAAACCAAAGAAGAGTCGATGCTTTTGAGTTGTGGTATTGGCAAAGAATGCTGAAAATACAATGGACTGCTAAAAGAACTAACAAATCTGTCTTGGAAGAAGTGCAGCCGTAATGTTTCTTGGAAGCAGGAATGGCCAGACTTCGTCTCACCTACTTTGGTCATGTTGTAAGCAGGAACCATTCCCTGGAGAAGGATATCATGCTTGGTAAAGTGGAGGGTTAACGAAAACTTGGAAGGCCATCAACTAGATGGATTGACACAGTGGCTACAGTGATGGGCTCAGGTATAGCAAAGATTGTGAGACTGGCACAAAACTGGGCATTGTTTCATTCTACTGTACGTAGGGTTGCTGACTCAGAGACTACTCGACAGCACCTAACAACAACTTGTTGTTGTTGTTGTTGTTGTTGTTGTTATGTGCCATCGAGTCGGCCCCGACTCATAGCGACCCCTCCTTGGGTTTCCGAGGCAGTACCACTACGGAAGTAGGATTGCCCAACCTTCTTCTGAGGAGTGGCTGGTGGGTTTGAACCACCAGCCTTCTGGTTAGCAGTCAAGTGCTTTAGCCACTATGCTACCAGAGCTCCTTAACAACAACTACAACAACATAATTCATGAGTAAAAACAGCATTGCTGTTTATTAAGTGCTGACTCTGTGCCAGTCTCATGCTAAGGCCTTTACATACATTATCTTATTTACTCTGAGCATCAGTCTTGAGAGATAAAATTATTTCCATTGTTTCCACCAAGACTTACGTTGGTTACTTGCCCAGCAACACACAGTTGCTAATATGGGAAATCCTTGATTTGGACTCAGATGTATCTGACTCGAAGAACTCTGCTTCTGATCACTACCTCATGCTACCTCTCTGTAATAAGAATTCCTTCATGATTTTTGTTTGTTTTATTTTCACTTTCTTGCTTTGAATGGCGGGCAACTTGAAGTCAGGCTTAAGTATAGCAAATGAACTGTTTATCCCAAAGTTAGAATTTTTGCTTCCATCATCCCCCACTTCTTCTTCTTCTTTTTTTTTTTTTTTTTTTTTTTTTTTTTTTTTTTTTTACTTTTATTGTGGTAAAAACATACACAACCAAATACTCACCAATATAACAACTTCCAGGATTCAGCTCAGGAACATTGCTTAACATTTTTCATGTTGTGCACCATTATTGCTAATCTTTTCCAAAATATTCCACTATCATTACCATAAACTCAGTGTTCCACAAACAGTAGGTTCCCCTTTAGCTCTCCCTCTTATTCCTGGTAACCACTAATAATCTCTGGGGTTTTTTTTGGGGGGGGGGTTGTTGTTGTTTGTTTGTTTGTTTTTGCAACCTATCCAGGAATTTTCTCTTCCTTCCAGTCTCATGCCTAGTAACCAACAAAGTTTCCTTCCATATATATAAAGCTTTCCTTGACTGTTTATAATAGTGGAGTAATACAGTATTTGTCCTTCTGTGATCGACTTATTTCACCCAGTGTAATGTCCTCCAAGTTTATCCATATTATGTAGTGTTTTGCAGATTCCGCATTATTATTCTTTAGGGTTGCATAGTATTCAATTGTGTGTATGTACCATAGTTTGGTTATCCATTCTTCTGTTGATAAGCACCTAGGCTATTACCATCTTTTAGCTATTGTAAATAGTGCTGCGATGAACATGTGTGTGCATGTATCTGTTCTTGTCCTGGCTCTCACCTCTTTAGGATCTATACCTAGCAGTGGAATTGCTGAATCAAATGGTATTTCTAATTCCAACTTTTTAAGGAATCCCCATACTGCTTTCCACAGTAGTTGTATCATTTTATACTACTAACAGTGGTGCATGACACTCCCAATCTCTGCACATCCTTGCCAGCATTTGTTATTTTTCTGTCTTGTTGAATTTTGCTAATAGTGCTAGGGCAATATGGTATCTCGTTGTTGTTGTTGTGTTTTGAATGCATTTTATTGAAATATGATTTATGTACAGTGAAATATACAAAACTAAAGTTACATGGATCAATGCTTTTTTTTTTCTTTCAGTTTTTTCTCCCCTCCCCTCCCACCCCTGGCAACCAACAAAGAAAGTTTCCCTCCATGTATAAACCTTTCCTTGACCCTCCACAACAATGAACTAATACTATATTTGTCCTTCTGTGATTGACTTATGTCGCTCAACAGAATGTCCTCCGAGTTCATCCATATTTTGCAGTGTTTTGCAGACTCTACATTATTCTTTACTGCTACATAGCATTCCATTATGTGTACGTACTAGTTTGGTCATCCATTCTTCCGCTATAAATCTTAGAGATAAGTCCCTTGCCAGATATGTAATAATCGACAAATATGAATTTGTTGCGGTCATTTTTGTTATATGCTTTTTCATGGTGTCAATTTCAGTTTTCTATGCTGAGCTCATTGTGTTTATGAATCATGTTATCACTTCCTTCATTGCTATTGTTTTAGTAGTTGCTGGTCTTCTTTTTTATTTTAATGTAAAGGTTTATCATTTTCCTTTGAGGTTACCTTGTAATTTATAGTTTTCTTCCCAAGTTTAGAACAGTCCGTTCTATCTTGTAGTTGTCTTGACTTCCCTACATCTCATTTTTCTTTTGATTTGCATCTAATGGCTAATGGGGAGCTCTGGTGGCATAGTGCCTAAGGAAGTTGCCTGCTAACCAGAAGGCTGGTGGTTCAAACCCATCAGCCACTCCTTGGAAGGAAGGTTGGGTAATCTACTTCCATAGAGATACCGCCTCAGAAACCAAGGAGGGGTTGTTATGATTCGATTTCAACTTGACGGCAGTGAGGATGGCTAATGATCATGAACTTTGTTGACTACATGAATAGCTTCTTTGGTGAAGTGTCTGTCCCTGTCTTCTATTTTTTAATTGGATTGTTTGTCTTTTTAATGTTGAGATGTTGGAGTTTTCTATAAATTTTAGAGATAAGTCCTTTGTCAGATATATCATTGGCAAATATTCTTTCCCATTCTGTATGTTCTTTTTTTCACATTTTTGGAGAATTCTTTTGATGCACATAACAATTTAATTTTTAGAAGGACTCAGTCATCTTGTTTATCTTCAGCTGTTTGTACAGCTTGGGTTAACCTTGATAGTCTATTTATGCCTCAAATTAGAGCTCCTAAGTTTGCCCCTGTTTTTTCTTCAATAAACTTTATCATTTCAGGTTTCACATTTAAGTCTTTGATCTATCTGGAGTTAGTTTTTGTGTATTGTTTGAGGTATGTATCTTGTTTCAATTTTCAGCAAATGGATATTCAGTTTCACCAGTACCATTTGTTAAAAAAGACTATCTCTTCCCCCATTCAATGGATTTAGCCCTTAGTCAAAGAATAGCTGACCTTTGCCAAAGATCAGCTGATCCTGTGACAGTGGATCTATTTCTAGGTTCTAAATCTATTCCACTAGTCTATAGGTCTGTCATTGTACAAATACCAGGCTATTTTGATTACTGTGGCTGTATAATAAGTTTTGAAATCTAAGACTATGAGACCTCCTACTTTGTTCTTCTTCTTCAATAGTGCTTTGCTTAGCTGAGGTTTCTTTCCTTTCCATATAAAATTAGTGATTGAGTTTTTCATGTCTTTAGAGGATGTTGATGGAATCTGGATCAGGATTGCATTGAATGTATAGATTGCTTTGGGTAGTAATGACATTTTCACAGTGTTCAATCTTCCTATGCAGGAACATGGTATGTTGTTCCATTTATGTAGATCTTTTATCGTTTCTTGAAGTTGTGTTTTGTAGTTTTCTTTGTATTGGTCTTTTGTGTCCCTAGTCTGATTTATTCCCAAGTATGTTATTTTTTTGGTAGCTATTGTAAATGGTATTGATTTCCTTACTTATTTTTCAGCAATCTCTTTGCTGGTGCAGAGGAATCCAACTGATTTTTGGATGTTGATCTTACTATGCTAAATCTCTCAATAAATTCCAGTAGGTGTGTGTGTTTTTGTTGTTGTTGTTGTTGTTTTGTTTTTTTGTTTTTTGCTGCGTCTCTTGGGTTTTCTATGTGTAGGATCATATCATCAGAAAATAAGGATAGTTTGACTTCTTCCTTACCAATTTAGATGCCTTTGATTTCCCTGCCCTGGCTAAGACTTCCAGTACAGTGTTGAAAAGAAGTTGAGATAGAGGACCTTCTTTTCTGGTTCCTGTTCACAAGGGAATGGTTTCAGTCTCCCTCTATTGAGAATAATGTTAACTGTTGGTTTTGCATATATGACCATTATTATATCGAGGAATCTTTCTTCTGTTTCTATTTTTTTCTGAGAGTTTTTATCAGGAATGGGTCCTGAATTTTATCAAATGCCTTTCTGCATCTATTTATATGATCATGTTATTGTTTTCTTTTATTTTACTTATGTGGTGAATTACATTGATTATTTTTCTATTGTTGAACCATTCTTGCATACCTGGTGTGAATCCTACTTGGTCATGGTATATTATTTTTTTGATATGTTGATGGAATCTGTTGGCTAGGATTTTGTTGAAGATATTTGCATTTATATTCATGAGAGATATTGCTCTGTAGTTTTCTTTTCTAGTGGTGTCTTTGCCTGGTTTTGGTGTCAGGGTTATGCTTGCTTCATAAAATGAATTTGGGAGAATTCCATTCTTTTCTATGTTCTGGAATAGTTTGAGTAGGTGTGGTGTAGTAAATTACCTGGTTTGACTTTTTTAGCCATAAGTCTTTGTAAATTCCATGATGGAATTAGCTGTGAGAAACTGAATAGCTTCTGATTGTTAAAATCATCCAGCTGGGGTATTTCTGTTGGGAGCAGCACAAACCAATGTTCTGGGAAGTTCGCTATCTCTCAGGTGCTTAGAATTCTGATGTTATGATTGGTTAGTTTGGCCACTCTACCAGGCTCAAAAGGAGGCCTCCTAGAGGCAGAAGAAGTCTCTCTGACTGCTGGCTGAGATGGACATGCTGCTGAAAGAGACACACGCTCCTGAGAGACACGTGCTGCTGGGAAAGAGATGCAAAAACATGCATTACTGAGTGAGACACCAAGGGATACACACTGCTGGGAGAGAGACTGTTGGCTGAGAGACAGTGGGCTGAGAGAGATTGAGCGTTTTTCCTAAACTTGAATTGTAGCCTGGTGCTTCTCTAATAAACCCCGTAATCTGTGAGTTCTGTGTGGCCACTGCATTGAATTATCGGACCCAGGAGAGAGGTGGTGGGTGCTCTGGGAGGAACGGTTGGTGAAAGCACTGGAGGGAGGCAGCATGTCTGACCTTGCAGGAATAAGCTTTGGGTTACTGATGGTGGTCCTGTCTTCCTCTTGTGGGATTAGAGGAGGTCAGAAGATGTCGCCTCCTTGCCTTTTTAGCAGTAGGATTGGTGTCAACTCTTCTCCAAATGATTTGTAGAATTCTCCAATGAAACCATCTGGACCAGGACTATTTTTGTTGGTAATTTTTTTTATGACCTGTTCAATTTCTTCTTTTGTTATGTGTCTCTTCACATTTTCTAATTCAGTCTGTGTTTGGATAAGTAGTATGTTTCTAGAAATCTGTCCATTTCTTCTAGATTTGCAGATTTGTTGGAGAACAATTCTTCATAATATCCTGATATTATTCTTTTATTTCTGTTGGTTCTGTTGTGATGTCACCCATTTCATTTCTTATTGATGTTATTTGCATCTTCTTCTTCTTTTCCTTTGTTAGGTTTGCCAGGAGTTTCTTGATTTTAATAAACTTTTCAAAGAACTGACTTCTAAACTTGTTGATTTTTTCCTATTATCTTCTGTTTTCTGTTTCATGTATTTATGCTCAAATATTTGTTATTTCTTTTTTTTCTGATGACTGTAGGCATTTTTTTGCTGCTCTTTTTCTAATTATTGGAGATGATGGGTTAAGGTGTTGATTTTGGCTCTTTCTCTCTCTCTCTTTTTTTTTGGATGTGTGCATTTATTGCTATAAATTGGCCTCTGATCACTGCTTTTGCTATGTCCTAAAGATTATTGGTATTTTGCATGTTCTCATTTGATTTAAGGAATCTTTTTAAATTTCATTTTCTATTTCTTCTATTTCCTAGTCATTTTAAGGAAGGTGTTACTTAGTTTACATTTGTTTTGCTCTTTTTCCATTGGTCTTCCTAGTGTTGATTTCTAATTTTATAGTATTGTTATCTGAGAAGATGCTTTGCAGTATTTCACTGTTTTTAAATTTATTAAGGCTTGCTTTGTGGCCTGATATATGGTCTATCCTGGAGAATGTTCCATGTGCACTGGAAAAGAATGTATATTGTGCTGTTATTGGGTGAAGTGATCTGTAGAGGTCAAGTTGGTGGATTGTATTGTTTAGTTCTTCTGCATCTTTCTTGAGTTTATTCCCTGTTGGGATGTCTTTTATTGAAAGTGGTGTATTAAAGTCTCCTACTCTTACTGTGGAGTCATCTGTTTGTCTTTTCAATTCTGTTCAAGTCTGATTTATGTATTTTGGGGCTCTTTCATTGGGTGCATGGATATTTATTATGGTTTGTACTCTTGTTCACTCGATCCTTTAATCAGTATACAACATCCTTCCTTGTCTCCTATGGTGGTTTTCATGTTAAAGTTAATTTTATCAGAAATTAACATTGCCACTCCTGCTCTTTCTTGATTGCCATTTGCTTGATATATATTTTTCCAACCTTTGATTTTTAGTCTATTTTTGTCTTTCTAAATTGTGTCTCTTTTAGACAGCATATTGATAGGTTATGTTTTTGTATTCAGTCTGCAACTCTCCATCATTTGAGTAGTACATTTAATCCATTTACATTCAGTGTAATTATTGACAGCTATGAATTTGCTGCTGTCATTTTGTTTTGTGCTTTTTCATGGTGTTGCTCATTTATTTGTTCCATATAATCTTCTGTGGTGAGCTCATTTTGTTTATGAATTGTATGATCACTTCCTTCATTGTTATTGTTTTTGTTGTTGTTGTTATTTGCCATCGAGTCGGCCCCGACTCCTAACGACCGCTCCTTGGGTTTCTGAGGCAGTTATCACTACAGAAGTAGGATTGCCCAACCTTATTGTTTTAGTATTTACTAAATATTTGTGCTTGTCCTAATTTTACTTTGATGTAAAGGTTTATCTTTTTTTTCTCCCCTGAGGTTACCTTGTGGTTTGTGATTTTCTTACCAAGTTTAGAACAGTCTGTTCTATCTTACAGTCGTCTTGACTTCCTCACCATTTAGAAGTTCTGTAGCTACACAGTTCCCTCTTTTTAGTCTGTAGTTGTCCTCATTTGCCAATTGATGTCTTTGGTTCCCTGTTGACAATCTTGTAAGATTATTTACTTTAGATACTTCCATCACTGGGTTAGTTTCTGGGTTATGTCATCATGTTTGTTAATGATCGATTGTCATTTGCTGTTGTTGGTTCTCTGCCCAAAGGTCTCCCTTTAGCATCTCTTGTAAGGTTGGTCTGGTTTTAACAAATTCCTTTAATGTCTTCTTATCTGGTAATGTCCTAATTTCACCTTTATATTTGAGGAACAGTTTTGCTGGGTATATAATTCTTGGTTGGAAGTTTTTCTCTTTCAGGGTTTTATATATACCATCCCATTGCCTTCTCGTGTGAATAATTTCTGCTGAGAAGTCAGAGCTTAGTCTTATTTGTTGCCCTTTGTAGGTTAACTGTTCGTTTTTCCTGTTTTGCTTTCAGGATTCTTTCTTTGTCGTTGGTTTTGATGAGTTTGATGATGATATGTCTTGATTATTTTTTTTTTGGGGGGGGTCTATCCTGCTTGGAGTTCATTGGACTTCTTGAATGGATATATTCTCATCTTTCATCATATTAGGGAAATTCTCTTCCAATGAATCTTCAACACTTTTCTCTGTGGTTTTATTTGTCTCTCCCTGTTCTGGAATTCCGATTACACTTAGGTTATTCCTCTTGATCATATTCCATATGAACCTTAGGCTTTCTTCATTTTGTTTTGATCTTCTTTCAGATAGATCCTGTTCTGGTTACCTAATGCTGCTCTGACAAGAATATACCACAAATGGGATGGCCTTAACAAACAGGAGTGGAATGCATCCTTGACCCAAGACACCAGCAGAGAGACCCCGGCATGTAGCATAAGAGACAGCAGCAGCAGAGCCAAGAGACTGGCAGAGAAATACTGACTGAGAGACCAGCATGAGAGACAGCAGTAGCAGTAGCATTAAATAGCAACAGGCTGACAAGCCCACAGAGGAGAAAGCCGAGTACTATTGGGTACGCGGCTTCCTGGCAGGGTGGGTTGCCTTTGGGCATTAATTGGTAGAAGAGACCAGCATGAGATGGAGTAGCAAGCAGGATGGCTGGCTCACGGAGCAAGAAAGCTAAGTGCTTTTGAGTCAGGAAGATTTCCAGCAGAGTGGGTTGCCTTCAGCATTAATTGGCAGAAGTGGAGAGACCAAAGAGAGATGGGAAGCAGAGCTGCCTCAGTGTCAAGGGTAGGACCATGGCCTTTGGGGGTGGAAACACCACAGCCTCCTAGATTTCAAAGAGCCAGACCTTTACCATCTCAGTTCTGGAGTGTGGGACTACTTGTCCCTTTGAGCCAGTGGGATGGAGTTATAGTCACTGCCCACGAGTAAGAGGGCAGGGCTTCCATGCCCAAGATGGAGAAGAATGGGGCCCACCAGGGCAGCAGGGTGAGGTCATCATTCAGGAACTAGGACTGGAGCCACCCAGTGAAAGAGATCTGTACAGATGCTACCCCTTGAAGATCTGTACAAGCGCCAAGTTGACACGGGGTGGAATTGTGATAGTTAAGTTCGTGTGTCAACTTGGCTGGGCCTGGTTGAGTGGCTGGGCAGCTAGATGTAGTATTCCCCATGATGAGACAGGTAATCAGCTCCATGGTGAAATCTACTATGAGCAGCTGAATAGCTGCCTTTGGGATGTGGTCTGCTTCCTGTATAAAAGGAGAAACCTTGGGGAATAGTCTCCAGCTTATGGCATGCTTGAACCCTACATATAGCTGTGTCATTGTTCAGCAGTCTGCCATGCTCTGCTGACCTTGGGACTTTCAATGGACTTAAATTAATGGCCTGCCGTGTGGTTTGGTAACATTTGGACTGTGCCTTTTTACTTGTCAACCTTGAGTTTGTCAGCCTCAACAGCCAGCAGCTGTCTGAGTGAAGAAAAGCCTCTAGCCCCAGTGAGCTGGGAGCAGGATGCAGAGCTGAAACCCAGTGTTGAGGGGCTTTCATGCAGCTCCTAGAGCCTGGCACTTTGAACTCAGACTTAAAGTCTCCAAAATTGTAAGATAATAAACTCCTATTATTCAAGCTATTCCATTTGTGGTATATTCCTGTCAGAGCAGCTCTGGGTAACCAGAACAGATCCCTTTCCAAAGAAGAATTAAGGTTATTTGTCTTCAATCTTACTAATTCTATTTTCCATTGATTCATTTCTGTTCCTTTTCACATTCAATGGTTATATGTTTCTGAAAATTTAGTGTTAATCTTCTGGATTCTTATCTATAGATTTTGCATCATTTCTAATTTTTCATTCATTTTGTCACTTTGTGCTTGTATTGTCTTCTGAAATTTTTCTAGGATTTCTCTATGTTTTCCTCATTTTTGTCATGTTTTCCTTGATCTATCTCTCAGTCCATTGAAAGTACCTAAATATAATTCTTTTGCACTCCTTATCAGGGATTTCCAGTGTTGCATCTGCCTCTGGGATTTGTTCTGAGTCTATAGCCTGCTTCCTTGTTTCTACTGCTTTATCTTGCTTCTTTGTGTGGACTGTGATGATCTGTTGTCTCTGAGACATTGTGACATTGTTTTATTTATATTTAATTGATGATTGTATGTTGGAGTGATTTGCCCAGGATTTTTATTTTCTTTGTATGTATCTGAATAAGCAGGTTAATGTGCTTCTCTATTCACCAGTTGGCAATACTTATGCATCTACCTGTTTCCTTTCTATTTGTCAGTCTCCCATATGTTCCTGCTGTTCTTGGCAAATGGAGCCTGTTCTTAGGTCCCTGGAATTGTTTTCATCAAGTTCTCCCACCAGCCACTGTTCAGTCCACTTCTGTATCCTTCCTTTTAAAGCTCAGGGCTCCAGGATCATCCTCTGTACCTGTGTCAATTGGTTTCTCTTTCCTTTGTTGAAGAGGGTCTATGTAGCTTGTCTGCTTATTCTGCCATCTTACGGAAGGCTCTCTCCTCTTTTTTTTCATTTTGATGTGAAGGGTTATCATTTTTTATTGTGATTTATCATTTTCTTCACAGGTGTAGAATAGTCTGTTTTATTTCTCAATTGTCTTGATTTCCTCACATTTGGAAGTTCTGTACCTACACTAGTTATTCCCTTTTTTTTGGTTTGTATTTGTCCTCATTTCCTACTTGATGTCTCTGCTTCCCTGTTTACAGTCTTATAAGTAAATATTACTTTGGATACTTCTATAACTGGGTTGGTTTCTGGGTTATGTCATCATGGGTATTAATCATCGGTTGTTATCTGCTGTTGGTTCTCTGTCCAAAGGACTCCTTTAGCATCCCTTGTAAGGTTGGTCTGGTTTTGACAAATTCCCTTAATTTCTGTTTATCTGGAAACGTCCTATTTTCACCATCATATTTGAAGCATAGTTTTGCTGGGTATGTATTTCTTGGTTGGCACCTTTTTTATTTCATGGTTTTGTATTTATCATCCTATTACCTTCTCATATATGTGGTTTCTGTGAAGAAATTAAAGCTTAGTCTTTTTGTTTGTCCTTGTAAGTCACTTTTCATTTTTCTTATGCTACTTTCAGGATTCTTTCTTTGTCTTTGGTTTTAATGAGTTTGGTTATGATGTGTCTCAGTGATTTTCTTTTGGGTTTTATCCTGTTTGGGGTTTTTTGAACTTCCTGAATGGGTATCTTCTCATCTTTCATCATGTTAGGGAAATTCTCTTCTAACAATTTTCTTCGACAATTTTCTCTGTAGTGTTATTTGTTTTTTCCTGTTCTGGTTTTCCAACTACATATAGGTTATTCCTTTTGATGGTATCCCACATGAATCTTAGGCTTTCTTCATTTTGTTTTGATCTTTTTTCTGATTGGTCCCTTTCCAAAGAAGTATTGAGGTATTTGTCTTCATTCTCATTAATTTTGTCTTTCATTGATTCTACTCCTTTGCCCATTCAATGTTTTATCTATTTCTGAAATATTTGTATTAATCTTCTGGATTTCTATTTGTTATTTTTATGCCATTTCTATTTTTTTTAAAAAAATTATCTATTCTTGTATTGTTTTCTTAAATTGTTCTAGAGTTTTTTCTGCCTTTTCCTTAATGTTGTCAGTTTTTTCCTTGATCTTGTCTGTCTCTCAATTCACTGAAGGTCCATAAATACAATTCTTTTTAATTCCTTATCAAGGAGTTCCAATGCGGCTTCTTCCTTGGGGATATTTTCTAGGTCTCTATCCTGCTCCCTTCTTTATACTACTTTATCTTGCTGATTTGTTTGGACTGAGATGGTCACTTGTCTCTGAAACATTGTGATGTTGTATTTATGTTTAATTTGTGGTTGTATGTTGGTGTGATTTACCCAAGATTTTTTTCTTCCTTTATTTTGTTTTTATATATCTTTGTGAGTACAGTACTGTGTTCCTCTGATCAGTAGTTGATAGCACTTAGACACTCACCACAGATCTCCTGGTGGGTGTGATAGAGAATGACAGTGTGTGCACAGATCTCTGTTAGCTATTTGTAAAGAGCAGTTGAGGGTGAGTTGAAATGTTATTGGGTGCCATTTATCCTTGGCCAGTTGGTGCAAAAGTAAGTAGTGGCCCTCACTCAGTGGGTTGAGGTGCAGGTATAGTTGAGTTTTGTGGGAATGGTTGCTGACTCTCGTTCAGTTAGACAGGAGAAAAAAATCAACAACCCACCAAAAAAATTAAAAACAAAAGAACCAAAAACACAAACCATA
>NW_006921793.1:3198386-3229814 GCF_000298275.1 Orycteropus afer afer | reverse complement strand
ACCAGGGTGGAATTCCTGCTTGTCAAGAAGGTAGGTAGAAGTGAGGGATGGCCATATCTCTGTCCACCAAAAGGGTGTGGGTTTTAAGAGTAACAAGAGAAATATCGTACCTTTCTAGTCATCGGCCTCCAGTGCAATTGCTGGTGCTGTCCTCAGCAAGTGGAGCCTATTCTTAAGTTGCTGTCCAATTTTGAAGGCCACTTGCATACATTCAAAATGGCGATGTCTCTTGCAAATATTCAAAATGGCTGCACCCTCAGAACAGCTGGCTGTCCAAAGCTCTGTTTGTCTCCTCCTTTGCTGTTTTCCTTTCTGGTTGTCAGGCACCAGTGCAGTCCTTGCCCACATTGTCCTTGGTGAGCAGAGCCAATTTTTAGATTGCTGCTGGAATACAGCTTGCAAATATTGAAAATGGCTGTACCCTCAGGACTGCCAGCATTCTGCAGCTCCATTTGTCTCCTTACTCACTGTTTTCATTCAGGTTCTCCTGGTTGATATTTAATCCACTTCTTTATCCTTCCCTTCAAAGCTCAGGGTTGCAAGATCATCTTCTGTATTAGTTTCAATTGGTTTCTCATTTCTTTGTTGCAGAGGGTCTATGTAGCTTGCTTGCCTATATCCACTATCTTGCTTGATGTCCTCCATCTTCTATATGTTTTTAAAATATGTTTTGTTTGGTTTAATGCCCTTGTATCTTTTATTGTAGACAAACTGAGCTTCTGTTACTGCATTTAAAATAAATCTATTAAAAACTATTAGAGTTCTATTATTTTTCATAGAACTCAGAGTTTATTTACTCAGAAAGTCATTTGTTCACTAATTACTACATATCAATTGGTCTATCTGCAGTTTTTAATATCAAGCATTCTCAAATATTGCTAGAGACCTATTTCATTATATTCCTTTATATTTCTTTGGCCTGCTTTTTTTCTTATTTCATCTTGCCATATGGCAGCTGCTTAGACCCTTGGCTGTCATATCTGCCTATGTTTCTCACTTGTCTCTGTGGTAGCTGTCAGTCAGTCACTACAGGAGATGCTTTCTGTCCAAGACCGGTAGGTACTCAGTGAGTACAGAAAAAGTGAAGAACGTATCCTTTCCCTTCATAAGTTTGTGATCAACTTTAGGCAGATATATTTGAATTAGATAAACATCAGAACAAAGACACACTTACCGAAGTACACAGGAACACTGAAATAGCAAAGAAGAGAGCCTTCATTGTAGGCTGATACTGTCAAAGAAATTTTCTTGGACTAGAAGGATGGGTAAGATTTGAATAAGTAGAGAGGACAAAGGAATTATTCTAGAAAAGACCAGCAGGAATGAAAATAGAAATAATCACAAGACTTTGAAAAGAAAGGCCTCAAGAAGACCTGTTTGATAGAATGATACATATTGAGAGATGGGAAATAATACAGCATCTGATAATGGAAGAAAGTATTTTTAAACCTGACAACAGATTTTTGGTGTTGACATCAGAAGCTATTAAACATAATTCAAACCACAAAACTAAACTCACTGCTGTCGAGTCAATTGCAACTCATAGTGACCCCTCCTTGGGTTTCTGAGGCAGTATCACTATGGAAGTACATTGCCCACCTTCCTTCCAAGGAATGGCTAGTGGGTTTGAATTGCCAGCCTTCTGGTTAACAGTCAGATGCCTTAGGCACTATGCTACTAGAGCTCCCATAATTTACTCAGTAATAAAGGTAGGATAGTTATCTCAGAAAACTTATCTTATTGTAATCCTAAAATGAATGATGAACAGAAAAACCAAAAAAAAGGCAACGAGTAGAAGTCAGTTTTTAAAATCCAGCTCCCAGATAGCTGAATGTCTGGACTAAGATAACGTCAGTCTCTTTATTGAGCTCTTCTTCCTGTGTTCACTTTATAAATGTGTAGTTTCCCAAAGATCATTCCTTGGCCTTCTAACCTTTTCACCCTAGAAGCTCTCAGCAGGTGACCCACTCAATCCGTTGTTCTCACAGTTGTCTTAAACTGATGGCTTTCGGACTTAGATATGTGGATTGAACTTTGCTTTCTCTTGGGCTCTAGGCAAATGCATCCTACTGCCACTGGACATGTCCATTTGAATATTTCCAAGCACTTGATATTTACCATTTCTTTGCTAAATTTGCTTATCCTTTCTACTCCATATGTTGATGAAAAGGACCACTGTCTACCCAAAGACCCAAACTAGAAAATCTTGGCTTCACTCTAGAATTTCCCTTTTATGCATCTGTATTCTTTCTTCTTTCTCCACCAGTAAGTATTACTGAGTCTACCTCCTTGATATTAGTGAATAATCCCTCTCTTTTCATGCCCACTGTCTTAGTTCAGGCCACTGTCATCACTTTTCTGGATTTCTACAATGGCCTTTTAAATAACATCACCTGACTGACTTTTTCCCTACTCTGTCCCACAATTCACCTTCCACCAGACTGTTCTATTGAAGGACAGATCTAATTGTTTCACTCCTACTAAACTCCTCAGTATCTTTATGTGGCTTTCAAGCAGTATAAAGAAAAAATGAAAAAAGACTCTGGAAATATTTTAGAGTATAATATTCATTGCACAGGCATCTGCCTACGTTTTAGCCACATATTTTTCCACAGCTGTTCCGGCCACTCCTCGGAAGGAAGGTTGGGCAATCCTACTTCCGTAGTGATACTGCCTCGGAAACCCAAGGAGGGGTCGCTATGAGTTGGGGCCGACTCGACGGCACATAACAACAACATGTGCAGCCCTTAGTCAAACCATGCTGAACTAGTTGCAGTTCATCGTAGGCCTGTGTTGTTTCTCACCCTCTTGCTTTCTCATCTGCTCTTCCTCTGTCTGAAACAACTGTCAGCTATACCAGCCTCCCCACCCCCTATACACACACACACACACACACACACATATTTTTTGCTAGTCTAACTCGTTTTCAAGGCTTTGGTGGTTCAGCCTCTAATGCAGGAGACCCAGGTTTGATTCCTGATCAATGCAGCTCATACACAGCTACCATGCATCTATCAAGGAGGCTTTTGTGTTACTATTATGATGAACAAATTTTAGTGGCACTTCCAGACTAAGAACTAGGAGGAAGGGCCTGGTGATCTGCTTCCAGAAATCAGCCAATGAAAACTCTATGGGTCACAACAATTCAGTCTGCAACTGATCATGGGGATGGGGCAAGATTGGCAGCATTTCATCCTGTTTTGCTCTTGGGTTGTGCATGTGGTTATCATGAGTTGGGAGTCAACTTGACAGCAGATAACGACAACTCCTGTTCTCTCTTCAATATTCATTTCAAATATCACCTCCTCTGGAAGCCTTCTCTAGCCTACCAATCTGGTTTTAATGCTCTCATTACTCCCATAGCACTCTGCATGTCTCTTTCATGACACTCATCACATCTTCCTATCAATGTTGATTTTCTTCTAAATAAGGTGTCTTGGAATGAGTGGAGACTTTTTTCTTTGTATCTCTAGTATTTGAACAATCCTTTGCACATAGTAGGGATTCAGCAAATATTTCAGGGAATGAATGATTAAATATGTATAAAACACATATTTTAAAATTGCTTAATGTAGTGAGACAAGCTAGAAATAGAGCTGGAAAAAGTATAAGCCAGTAGTCAGGACTAGGAAAAAAAAAATCTTTAGGCATTAACAGCTTAATGACTAATGCCCATCAGATATTCTCCAAGAGGACAAGTGCAAAGCAAACCACTAAAGACAGACCAACACTATGTTTGTAAAATGAAAAGAGGCAAAAGAAAAGGAATACCAGGAGGATAAGAAGACCAGGAAGAGCAGGTATTCAATGAATTAAAAATCCAGACCCTCCTCCCCCACCAGAAAAAATCAAGCAGAGATAATGACTGAGAAAAGACCACTGGACTCATCAAGAATTGGTTCACTTTTAAAAGAAGTTTCAGTAGAGAGATGATGATGAACAAATGGATATGTGATTGCAACACGTAAAGAGGGGATGAAAGAATTGAGAATAAAGGAAAGATAAGCATTACTTCTGTTCATCTAGCCCCATTCTAGGACATCACTATGGTAGTCACCTCTGTGTTCTTTAAAGTTAATATGACTTTATATGCTACTGAAAAACATTTTTTAATTTTCTCTGCAGCATATACGAGTTCCATAGCTATAAAGAGCAATGAGCAGTATGACTGTTCATTAGACCTTGCTTGATCTGGAGCTTGAGTGTAGAATGCTGACACGATCAGTGTACAGTTATCCTTAAGTTCATCATCAAGCCACATTAATGTGATAACTTTTCCAAGCATGTTTTTGATCTCTGGATCTCTCTGGACACTTCCATAGTAGTTATCATCTAAAAGTTCCTGGGTGATTATCGTTATAGACTTGTGAGGAAAACTGGATTTACTACATAATAGTGCTTTAGTCTATTATGTATTTCACATCTACCTCCACACTCATCATTTTCCATTCTTTTGTAACTTGATGTAGGGGCAGTGTGTTAGATAGTCATTAACTCCACTATCAATAGCTCCTTGCTGTGACTCACTGCTGCCCTCCTGACACAGTTGCTGACTCCAGGGTTGGTGACATCTCAGTCATATTGGTACTTGCAGCTGTGAGGGAAAGGCAGGAGAGGGGAGATATTACATAATTTTTTACAGGTTTGTGTTTTTTCATCTTCTGTAGTATATGAATTTTTGAAGAACAGGAACTATTTGTTTTACTTACTTGTGTCCCTTTTGGTTCTAATGCAGTGTGCTGCCCTTAGAAAGGAAGATACAACCCTGGCCTTAAAAAAGTGTATAGCCTCTAGGTTGGGAGCTCTGGTAGCGTAGTGCCTAAGGCACTTGACTGCTAGCCAGAAGGCTGTCGGTTCAAACCCACCAGCCACTCCTGGGAAGGAAGGTGGGGCAATCTACTTCCGTAGTGATACTGCCTCAGAAACCCAAGGAGGGGTCACTATGAGTCGGTCCGACTCGAGGGCACATAACAACAACAGCAGCAGAGGATAGATGAAACAAAATTAGGTGCTACTTTCCTATTGGAATTTGCATGCAGCCCTAAGGCAAAAATGATAGATGTGACCAATTGCCCCTGAGGGGTCAGGAAAATCCTAAGGAATGAGTGGAATCTGAAGAGGCCAACATTCAGGTAGGCATTTCGGGCAGAGTAAAAGGACAAAGTCTTGAAACAACTGTAAGAATAGCAAGTAATCGCATCTGACGGAAGCACAGGGTTTTTACAAGGAAGAGGCACTGTAAGATCAGACTGGGAGAGGGCAGAAGCCAGGACATGGTGTGGAATGAGTTCATATACCATATAAAGAATTGTTTGTTGTTTTATCCTACAAGAAGTGGTAAGCAAATGAAGCTTTTTAAGCAGGGGAAATAAATAAATTTTATTTTTAAGAAAGATCGCTTTGGCCATCATAGGAATGATGGATTGAAAAAGTAAGACAGAAGGAAAAAGACCAGTTGAGAGATGGTGAAAACTGTGTATGTATTCAGGATATTTGTGTACTCATGGTGATGAGGTAGAGTTTATTCACTGACAGTAAATAACTACCACCAAGCTTTGCAGAGCTTTTTACATTCAAGCCTCCAGAGCAATCACTGAAATCTTCTCTTGCAATGAACATTTTAACAGTCATGCTGCATGTCTTCTCAGCTTCTCAGAGTATCTTTCTCCTTTTGGTATTCACAGTAGAAGAAATCCATCTGCTCGTGCTTTAATGACAACATAATATAATGAAAAGAGCAAGGGATTTTTAGTTAGGAGATCAACCCTATGTTGATAGGGATATCTAGACACAATTTATGTAATATGATTATCATGAACACAAAATAATTTGTATAAAATTACTTTATATGCCAGAAAGATCTGGAAAATTACTATTATTATTATGGCACTGGTCATGTGTTTTGTGGCTCTCAGGCCATTTGAGAGATAGTCCTGATTTAGCAGCTAATACGATAGTCATCGCTGTTAAAAGCTTGTAACCTCTAGAACAGTGGTCAGCAGACTATGGCTGGTAGACCAAACCACTTGTTTTTGTACAACCCAAGTGCTAAGAATGGTTTTTTATGTTTTAGATAGTTGTATAAGTACCTACATAATATTCTTAATTTTGCCTCTTGAGCTGGAATGCCTAATACATTTAATATCTGGCCCTTTACAGAAAAAAAAAAAAAAAATTACCAGCATCTTCTCTAGAAGATTATATAGCCAACTCCTTTCAAAGCACTTTTTTACCAGGAAGTTTTAATTCTGTCAGAGTTTTGGTCATCTGGTATTTGTGTGAACCAGTGTTTTCTCTTTTTGCTGTTGATGATGGTGTTATTATATATAAGGTACTTCTGTAAAATCTCTATTTATTTTAGAAGCAGAATTAAGATGAAGCCCACTATGAATGAATTGTGTTTGGTATAAGGCAAGTGGGAAATTTGTCAACAAAACAGTATAATCATTAGGTGCTGATTTTTTCATTCCCTCTTCAGGACATTGAGCTGCTCAGCGTGTCCTAGATGATTACCACCTCCATAAGAAGACGTTGATGCCTAAAGCATCTCACCATTACTCACACATATATTTCAATTATTTTCTCAGTTTTTGGTTGAACTAAGTTAGCTATATTCTCTCACCCGCCCTTAGCAACATTTTGTGGTTGTGAAAGTTTTTTCTCTGTCTATCCACCCCCAACAACAGTTGTTAAGTACCATCTGACCATAGGCATCATTATGATTCATTTCTGCCTTGCAAATCATGAGAGTTCCTATCATTAATCAAGTATTTTTAATTTAGTAGAATATTTTTACTATATTAAAAGTGCTCTTAGTCCCTTGATATATTTTTAACAGCTGTATATACATAGTAAACAATTCACCATTTAAAATGTTCAATTCATTGACTTTTAATATATGCAGAAATTTATAAGTATTACCACAATCAATTTTAGAATATTTTTATTATTCCAGAAAGAAACTTTGCACTCTTTAGCAGTCACCTCCCAATTCTTCCATATCCCCGGCCCTAGGCAACCACTAATCCTACTTTCATCTCTATAGATTTGCCTGTTCTGAGCATTTCATGTAAATGGAGTCATATGACCAAATAAATATGTGATCCCTTGTAACTAGCTTCTTTTACTTAGCATAATGATCTTGAGGTTCATCCATTTTGTGGCATGTATCATTATCCCTCAGTGTGTTTTGAAATAGCAAGATCCACTAGTAGAACTTTATGCTGCAGGTGTCATCCCCACTGACATTACATTACATTTCTGACGTTATCCCTCCATCTGACTAGGTTTCTGAATTGTTGTTGTTGTTGTTGTTGTTGTTGTTGTTGTTATGTGCTGTTGAGTCGGCCCCAACTCATAGCGACCCCTCCTTGGGTTGCCGAGGCGGTATCACTACGGAAGTAGATTGCCCAAACTTCCTTCCTAGGAGTGGCTGGTGGGTTTGAACCGCCAACTTTCTGGTTAGCAGTCAGGTGCCTTAGGCAGGCTTCCTATTTACCTCTTAGCCTCCCTATCACTACTATTTCCATTAACATCTATCCTACAAGATATATTTAGTGTCTACCATGTGCCAGGCCAGGATCTGGGAAGTATCACAGTGAGCAAGACAGTGTAATCCTTCCCCTTTCTGAATTTAGAATAGAGAAAGACAGTTGTGTGCATTTCTACAAGAAGCACTTAGCCGACATGTCAAGAAATAGTTTTTACAGGAAGTACCATCTGAAATGAGCCCTGAAAGCCATATACCTATCCTTATATGCACATGTGTTTATGTATCTAAGTACATTTATATGTGTGTGTGTGTGTGTAGTAAGGAAATCCATCTTGAATCCAAAGGAGGTACTTTCTAATCAGTCCCATGCCTAGGTTAATCAGAGCAGCCTTAAACATAGCAACATGGCACATGGCACATTTCTCAGTACTTTCCTTTTTAGGTTCTTTCACTTTTTGATGCAATTTGATTTAAAAACCATTCTTGTCAAGTTACTCTGCGTTTTTGTCAACAAAGCAATTTAGTCAGTTAGAGCTAGTTCTTTTGTGACTTTTTTTTCTTTTATGAGCATGTAAGTATATACTATCAGATGTGGGATAAGTTACTCATCTTTATTGATAAGAATCTAAAAAAATTTAAATAAGAATTAGATGCAAGAACTTATTTTCAAGTGAAATTAAAGCTGTTTATCTCAATCTGTACTTCCTTATAGAAACTACTGTCAGGTTTTTGGTTCTTTCGTAGTTGATAGTACTGACCTTTTTGACAAAATTCAGAACCAAAAGATAGGATCAATGTAAGTTCTAATCCTTTTCCAAAACTGACTCATTAAGTGACCTTGAGAAAATCATTTCTATTTTCCATTATGCTTCGGTTTCTTCATGAGAAAGAAGAATGTGATACAATCTCATGGTACTGAAGAAAATGAATAAATGATGATGAGGTACTTAGCATATTAGAGATGTAAAAGTTATAAGAAATCTTAATTTTAAGTGTTTTAAAATCACTTATTAATCATTTTTTAAAAACCGTATGTTTAGAGACATACCCTGAAGCAGACGTAATGTTAAATAGGAACATATTAGAAAAACCTCCCTCGTAATCCTTTTGCAAATTTTTCTTCTTTAAAAAAAAAAAAAAAACTCCCTAAGGGTTTTCAAAACCAGAAAACAATTCTAATGCAAAACAGACCACTGGAATATCTGTAAGCTTCTCGGGAAAAATCATTACACCTCAGGGTTCAGAACCTGTAGCCTGATGCTGTGGATGACACACATGCTTTTGTAATAAGACAGCAGGAGGACAGGAATTTCCAGAGCAGTGAGTTACGATCCTCCTGTCCAAGATTAGAGCACAGATTAGAAATACCAAGATTTTTAAAAATCATGACTTGTAAGTGATAGAGATATAAGCATGCATGTTGTGCCTTGCTCACAGACATAGTTTGTGGTCAAGAGCATGAGCTCTGGAGTAAGATCGCCCACTGCATATCACTTTAATTCTCCATGTCTTCTTTCTGCATTTGTGAACTGCCCTTTTGTATAGAGTTGTTGCTCAAGGAGTTCAGATCTCATAGGAGATCCATAAGCAATGTAGGTAATGTAGTGAGTGGTACAGGAGAGTATAAATGGAGGTTCTACTCCAGTGTCTGCCTGTAGCAGAAATCCCCTCTATAATACCTGTGACAAGGGACAGTGGGCTCCTGCTTGAACAGTAAAGATCTCTTTCTGAGAGAAAACTGCCTTTTTTAAAATCTTGTCTTTCAAGATATTTAACATATTGAATAGGAAACGCCAACTCATGATTAGTTTAAGGATCATCTTGTCTAGCTTTCAATTTTACAGATGAATATTTTCAAGCTTCACACTCATTATTTTATTCTGTTTTAAACTGGCAACTTGGCCACTTTCTGTAGAAATTCAGCAGAAGGGGAGATGAGTAAGGATCTGGATTGTCAAGAAAAAAGCCAGTTACAGATAGGAAACAGGTGTTGGGCTCTGTACAGACTGGTAGGGAGATGGGTAGTCAGAGGAAACAGGGGAGGACATTTTAAGTGACAAGAACAACTTGAGCAGACTTCATCTAAAAGAAGCGAGGGACACAGTAAGTGGAAGGAGCATGCTGATAGAGGTGAGAAATTAGCTGAATCTGATTTTAGAGAATTTTAAAAACAGGACAGAATAATTGAGATGTCATGCAATAAGCTGTGCAGAGCCATGTAAGTTTTTAGGTTGAGCCAGTGGCATTGTGCAGGCTATATCGTGAAGCGTCATCTGCAGTGGTGTGCACATTCGGTTGGGAAATATCAGTGACCAATAATTTGTTGTCAGTCTCAGAATAGGATGACAGACCTACACAGTATCAGACTCCCTTCAAAGGAACAATCAGCAGTACTTAAGTTTTGGCTTCGCTTGATGTATAAAGGAAAGAACTAAGTTTAAAAGAGTCACCAGAGTTTTGGACAATGCTAACCTAACATTAGGCAGGAAAGTTGAAATCCACCTGGCCCATTGTTGAAGAAAGAGTGAGGGAATGAGAAGTAATCATTGCAGAAATGAAAATGGATGGACCCTCAGAGAGGGAGTATATATAAAAAGAGAGGAAATCATGAGTAATCCCCAAATCTCATTTTTAATAATGAGTTTCACCCCTTCTATCAAAACATTTACTGGTAACAAGTACCAAGACTCATTAGTGTTAATTTTAATTTTTATTTTAATAATTTTTGTGTAGAGCTAATGTTAAGGAAGAAAAAATATGATTAAAACTTTTGGCAGACGAAGGAAGGAAGGAAGGATGGAACAAATGATATTAAGCAGAAAATCAGTAATGCACAGGCTGAGAGATGCTCTTTCATTTATATGTCTTCAAGGAAGCTGTCTCACCTGTGCTGTTCTTAACGTAACTTAAGTTCAGAGTTCAAGAGCATGTAAATCAAATTAAGATAGAAAACCCATTGCTGTAGAATTGATTCTGACTCATAGTGACCCTACAGGACAGAGTACAACTGCCCCATAGGTTTCCAAGGCTGTAAATCTTTACAAAAGTAGACTGCCACATATTTCTCCCACAGAGTGCCTAGTGGCTTCAAAACCCCATCCTTTTGGCTAGCAGTGAGCACTTTAAACACTGTGCCACCAGGCCTCCTAAAAATAGTAAAGAAGCCTTAAAACAAGAAATTGGTATAATCTTCCTATGCTAGATATCACAAGTCTAAAGGCTAAATCTGTGGGAAGTTTGTAAAGCCTTACTAGCTAGCTGTCTTCCTCACATGGTCCCCTTTCCACTGTCTCCCCACAAAAAGATAGAACATTCGCATTCTCTATGAAAATTTAAAAAAAAAAAAAAGGTAAGAACATCTTTGGTCCTGGCTGTCCCTGGAGATTTTGAAATGGTACCACTAGCATAGTGGCTAAGGCACTTGACTGCTAACCAGAAGGCTGGTGGTTCAAACCCACCAGCCACTCCTTGGAAGGAAGGTTGGGCATTCCTACTTCCGTAGTGATACTGCCTCGGAAACCCAAGGAGGGGTCGCTATGAGTCAGGGCCGACTCAATGGCAAACAACAACAACAACAACAACCATTAGAGGAGAATGCCCTTTTAAAAACAAACAAAAAACGTGAATGCATACTATGTGGCATGTCCTGTCCCCGGTACAGTGTACACAATACTGCACTTAATCCTCACAACAACTTGTGAGGGAGAGCTTATATTACCCCCCCCCCTTTATCTATGAGGAAATCAAAGGGCAGGGAGCATAGTAAATTTGTCCAGTATCTGTTGTCTGGGTAAATAAGCAAGATTTGAATCATACTGCTATTTTTTGAGTCCCTTTCCTTGCATCACTGTGATTCCTCAAACAGGAATTTGCAAGATGCCATACTTACCTTGTTTAAACAAATGTGTCTTTGGGTTTTCAGCTAAAGTTGAAATAAACCTGTTGTAAAATTTACTCACATCTCAGAAGGAGGAAGATGATCTATGTTAGGTGTCTCAGGCCTCTCAAAAGAAAGTCACTAATTAAAGTAAATAAAACAAGGCCCAGGATATATGTCCAATGGCTCATACACCATTTGAAGTATTTTTAGTGGGGAACAGCAGTAGCCAAGCCATTGGGTTGCATCCTAGCCTCTTTAGTAGCTCCTTGATACCTAGAAGGATTCTCTAGATACCACCTCACCCCTTCTTTCTTACTACCACCCCAGTTCAGTCCTAGAGCATCAACCACAGCCCTTGCCCTCCCAACTCAAGAATGGATTAGGACACGCGAGGCTTGTGGCCACCGGAACTCTAGTGAACTAGAGCAAGAAAGAGGAAGAAGAGAAGATGCAAAGAGCTGAAGTCCCATCAGAAATCTTTGTCTCCCAAGCTAGAGGCTCTGAAAACTAAGCAAAAGGCTCTATTTTTAATCTCCTGATCTTATTAATGTGAAAACTGCTTTCTGTTTTGCCGAGAAGAATGATGTGATTTTAAGTATCTCACTCCCCAAAACTGGTCAGCATCATAAACCACAAAGAAAAAGTGAAAATGAGAAGTGTAAAACTAGCTTGGGATTTTGTTCAAATGATAACTAATTCCCCTCTAGTTTATTTTTTCTCCAAACACCAGTTGAGACTGCTGCTGAACAACCCAGAAAGACATTTTCTATACTGTTTGTATAACACTCTGTACAAACGTAAAGGAATGGTACCTCACATGATAGGTAGAGTCACTCGTCTCAGTTTTTCAGTGTTTATCTTTAATGAATTTTTTAAAATATGTAATAGGATATATTCTGAGCCTCATTGTTCCTTCCATCTTTTATCCAAGTAATGAACGTGTTGCAAGTTTGTCTGTGGTGGTGGCAGTGGGGTTTGCTTAGTTTTATTTTTCTTTTTTCCAGTTTTGCCATAAAGTTTTCTCTAATGACAGCAGCCTACAATAATATTTCTTTCCTCTGTATTAATAGCATTTACTGTTAGTTACAAATCTAACGAGATGTCTCTCACTTAGTCATTAATCAAATGTTGCATCCTTAGGGTAGTATGCCTGTCTAGTGTCTATGTATGTGTGCTTTGTCTACTCGGCGAAGCTCTTTCAGGACCATAGGAAATCCTTGAACTTCTTTGTGTGTCACAGCTCTCTTAGCCTAGCCCCCAGTACAGCACACTGCAAGTAGAAGATAAGTGAACGAAACTACACTTATTCGTATTTATACTACAAGCTGCAGCTTTCCAAGAGCACTTGGAAGCAGTACAGTGAATTGCAGGTAACTCTTACATGAGGATTTACCACTTGTGGTTTCACTGTCACCACCACCATTTCCCAGCATTGTTTCTTTGTGATTACTGTGTCTTGTGGGAGTGAGGCCTGTGTTAAGAGGGAGAGAGTGCTTCAAATTCTTAAAGAATGTATTGTTGTTATTAGTTGCCAGTCAAGTCAGCTCCAACTCATAGCAACCTTACATATAACAGAACAAAACATTGCCCAGGTGTGTACCATCTTCATGATCTCAGACCTCATGTTGGAATCCATTGTTGTAGCTCTTATGTCAGTCCATCTTGTGGAAGGTTTCTTACTTTTTTGTTGGCCTTCTACTTTACCAAGCTTGTTACCTGCTTTCAGTGATTGTTCTTTCATGATACATGTCCAAAGTAAGAAAGTCAAAGTCTCACCATCCTTGCTCTAAAAACTATGTTAGTCATGTGCTTTGTTTTCAGGAGCCTCCTTGCTTTGTTATTAACCAACCATTAAAGTCTCTGTATTGCAACTAACTTGAGGTTCTTTGACAAAAAAAAAATATATATATATAGAACTTTACTCCTCAGTGTGCTTTCTGTATATTTGCTGTTCATTTATTTATTCAACAAACATTTATTGAGTATTTGCATAATCAGGTAGTGCACTAGACTGGATCTAAGACAAAGTCAAGCTAGATAATCTCAGCTCTCATAGAGCTTATAACCTGATGTGAGTTTCAGACCAATCAACATACAATTGAAATATGATGTGCTTAGTTAGCTCTATGTTTGCAAGGTCTAGTGAGATATGAGATCACTTAAGAGGAACATCTGATCCCAGAGTTCTTGTATTAAATTTGAATTATATCTTAAAAGCAATGGGATCTTTTTTGAGTAACAGCAAAGAAAAATATCTACAGTAATCTGAAAAAGCCCTTACTGAAAATATTCCTCTTTTTTCCACCTATGCATCTGTGTATGGCTAGATTTTCTTAATATACTTCAAAAAGCAAAGTAACGTATCATACCAAGATTGAATTGAGAAGCAAATATGAGAATACAGCTATCTTCTATTAAGCCAGACATTAGAGAGTTTTGCAAAAAAATTAAAATAATGTCACTCTTCTCATTAATTCTTCTTCTGTTTTGGAAGATATGGCTATGTTAGTGAGTAATGTATTATTGTTAGTTTTTAATTAATATTTAAAAATTAACCAAAAAGCACAATGATGAATCATTGAAGAGTTTTTAAGTAAAAGAATGGCATGATGCAATTTGTGTCTTAGAAAAATCATTCTGAAGCCACCCTTTCCCTTGATGGTATTCTAAAACAGGACAGTGTGAGTAAGGGTAGAGAGGAATGGATAATTTCAAAAGATATTTAATAATTGTAGTTGGTAACACCTTATGATATCTGGCTCATGCAGTGGATGGATATTCATGTTATACCCAAGATTAGGAACACAAAAAGAGGTAGAGGATTGAGGATGAGTTTTGCTTGGGATGTGTTCTGTATCAGATGACTCTGGAACATCTAAATGGGAGTGTCCAGGACACCATTGGTTATGTGGCTCTAAGGCACAGCATCCGGATTGGATATACAGATTTAGGAGTCTTCACTAAATAGATGGTAACTACAGCCATGGGAATGAATGAACATCAGAGTATAGAATATGCAAAGAAAAGAGAAACAATGCTCAAATAGAACCTTAAGGACACCAATATTTACAGGACATGAGTAGTAGAAGGCAACCTCAAGAGATACAGAGAAGGCACTGTAAGTGTGATGCCTCAGAAGCCCAGAGAAGAAAGAGGATCAAGGAGGAAGTGGTCAGTAGGATCCAGTTCTTCTGGTAGAGAGAGCTGAGGAGGATCCATTGGATCTACCAAAGGATATTTTTGGTAACCTTGAAAACAAAAGGATAAAACAATTTAGTAGAACATCAGCCTATGAGCTTCTGAAAGGCACTGATGTCTTAATTCTCTTTCTAGCCTCATTGTTACATTAAAACCAAACCCACTGCCATCGAGTCCATTCCAACTCATAACAGCCGCCACTGGATTTCCAAGGTGGTAAATCTTTACAGTAGATTGCCCCATCTTCCTTCCAAGGAGCAGCTGGTAGTTTTGAACCACCAGCCTTCTGGTTAGCAGTCAAATGGTTTAGGTACTACATCACCAGAGCTCCTCATTGTTACATTAGTGGTCACTTAATAATTCTGTGGATTTTCAATCATTGTAATCCACCACGTAAACAAAACAAAGGAAAAGGACCACATGATTATATCAATCGATGCAGAAAAGGCATTTGATAAAATCCAACATCCATTCTTGTTTGAAACTCTCAGCAAAATATAGAAAGGAAATTCCTCAACATAATAAAGGGTATATATGCAAAGCCAATGGCCAATATCATTATTAATGGAAAAAGACTTAAGACATTCCCCTTATGAACAGGAACCAGACAGGGATGCCCTCTATCACCACTTCTATTTAACATTGTATTAGAACTCCTGGCCAGGGCAATAAGGCAAGAAAGAGAAATAAAAGGCATACATATTGGCAAAGAGGAATTAAAACTATCTCTATTTGCAGATTATATGATCCTATACATAGAAAACCCAAGGGACTCAATAAAAAGACTACTGGAACTAATAGAGAGGTTCAGCAAAGTGGCAGGATACAAGATCAACATACAAAAATCAGTTGGATTTCTCTACACCAGCAAGGACTCCTCTGATAAAGAAATAAGGGAAACTATACAATTCACTATAGCTACGAAAAAGATAAAATATCTAGGAATAAACCTCACCAGAGATACAAAAGACCTATACAGAGAAAACTATAAAACACTGCTATAAGAGACAACAATGGTACTACATAAAGGGAAGAACCTGCCTTGTTCATGGATAGGTAGACTAAACATTGTGAAAATGTCAATACTACCTGCAAAAACGGCAAGGTGGTCACATGTTCTGACCTCCTCTAATCCCACAAGAGGAAGACAGGATTACCAGCAGTAACCCAAGGCCTATTACTGCAAAGCCAGACATGCTGCCTCCCTCCAGCCCTTTCTCCAACTGTTCCTCCCAAAGCACCACCACCTCTCTCCTGGGTGCGATAATTCGCTGCAGTGGCCACACAGAACTCACAGATTATGTAGTTTATTAGGGAAGCACCAGGCTACAATTCAAGTTCAGGAAAAACGCTCAGTCTCTCTCCCAGCCCACCGTCCCTCAGCCAACAGTCTCTCACAGTCTCTTTCCCAGCAGTGCCGGTCCCTCGGTATCTCACTCAGCAATGTGTGTCTCTTGCGTCTCTTTCCCAGCAGCACGTGTCTCTTTCAGGAGCGCATATCTCTTTCAGTAACGTCTTCCTCAACCAGCAGTCAGAGAGAGTTCTGCCTTTAGGAGGCCTCCTTTTGAGCCTGGCAGAGTGGCCAAACTAGCCAATCATGGCATCAGAACTCTAAGCACCTGAGAGAGAACCTCCCATAACATTGCATTGTGCCACGCCCAACAGAAATAACCCAGGTGGATAACATTTACAATCAGGAGCTCCTCAGTTGCTCATTCCACCACTGAATTTACAATGACTTATGGGTAAAAAAGCCATACTAAGTAATTTACTACACTGCACTACCTAAAGCAATCTATACATTTAATGCAGTCCCGATCCAGATTTCAACAAAATTTTTTAAGGACATGGAAAAACTAATTACTAATTTTATATGGAAAGGAAAGAGACCTAGAATAAGCAGAGCACTTCTCAAGAAGAAAAACAAAGTGGGAGGGCTCACACTCCCAGATCTTAAGAACTACTATATAGCCACAGTAGTCAAAACAGCATGGTATTGGTACAATGATAGACTGATAGACCAATGGAACAGAATCAAAAGCTCAGACATAGACCCATCCATCTATGGACAATTGATCTTTGACAAAGGCCCAAAGCCCATTAAATGGGGAAGGGATAGCCCCTTTAATAAATGTTGCTGGCAAAACTGGATATCCACCTGTAGAACAATGAAACAAGACCCATACCTCACCCCATATACAAAAATAAACTCAAGCTGGATCAAAGACTTAAATGTAAAACCCAAAACTATTAAATTCATCAAAGATAATATAGGGACAAATCTAGGAGCCCTAATTTATGGCATAAATAAACTGTCAAGCATAATCCAGAATGTGCAGGAAATAGAAGAGAAGCTGAATGACTGGGACCTTTTAAAAATTAAATTATTGTGTGCATCGAAAGATTTCGTCAAAAGAGTAAAAAGAGAACCTACAGATTGGGAGAAAATAAAATACATATGTCCTATGACATATCTGACAAAGGACTTATCTCCAAAATCTAAGAAAACTTCAACACCTCAACACCAAAAAGACAAATAACCCAATTCACAAATGGGCAAAAGACTTAAACAGACACTTCACCAAAGAAGATATACAAGCAGCCAACAAACACATGAGAAATTGCTCACGATCATTAATCATTAGTGAGATGCAAATCAAAACAACCATGAGATATCATCTCATCCCAGCAATAATAGCAAAGTTAAACAGATCAGATAGTAACAAATGCTGGTGGGGTTGTGGAGAGATTGGGACTCTTGTGCACTGCTGGTGGGATTGTAAAATGGTACAACCATTGTAGCAAATGGTATGGCGTTTCCTTAAAAAACTGAAAATAGAAGTACCATTTGACCCAGCAATTTCATTACTAGGAATATATCCTAAAGAGGTGAGAGATAACACATGAACAGACATATGTACACCTATGTTCATTGCAGCACAATTCACCATTAGCAAAGAGATGGAAACAACCTAAATGCCCATCAGCAGATGAGTGGATAACCAAATTATGGTATATCCACACAATGGAATACTATGCCACATTAAAGAACAATGAGGGATACGCGAATCATCTTGCAACGTGGATGAACCTGGAGGACATTATGCTGAGTGAAATAAGTCAATCGCAGAAGGACAAGTAGTGTATGAGCCCATTACTGTAAAAAGAGAAGGATTTGCTTGGGAAAGGGAACTCATCTAGTAGGTTACCGGGATGGGGAGGGAAAGGGAGAGATTAATTTAGGGATAGTTGGGGCTTACATGCTGACATGGGTAGGTGGAGGGATATACAGAAAGGATATATGACCACCATGATAACATTGGGAAATGAGAGGACACCAAACTGTGCGCAAGAGATAGACGACAGATGTTAAAACCAACCAATGTGTCCACAATACCACATTGCCATTAACAGCAAACAATAGGCTATACAGATAAACACATAAACACCTGAGATGATCAGGCAGGGATCAGTGAATGGAGGTATACTCTAGACCAAGGATAGACTCAGCTGAGGCTAATCTTGTACAGATACCAGTGATACAAAATACCTGCAGTCCTTACAGAAACAATAGAAGACAGACACAGAGTAATCCCTCACAGATATCCCAACACTATGGGAGAGAGATCCAATCCAGCTACTACCTCAGGACCATAGTACTGGGGTACACTAGACTCAATTGGCACAACAAAACACATAAAAGCATTGCTCCACATCCTACATTGGTGAGTAGCAACTGGGGTCTTAAAAGCTTTCAAGCAGTCATCTAGGATGCAGCTAATGGTCTCCTAGCGTTAGAAGTGAAGAAGAATGCACAAAAAAAAGGGGGGGGGTGGCATTTAGAAGCAATAACCCTAGGACACAATGGCCCTCAAGACTAGAAGAACCAGATGGTGCCCGGCTACCAATGCCAACCACTCAGGAAAGGATCAAATCTGGAGATCCTGGATAGGGTAGGAGAGAAAACGTAGAACAAAATCCAAAAACTCAATAATGACCAGAATTACTGGTCAGGTGAAGTCTGGTGAGACTCCCAATACTATGGCCCCGAAATACATTCGGCACCTGGAATAAAACTCACCCCCAGGGGCGGTCTCTCATCCCAGTGGTTAGCAAGATGTACACACAGACCACTCAACCCAGGATGCTGCACCCACACACTGGTAATACATCCCTTAAAGCAATAGACCATGGGACACCAAAGGACCAAATTCAAACTGAGGAAATGCAGGACAAACAGGAGTGCATAATTATGAGGGGCACGGGGGGGAGTGGTGCAGGGTAGGGAGGGGAAGAGTCTGGGTTAGGGTTGGACATGGCAAATGGGGAATGAAACTAAATGTAAGCGTGACTTTGAATGTAAAACAAGCTCTTAAAATAAAAATAAATGGAAAAAAGAAATAATAATTCTGTGGATTTTAATTAGTACAACTAAAACAATCTGATCTTTTCTGTTCCTGTAAAGGATAAACTCCATTCTAGTCTCTATTATAAAAAAAAATGCTCACATTAAATCATCCTATTCTCTGAATGTATAACTATTTCTTTATGATCTAGGGTACAGCTTCCCAACCATTGTTTCATGGTCTTAGAGAGGTCACAAATGGACTGAGATACTTATCACTCAGACCTCAGGGCAGCCAGGAGGGACCTGAAGCTACCAGCCTGGTTACAGGAACTGTGTCTGTCCCTGTGTATGATGCAAATACTATCATTTTTATATATGCCATGATGTGAAAAGTACTGGAAAGTGATCATCTGTAACAGTGGTAATGAGTCCTTGTGTGGGTGCCACATGACCTAAGACAGATATCACTTAACAGTCATGTCACTCTTTTCCTCCTGAACTCACACTCTCCTATAGAATCTTCTCAAAAAAAGTAGTCTGCAGGCAGCCACAAACAAAGTAGTAGGGGTGGCCCACCAGAAGAAAACTTAATGGTCATGCTTACATACTTCATCCTTCAAACACTATCATGCTGGTAAAAGTTTTCTGATCCCCAAAGACAGAATAAAGAACACATTTTTTTTCCCTAATAACCAACCTTTTTTAAATAAGATGATGTTTTTCTAAAGCATTATATTCATAATGCCTACCCTCTATAATTGTTCTCCATTTCATTCATTAATGGAGCATCTATTTAGCTGAAGAATCACCTTAAATTACACTGAGCTTAGAATTTGTCCTTCCACCTTAGGAGTACATACAAATCTTATACGCCATTGCAGCCATCAAGAATCTTTTAGTCTAGTTAAGAAGGCAAGCTGTACTCTAAAAAGTTAGTTAACACTGTAAAGTATAATGCCAAATATTAAAGTAGATAATAATAATAGCTGATATGTAATAAACTTTTAGAATTATTCAAATTCTATGTTAAATGTTTTACATATACTGACTCATTTAATTCACATAATAGGTGGGTACAGTTATTATTCCCATTTTACAGATGAAAAAACTGAGTCTTGGAGAAAGTTGGTTAGTTGGTTGGCTTTTAATGTCAAAGGTCACACAGTAAGTCAGAGTTGGGATTTCAACCCACATATTCTGGCTCTAAAGACTGTGCTGTTAATTGTGCAGCTTCCTCTACCTTTGTGTCCCTCTATTGTAATTCCTCAGCATTACTATGCTTCTTTTTAAAAATTTTTATTACAGTGAAATTTATTTAACAAAACATTTTCCATTTTAACCATTTTTAAGTTCAGTGACATTAATTATATTCACCGTGTTGTGCAATTACCACCACTATCCATTTCCAAATGATTTTCCTCTCCATAAATAGAAACTCAGTACCCCTTCAATAATAACTCTCCACTCTCTCCTCCTCCAAACTCCTGGTAACCACTGTTAACCTCTATCTGTGTGCATATGCCTGTTCTAGAAATTCCATATAAGTGGGATCATACAATATTCACCCTTGCTTTGTTTTTTGAAGTAGCTGTAAACATATTCTCAGTCTCCCTTCTTTGAACACATTGACAAAAAGTGCCTGTGCCCTCTTCTCCATTATTGAAATTATTCTCATCCTTTGAAATTTAGCTGGTTTTACCTCTTTGAGCTTTAGCTGCAGTTGATCAGTGCTGCTCTGAACTTTTCTAACCCTTTTAATTTATGCCTCACAGCTTCCTCCTTAATTATGTATCACCTTCCATTATTGTGATGTTTTTTATTTTTAGATATCTAGTCTACTCCTAGAAAATTATAAGCTCCACATGAGCAAGGACTAGATCTTGTGCTTTGCTTGTCCTGTCCTGTAGGGACTGATAGTGCCCAAGGAAAGTCACTGCTAAATTCTTCCGACCTGGCTTATCTGATGTAGACACTTTACTTGATCAATTCCATTCAGAAACCTTCAAAAGTCTTTATCAAATATATATCTATTCCTTGTGACTTCTGTCTAATATAGCAAATTTTACTCCTCACTTTGAAAATTAATCATGTATTCTCATGAGATAATTTTATTACATTTGAAAATTTCCTTACCAACTAATAGCAGATATTTCACAAAACAAGTCTTCAAAATGCAAGCTGTTTCCTTTTTCCTTTTTTTAATATGTGGTTATTGCTTTTGAAGAAAACAAAGTGAAGGAAATGTTTCCTGTTTGTAGAGGCTCATATTTAACCTTACATAAAGAGCAAATTAGTGTCAAAACATCTTAGAACCTAGAACTCATGTTAATTTTCTGCTTTTTAAGCACTTTTTTTTTTTTTTTTTTACTATCACAGGAGTTAGACGGATTAGGTTTTTTGCTTTACCTGTCCTTTCACTCTCACTCTCTTTGAAGAAATAATGTTACAGATACAAGTAAAGGTCTTTCATCATCCCACTGCCCTGTAGTTGATGTATTGTGTGTACGTTCCCTGTAGGTTTTTGTATCTTTACCACATACCTAGATATCAAAGTTTGTCAACCCAGACACCATTGACATTTTGTATTAGGTCATTCTTTATTTTGGAGGACAGTCCTGTGCATTAAAGGATATTTAGAAATATCTCTTGCCTCTATCCAATTGATGCTGGTAGCAAGCCCCACCCCACCTCAAGTCATAACAACCAAACATCTTCTGGGGAGAAAAATCACCACTAATATGTTGTTGTTGTTACATGCTGTCAAGTCAGCTGCAACTCATAGCGACTCTGTGTACAACAGAACAAAATACTCCCTGGTCCTGCACCATCCTCAAAATCTTTGCTATGCTTGAGCACATCATTGCAGCCACCATGTCAGTCTGTATCATTGAGGGTCTTCCTCTTTTTACTGATGCTCTACTTTACCGAGCATGATATCCTTCTCTGAGGACTGGTCCTTTCTGACAACATAACCAAAGCATATGAGAAAAAGTCTGGCCACTCTTGCTTCTAAAGAGCTTTCCAGCTGTACTTCTTCCAAGACAGATTTGTTTGTTCTTCTGGAAGTCTGTGATATTTTCAGTATTCTTTGCCAGTACCATAGTTTAGATGCATCAGTTCTTCTGCGGTCTTTCTTATTCCTTGTGCAGCTTTCATATGCATCTGAGGCTATTGAATATACATACCACTGTCAGGTCAGGTGCACCTTAGTCTTCACTAGTATATATCTATAAAAAATAGTTTAAATAGTTTTACTATATTCTCAGTGGATTTTTAAAATAATACCTGAATGATATTGTATATACATACATATTCTTAAAAAACTTTCTTGGTTCATTCAACATTGTACCTTTGATCTGCAATCAATGCCCATGGAAGCAGTAGTCAAGAAATCTGATAACATATTGCACTGGGCAAATCTGCTACAGAGAATCTCTTTAAAGTATTAAAAGCAGAGATGTCATTTTGAAGACTGAATTGCACTTTACCCAAGCTATAGTATTTTCAGTCACCTCATATGCATGCAAAAGCTGGATAATGAATAAGAAACACCAAAGAAGAATTGATGCCTTGGAATTATGATGTTGGTATAGAATATTAAATATGCCGTGGACTGCCAGAAGAACAAACAAATCTGTCTTGGAAGAAGTGCAATCAGAATGCTCCTTAGAAGCAAGGATAGTGAGATTTCATCTTACATACTTTAGACATGTTACTAGGAAGGACCCAATCCCTGATGAAAGACATCATGTTTGGTGAAGCAGAAGCTCAGTGAAAAAGAGGAAGACTCTTAAGGTGATGGATTGACACGGTGGCTGTAACAGTGGGCTCATCAGACAACAACGTGACAGTG
This sequence comes from Orycteropus afer afer, assembly GCF_000298275.1. Taxonomy (NCBI): domain Eukaryota; kingdom Metazoa; phylum Chordata; class Mammalia; order Tubulidentata; family Orycteropodidae; genus Orycteropus; species Orycteropus afer. The sequence goes on along the minus strand of NW_006921793.1, from coordinate 3,207,043 downwards.
GCGCAGGATGAGGCAGTGTTTCTTTCTGTTGTGTATAGGGTCACTGTGAGTCAGAACTGACTTGGTAGCACCTAACAACAACAACTTAGCTACAGTTTAATTTTTTACATTTTCTTAGTTAATATTATAGTCAGTGTTACGTTAATATTATAGGGTGCTTCAGAGAATATTGTCATAAATGTCTTCTTAGGCACTTGTAGTATTAGATCTTGACAAGTTGTTCTCCACAGTGTTCATGCCAATTTATATTCTCATCAATAATGTAAGGAGCTCTGGTCGTGTAGTGCCTAAGGCACTTGACTCCTAACCAGAAGGCTGGCGGTTCAAACCCACCAGCCACTCCTTGGAAGGAAGGTTGGGCAATCTACTTCCATAGTGATACTGCCTTGGAAACCCAAGGAGGGGTCGCTATGAGTCGGGTCTGACTCAACAGCAAATAACAACAACATCAATAATATAGAGTTCCCCTTCCCTTCACATCATCCTCATACTTGGTATTGTTACACTTTTTATTTTGGTGATTCTTGTGGGCATGAAATAATTCATTTTTGTTTTAATTTGCATTTGCCTGCTGCAAATTAAGTTGAACATCTTTTTGTATATTTAGTGACTTATGGTTTCCTTTTATGTAAATTGTCTATTCATATATACTATCCAATTTTCTCTTGAGTCATTTATGTTTTCTCCTTGACTTATTTCACTCGGCATAATGTTTTTAAGGTTCATCCATGTTATACAGTGTATCAGGACTTCATCTCTCTTTCTGTCTAAGTGATATTTCATTATATGTCAATACCATATTTTGTTTATCCATTCATTTGCTGATAGATATACAAGTTTATTCCACATTTTGGCTATTGTTAACAATACTGCAAAAGAATATTGATGCACACACTTTTGGAATGGGCTTTGGAGTAGGTTCAGGTGTAAGAGACAAAAAGCCCAAAATAAAAGAAACTTAAAGTAGAAATTTATTTCTCTCTAATATAACAAAAATCCAGAAATTGGCAGCTTGGGCTGGTGTGCACTTCATGAAGGTGTCAGGTACCCAGGCACCTATTATCTTGCTACTTTATTCTTGGCACAGAGCTTCCACTTCCTTGTATAAAATGCGCACTTGAGCTCCAGAGAGGAGAAGGAAGCAACAGACAGGTTTATATCACTGCCTTTAAGGATTTTTCCTGGAAATCCCATACACCCTTTCTACTTAAAACTACTGACTTAACTTAGTCCACAAGGCTACTCTTACATGCAGAGGAAGCTGAAAACTGTAGTGGGTGTGTCTCTAAAAAGAAAAAAATTCTGTTTTTAAAGAAAATGGGATATGGCTGTTAGGGATCAACAGGCAGTCTGCTGTAGTTTGGAATTTACAGTGTATGGATAGATATTGACAGTTATTGACAGTATTGAGTCTCTCCAAGCATGAATGTGCTGAGTCTTTTTATTTATTTTGGTCTTTTGATAGCCTTCAATCCAGTTTTATAATTTTCTCTGTAAAGGTCTTAAAGATCTTTCATTAGATTTAGTACCTTTAGTTTTTATTGCTGTTTGTAATAGTAACTTTTTGCACTTAAATTTTCTAAATGCTCACAGTACAGTTAGTCCCCAGGTTGCAAATGTCTGACTTACAGACAACTCATACTTGCCCTTTAGTGTTTTGTAAATTTGCCCTCACTTTAAAACAATTGAACCAGTTCCTACTTGCAACAAATTCTTCATCACAGTCACATTACCTTGCTGCATGTGCAGTTTTAAATCATTGAGAAATCTTAGAGCCTTTTCTTGCACTAAAGCAAGGCTGAATAAGAACAGTATCTACCTGTTCTGACTTACCTACAAATACGACTTAAAGACACACTTAGCAACAGATCTCATTCATAACCCAGGGACTCCCTATGTAGAGAAAGTTATTATTTATTTGGTGTACAAATAACCTTGTACACCAGCCACTCCTTGGAAGGAAGATTGGGCAGTCTACTTCCATAGAGATACTGGCTTGGCCACCCAAGGAGGGTCCAATGAGTCTAATTGACTTGACAGCAGTGAGTTTGGGTTTTGTTTTTCTGGTTTTTTGTTTGTTTGTTTTTGGCTCACTTGTTAGTTTTCATGCTTTGCAGACTCTCTGGGTTTTTTATGTAGATCATCGTCATATGTGAATGACAGTCTTCTTTCTACATTTCATCCTTACACATTTTCTTTCATCTTTATTTTTTGTCTCATACCATGATTTGTGTCAAATACAAGATGTAGTAATAGGCATTCTTGTCTTTTCATGAATGAATGCTAAATTTTATCAAATTGTTTTCATATCTTTTGAGATACCTTCTTTTCCCCTTTATTTGGTTCATGTTTTCTGAAATAAACCCTAATGTAGTACATACCAGGCAATATTTTTTTGAACATTATTAAATAGAGTTTACTAATATTTTCTCTAGGATTATTCTATCTGTGTTCATAGATGAAAACCAAATTATTCTACAGTTTTGGTATTTTTTTTTCTCATAATGATCTTACTTGATTTTGGGAGCAATTACATACTCATTTTAAAAAATTAGATAGGGAACTTTCCTTCCTTTTGTGTTTTCTATAATAGTTTGAGGAGCTTTGGTAGCAAAGTGGTTAAGCATTCAGCTGCTAACTAAAAGGTCAGCAGTTCAAACCCACCAGCCACTTCATGGAAAAAGATGAGACATTCTTCTTCTGTAAAGATTTACAGCCTTAGAAACTCTATGGGGCAATTCTACTCTCTCCTGTAGGGTCAATATGGGAAGGAAATGACTTGATGGCAGTGGGTATACTAGTGTGTATATCTTAAGATGGAGAGTCTTAAGTATAAAGCTCCATGAAATTTCATAAACTAAATACACGTGTTTAAAGAGCGTCCATATGAATAAACAGAACATTATCAGAATCCCAGAAGCCTTCCTTTTCCCCTTTACAGGTACTGTTCCCTCAAAGTGTTGACCCAGGTTACACAGTGGTTAAAGCATTCTGCTGCTAATGGAAAGATGGACATTATAGACTTGAACCTACCAGCTTCTCTGTGGGAGAAAGATGTGGCAATCTGCTTCTGTGATAATCTATAGCCTTGGAAATCCAATGGGGCAGTAGGCTCACTATGAGTCAGAATTGACTTGATGGCAATGGATTTGTTTTTGGCCTCCTCAAAAGAAAACCAATATTTTGACTTGTAACATCGTAGATTCCCTTGTTTTGTTATTTTTATTCATTACATAACAGTAATCATGCAGAGTCCAGAAATAAACTCTTTCATCTGTGGCCAGTTGATTTTTGACAGGCATGCTAAATCCATTCAATGAGAAAAGAATGTTCTCTTTAGCATGGTGGGATAATTGGATCTTCCATATGTAAAAGAATGGCATTGGACCCATACCTCATGCCAAATACAAAAATTAACCCAGTGAATCAATGGCCTAAAGACCTAAAACCATAAGACAGTTAGAAAAATATGGAAAGGTAAATCTTCAAGACCTTATTTTTGACAGTAGACTCTTAGATATGACAACACAAGCAATAAAAGAAAAAAGATACATTGGACTTAATCAGAATTAAAATGTCTTGTGCATCAAAGGACTTTACTAAGAAAAAGAAGAGAAACCTGTAGAATGGGAGAAAATATTTAGAAACTATATATCTGATAAGAGTTTAATAATATCTAGAATTAAAAAGAATTCCTATGATCCACAACATAAAGACAGCTCAATTTAAAAGTGGCCAAAAGACTTGAATAAACGTTTTTCCAGAGAAAATATACATATAGTCAATCAGAGCCTGAAAAGATGTTCAACATAAATTCTCATTAGGAAAATGCAAATAAAAATCACAGAGGTACTCAGGTTTCTTTCTGGGTTGATGAAAGACTTTGAAGAATGGATTGTAATTATGGTTCCACATAATCATGAATGTAATTAATGTCACTTGATTGTTCATATTAAAATGACAAATTTTTCTTTTATGTATTTTACCACAATAAAAGTTTTTGTTTTGTTTTGTTTTTTAACTTTGTATTATAATTTAATTGAAAGTTTACTTAGAAAATTGGCTTTCATTCAACATTTCCTTTCGTGATATTGATTGCACTCCCTACGATGTGATTGCAGTGTTCCCACTTCCTCCCTGTTTTTGCCATTTCCATTAGGCCTTCTTTCCTATTTCTTCCTGCTTCCTGATGGCAAATGTCCTTTTCATCTCTTATGATTGTTCTGAGGAATGCATACCTTCCTGGTGTTACTGTTTCTCTTATCCTTACATATGTATCTTACTTATCTATTGTTTGGCTGAAACTTGAGCACCAGGGTGAGTTCATTTCCAGGCTTGAAGGGTGTCTATGGGCCATAGTCTCAGGGGTTCTATCAGTCTCTATCAGACCAGTAAGCCTGGTCTTTTTTATAATTTTGAGGGTTTGTTTTTGTTTTTGTTTTTCATGATTTACAGAGCAAATTGGTTTTCCATTCAGCAATGTAGACACATTCTGTTTTGTGACATTTACTGCAATCCCCATACTTTAACAGGTTCTTCCCACTTTCTCCCTACACCCACCCCTTCCTTTCAACCTACTTTACCATATCCTCCTACCTTCCTAGCTCTATCCCTGAGCAAATGTCCTCTTGATCTCATATCCTTGATTGTTGTAATGGATGAATACCCTTCTGATGTTACTGTTCACCTTTCTGTCTACCGTTTGACTGCTAGTCAAATAACAGGGGTTAATTTCAGTTCCAAGCTTAAAGGATGTCTGAGAGCCATAGTCTTAAGTATTCTACCAGTCCTTATGAGACCAGTAAGCCTTGAGTTTTGTTTCACATTTTCCCCCACTTTATCCAGGACCTCATGTTGTGATCCCCTCCAGAGCAGTCAGCAGTGGTAGCCAAGCACCATTTAGTTCTTCTGGTCTCTGGGTCATGGAGGTTGGTGTTCATGAATCCATTAGTCCTTTGGACTGTTTCTATGCATCTTTGATTTTCTTCACTCTTCTTTTCTGTGGATGTGATAAACCAATAGTTGCACCTTAGATGACCATTCACAAGCTTTCAAGATACCAGTCACTCACTACTCACCAAAGTAGGATGTAGAACATTGTCTCTGTGGACTGTGTTATGCCATTTGATGTTAGTGTTCCCCAAGATTATGGTCCTGAGCCTTCTTACCCAAACACTTCATTCCCTCAAAGTATTTGGTTATGACAAAGTTATAAAAATGTCTTAGTTGTGATTTTGTGTTTTTTTCCATGTTTTTCTCCCACTCTATCCAGGACCTCCTATTGTGATCCCTTTTAAAGCTGTCAGCAATGATAGCTGGACACCTTCTAATTCTTCTGCTCTCAGAGTCATGGAGGCTGGTATTAACGAGTCCATGAGTTCTTTGGGCTGTTTCCATGTATCTTTGATTTTCTTCACTGTGCTCCAGGTGGAAAGAGACCAATAGTTGCACCTTACATGGCCACTCAAAAGCTTTTAAGACCCTAGTCACTTCTCACCAAAGTAGGATGTAGAACATTTTCTTTGTAGACTATGTTATGCCAACTGACTTGATGTTCTCAAGTATATGGTCCTAAGCACCAGGCCCAGTAACTCATTCTTTGAAGGTGTTTGGTTATGGCTAACAAGTTTTCATAACTTTGTCCTCTGTATGGTTCATAAATATATGTATGAAACTGTTTGCAGCATACATGTGTAGAAATATCCTCTGTTAAACCTGTATATATTCGTGGAAGTGGTTCATTCACCTTCCAACTCCTGTTCATGTTGCATGTCTATCTTTGTATCCACTCCTAGATTATTATTATTACTGTTTTTGCAGTATTGTGTATGTAATATTAATTACCTTTGTTGCCTTTAACTCTTGTTTTCCTCCAAGTGTCTTTCTTTGCCTTGATGATTTTATGCTGACCTCCCCTATATTGTGTATTGCCTTTCCCTTCACCCAGGTTAATATGTGTCTACCCTCTGCTTAGTGATTTACTCATGCTTCCATTCCCACCCCTGGTAGCCTTCAAAGAATATTTCTTTCTGTGGTTAAACTTGACTTTTTATTACTGTAACTACTGTAGTCTTATACAGTATTTGTCCTTTCATAATTTTGTAATTGACTAATTTCACTCAACATAATGTCATCCAGGTTCATCTATGTTATGAGGTGTTAGGCAGATACATCATTATTCTTTAACATTGCATGTTATTCTATTGTGTGTATGCACCATAGTTTATCCATTCATCCATTGATGGGCACTTAGATTGTTTCTGTTCTTTTGCTATTGTGAATAATGCTGCTATGAACATGGCCGTGCATATGTCTATTCATATCACAGCTCTTATATCTCTAGGATATGTACCTAGTTGTGGGATTGCTGGGTCAAATGGTATTTGTGTAACTTTAACTTTTTAAGGAGGTCCCATGTCATTTTCCACAATGGTTGCACATCTTACAGTCCCATCGACAGTGTATGAGGCTTCCCATCACTCCACACCCTTGCCAGCATTTATTCTTTTCTTTTGAACTTTGCTATTAATGCTGCGATGAAAAGATACCTCATTGATTTAATTTGCATCACCCTAATGGCTAATGATCACAAGCATATCTTCGTGTGTTTTTTGGCCACCTAAGAGTTTTCTTTGGTGAAATATTTGTTCATATCCTCTACCCATCTTTTAATTGAGTTGTTTGTCATTTTATTGTTGAGGTGTTGATGTTTATTGTTGAGGTTTAATATGTCATTGCCAAAATTTTTTCCTAGTCTGTAGGCTCTCTTTTTACTCTTTGGTGAAGTCTTTTGATTCACATACATGTTCAGTTTTCATGAGGTCCCAGTCATCTAGTTTATCTTCTACTGTTGATACAGTTTTAGATATGTTTGATAGTGTATTTATGACATGTATTAGGGCCCCTAATTTTGCCTCTGTTGTTTTTTTGGTGATCTATATGGTTTTAGGTTTTATATTCAGGTCTATGATGCATCTTGAGTTAGTTTTTATATGTAGTGACAAATAATAGATCTCTTTCATTTTTCTGCAAATAGATACCCAATTTTGCAAGCACCATTTGTTAAAGAGACCATCTCTTCCCCATTTAATGGATTTTGGCTATTTGTCAACAATCAGCTGTCCATAGGTTGGAGGATTTACTTTTGAGTTCTCAATTTTGTTCCCTTAGTTAATGTGTGTGTAATTGTACCAGTACTAGGCTGTTTTGACTACTGTTGCTGTATAGTAGGTATTGAGATTAGGGAGTGTGAAGCTTCCTACTTTGTTCTTCTTTAGTAGTGTTTTGCTTATTTGGGGTCTCTTTACATTCCATGGGAGCTCTGATAGTGTAGTGACTAAGGCATTTAACTGCTAACAAAAAGGCTGGTGGTTCAAACCCACTAGCCACTCCTCAGAAGGAAGGTTGGGCAATCTACCTCCATAATGATACCACCTCAGAAACCCAAGGAGGGATTGCTATGAGTCACATCCAACTTGATGGCAGTGCGTTTGGGTTTTTTTTCATTCCGTATAAAGTTGGTTTGGTTTTTTCCATCTCTTTAAAGAATGATGATGGAATCTGCATTGGTATTACATTATATCTGTAGATCATGTGAAGCCTTCCTATCCCTGAGCACAGTATATTCTTCCATTTATGCAGATTTCTTTTGGTTTCTTATATAGTAGTGTTTTCTAGTTTTCTTTGTATGGATCTCTTATATCTCTGGTTAGATCTAACCTTAAGCACTTCATCTTTTACATAGGAAAATGGTATTGTATGCTTGGTTTCCTTTTCACAGTTCTCAGTGTAGACTGATTTTTGTATGTTAATCTGTACCCTGCCACTTTACTGAATCCTTCTATAGTTTTCTTGTTGAATCTCTGGGGTTTTCTATCTGTAGGATCATATTATCTGCAAGTAGAAATACGTTGACTTCTTTTTTGCTAACTGGATGCTTTTTATTTCCCTTTCTTGCCTTACTGCTCTGGCTGGGAGTTCCAGTACAATATTGGATTGGTAATAATAGGCATCCTTGTATGGTCCCTATTTACAAGGGGAATGTTTCCAGTCTTTCTCAACTGAGAATAATGTTGGCTATTGATTATTTAATGAGCATTTTTATTATTATTATTTTTAAATCAAGAATGGGCATTAGCCGGCTAGCACTGTCAACCACTCAGAGGGGGAATCTTTGTAGGAAATCCTGGATAGAGAGGGAGAACAATGTGGAACAAAACTCAAAATCATTTGGAAAAAAAAGAGGGGCCAGGTTTGCTGGTCTGATAGAGCCTGGTGGAACCACTGAGATTAGGGCCCCTAGTTGCCCCTTCAGGTCTGGAATTGAACCCACACTTATGGCTTACAGCCACAAATGATAGGCATATGAGTTGAATATTACCTGAGGTAGATACACTCCTTGGAGAGAACAATCAAAGGAGAAAGAGGGGCTGTGTATGCAAAGGGAGACAGCGCAGAGGGCAGGAGTGCATGGAGGGATGGACACAGGGAAGAGGTAACTATCGGGAGGAAGTGGGAGGGGAGCTGTTGCACTGGAGTAAATTGTAGTCAATATCATGAGACAAAGTGTATGTGAACTGCTCTATGGAAAGTGAATTTGCTCTGTAAACTTTCACCCAAATCACTATTTAAAAAAAAAAAAAAAAGACTGCGCATTA
>NW_006921793.1:3191991-3197602 GCF_000298275.1 Orycteropus afer afer | reverse complement strand
TTTTCCTAATTGTTAGGTTAAGTTGTAGATTTTGGCTCTTCTTTTTTGGTATGTACATATATTACTAAAAGTTGTCCTCTGAGCACTGCTTTTGATGCATCCCCAAGATTTTGTTATGTGTTGTTTTCATTCACACTTGATACAAGGAATTATTTTATTCATTTTTTTTTTATTTCTTCTACTACTCAATAGTTTTTAAACCAGAGTGTTACTCAACTTCTATGTATTTTTTTTCCCTTTTGATCTTGTTATTGATTTCTAATTTTATAACATTGTGATCTGAGGATGCTTTATAATATTTCAATGTTTTTAAATTTATTGAGGCATTTTTGTAGCTTAACATATGATCTGTTCTGGAGAAAGTTCAATGTGCTCTGGAAAGAAATATTTATTTTGCTGTCATTGGGTAGAATGTTACGTATACATCTATGAGGCCTAGCTGATTGAATGTGTTATTTAGATCTTCTTTATCTTTGTACACTTCTTTCTACTTGTTCTCTCCTTCATCAAAAGTGGTGTATTAAAGACTCCTACTATTGTGGAGTTGTTAGTTTCTCTTTTCAGTTCTGTTAAAGTTTGACTTATGTTTGGGGCTCCTTCATTGGGTGCATAGATATTGATTATTGTTACACCTGCTTGTTGGATTGACTCTTTAATCATTACATAATGTCCTTCCTTGTATCTTTTGCTAAGGTTTCTTCCAACAAATATCCGACACTTTTTTCCATGCTTTGTCTCTTCCTGTTCTGGAATTCCAGTCATACGTAAGTTAGTCTTCTTGATGGTGTCTCATATTGTTATTAGGCTTTCTTCATATTTTTTTTTTTTCCATTCTTTTTTCTGATTGTGCCTCTAACAGATTACCATTAAGGTATTTGTCTTCATTTTTGCTAATTTTGTCTTCCATTGATTCAGTTCTACTCTTATCCCTTCCAGTGTGTTATTTGTTACTGAAATCTTACTATTAATCTTCTGGATTTCTGTTTACTGTTTGTCTTTGATTTATAATTTTCCATTTATTTTGTCAATTTGTTCTTGTATTGTTTTCCTGAATTTTTCTAGAGTTTTATCTGTTTTTGCCTTGATTTTGTCTACAATTTCCTTGGTAGTATCTTTGTTTTCCTTGATCTCTTTCTTAAAATACTGATAGGACCTAAGTACCATTCTTTTGAATTACATATCGGGTAGTTACAATAGCATTTCTTCCCCTGGAAGATTATCTAGCCCAGTACTTCTTTGAGTCATCTTGTCCTCTTTCTTGTTGTTGTTCTTTTCATTTTTGCATGTGATTTGAAGTTATCTGTTTTCTCCGATACATTGTGGTGTTATTATATAATTTCTTGAATATATGTTGGTTTCTTTCACCCTGATTTTTTATTTTAATATATTCAGGCAACAGGGTAGGCATGCTACTCTTGCTGCTAGTTTAACAACACCGGGGCACTCACCACTTGGCCCTGAGTAAATTAATACTCATGATACACATGAGTGTCTACTAATGTAGAGCAGCTTGGGGCTGGCTGGGCATATGTTGGTCACCATTTATTGTTGATCCAGTGGTGCTGGAGCAGGTAGTGGCATTCTCTCAGTGGGTAGAGTGGCAAGTGTAGCAGGTATGGCTGGATAGGGTCACTGGATCCTGACTGATGTAGAAAAGGGGGGGAGAAGAAGATAAAAATAGGTTAGAAAGAGGGAAGAACTAAGAAAAGAAAAGGAAAACAAAAAAATATGGCACATAGCCACCCATTATAGCTGCAACAGGAATTCAGCACTCACTTCGCAGAAGTGTGCATTGCCAACTGCAAAGGCGGAAGCAGGCACTGCTGATCATGGAGGTGGTGGGATGTGGAGTACCCACTGTGCAGAATCAAAAAATCTGGGGAAGAAATCCATTAAATGGGGAAGAAAATTTTTTTTTTAATAAATGGTGCTGGCAAAACTGGACATCCATTTGCAGAAAAATGAAACAAGATCTGTACTTCACACCATACACAAAAACTAATTCCAGATGAATCAAACACTTAAATGTGATGCCTATAACTATAAAATTTCTCAAGGAAAAACTAGAGGAAAATTTAGGGCCCTTATATATGGCATAAATAGACTATCAAGCATAACCCAAAATGCACAAAGAGCTGAAGATAAACTAGATGAATGGGACTGTTCTGGTTACCTAGGACTGTTCTGACAAGATTATATCACAAATGGGATGGATTAAACAAACAGGAGTTTATTCTCTCACAGTTTGGAGGATTTAAGTCCAAGTTCAAAGTGCCAGGCTCTAGGGCTTGGGTGAAAGCCCCTCAACCTTGGGGTCCAGCTCTGCCTCCTGCACCTGGCCCACTGGAGCTAGAGGCATTTCTTCCCTCAGACAGCTGCTGGCTGCTGAGGTTGACAAGCCCAAGGTTGACAAGTAAAAAGGTATAGTCCCAATGTTCCCAAACCATATGGCAGGCCATTAATTTAAGTCCATCGTAAGTCCTAAGGTCAGCAGAGCATATTGAGCTGCTGAAAAATGACATGGCTACATGAATAAATATTTCACCAAAGAGGATATTCAGGCACAAACAAACATATTAAGAAATACTCACAATCATTAGCAATTGTTGTTATGTGCCATCGAGTCAGACCCAACTCATAGCAACCCCTCCTTGGGTGTCTGAGGCAATATCACTATGGAGAGAGATGCAAATAAAAACAACAATGAGATACCATCTTGCCCTAACACTAGTAGCAAAGTTCAACAAGATAGAAAATAACAAATGCTGGTGAGGATGCAGAGAGATTGGGACTCTCATACACTGCTGGTGGGACTATTCAAATGATACAACCAACATGGAAAGCAGTATGGCGATTCCTTAAAAAGTTGGAATTAAAAATACCATTTGACCCAGCCATTCCATTACTAGGCATATATCCTAAAGAAGTGAGAAGTGAGAGCCAGGACAAGAACAGATATATGCACACCCATGTTCATCACAGCACTATGTACAATAGCCAAAAGATGCAGACAGCCTAGGTATCTGTCAGCTGAAGAATGGATAACCAAACTATGTACATACACACAATGGAACCCTAAAGAATAACATCAAATCTGCAAAACACCGCATAATGTGTATGAACTTGGAGGACATTATGCTGAGTGAAATAAGCCAATCACAGAAGGACAAATATTGTATTAGTCCATTATTATAAAAAAGTCAAGGAAATGTTTATATATGGAGAGAAATTTTCTTTGTTGTTTACCAGGGGTGGGAGGGGAGGGGAGGAACACTGTTTGATAGGTAGAGACAGGTATTGATTTGGGTGAAGAGAAGGGCAGTGTACCAAATATGAATGCTCAACACAGTGGCATTGAGGTAGAGGAAGACATAGAGAGGTACGTGGGAGGTATAGACAACAAAGATGAACCCCTTTGCACATATAGTGGTGCATTGTCAGTGAAGGCAAACGTGGATATAAGGATGGATAGATGGGTGAACAGGCTGAACTACTAGGTATGTCTTCGTAGGGGGGAGTGTGCCCAAGGCCATGTATAGGGTTGGCAGACAGTGTTTCTACAAGTGTATTGGTATGTTCTGTAAGAATTCACAGGTATATGTAGTAGAGCTGACAAGGGACAAGGTTGTAGTCACTTCTTGACCATAGCCAGCTACCCAGAGGGAGTGAGTAATTGGACCTGTGGGCTCAGGACCATAGTCATAGGGATATCAAGTGCAATTGGCATAACACACTTATACAAAACATTGTTCTACCTCCTACTTTGGTGAGTAGCTCCTGAGAGCTTAAAAGCTTACCATCTAGATGCAATGATGGGTCTCTCCTCATACAGAACAAAGAAGAATGAAGAAAACCAAAGATGCATGGAAACAATTAGTCCAAGCAACTGGCACACCATGTGATCCTCAGCCTATACAACTATGAGACCAGAAGAACTAGATGGTGCCTGGCTACAACTGTCAACCACTTGGAGGGAGATCTATGTAGGAGATCCTGGATAGAGTAGGAGAACAATGTGGAACAAAACTCAAAATCATTTGGGGGGACAAAAAAAAAGAACCAGGTTTGCTGGTCTGATAGAGCCTGATGGAACCACTATGGCCCATAGCTGCCCATCAGGTCTGGAATTGAACCCATTCCTGTGGCTTCTGCCAAACAAATAACAGGCATATGAGGTGAACATTTATACTAGGTAGATACACTCCTTGGAGAGAACAATCATGGGAGAAAGAGGGGCTGTGTATGTACAGAGAGACAGCTCAGGGGGCAGGAGTGCATGGAGGGAAGGACACTGAGAAGAAATAACTATGGGGAGGAAGTGGGAGGGGAGCTGCTGCATTGTGGGAAATTGCAGTCAATGTCATGAGAACAAAGTGTATGTAACTGCTGTATGGGAAGTGAATTTGCTCTGTAAACTTTCACCCAAATCACAATTTAACAACAACAAGAAAAAAAAAAAAAGCTGGGGAAAAAGAAGGAGCAAAAACAAAGGAGAAAGATGTGGAATAATTAAGAAAAAAGAAAGAAAAGTGGCACAGTGCTGGTACACGCACTAGCCACCAAACGTGACTGCAGCAGCTGTGCTGCGCTTGCTTCACAGGGGTGCAGTACCACCAACCACGGAGTTTTGGGGGCTACTGACTAAAGAGATGATGGTGGGGCACCTGCTCCATGGAATCCAAGGAAGAAGGGAAGCAGGGAAAAGGGAAGAACTAAGAAGAAAGAAACAAAAAAGAAGAGAAAAGCAGCACAGCACTGGTAGTGGGAGACTTTTGATCAGCTGTTGGTTGGGGGGGGGGGGGTGGGGAAGCAGTGCTTCTGGTCACCAGGTTGTGAAGCAGGGTGAGGGAGGGATCATACCTCTCTGGTCCCCAGTCACTGATGTGGGTACTGATGTAGTCCTAGGTGAACAGATTCAGGATCCTGCCCCAATCTGAAACTTTGCTTACAATAATTCAAAATGGCCAGGCTTTGCTGGGCCCATTGGCCCCGTTCCACATGCCACCTTGTGTGCTTTTTTCGTTCAGACTCTTCCTCTAATTGTTTCTGATCCCTTTTTTTTTTTTCAATCTCTTCCTTTGAATCTCTTGGTTCTGGGATTGTTAACCATATCTGTTTCACTTGGTTTCTCAGGTCTTTGTTAAAGAGGATCTGTATAGTATATCTGCCTAGTGTGCCCTCTTGGCCACCATCCTTCCACAATAAAAGATTTTAAAGTTATTATACAAATGTACTTTGTTACATTTTGTTTCTTTCTTTGACATTATAGGTGAGAGATTCATCCATATTGTTACATGTAATTATAATTCATTCTAACCATATAATATTACATTATATGAATATACCATAATTATCCATTCTACAGTTGATGGGCATATGGGTAGTTACAAGTCTTTGAGTACTATAAACAATGGTATTCTCCCATGATTGATCTCTCTCCAAAGAGTGTATCTGCCAAATGTAAATGTTTAGCTCATATGCCTGTCTTCTGTTTGGCTGGAAGCCACAGGAGTGGGTTCAATTCCAGACCTGAAAGGTAGCTAGGGTCCAGAGTCTCAGTGGTTCCATCAGGCTCTATCCGACCAGCAAGCCTGGTCCCTTTTTTTTTTTT
>NW_006921793.1:3191060-3191772 GCF_000298275.1 Orycteropus afer afer | reverse complement strand
GCCAAGGAGAGACCCATCATTGCATCTAGATGGTCACTTGCAAGATTTTAAGATCCCAGTTGTTACTCGCTAAAGTGGGATGTGGAAAAAGTATTCTTGTGTAGTATGTTGAGCTTGATGTCCCTTGAGATTGTGGTTCTGAGCCCACAGGTACAATTACTCTCTCCCTCTGGGTAACTGAGTATGGCCAAGAAGGGACTTGTCCCTTGTCCCTTGTCAGCTCTACTAAATTCCTGGGAATTCTCACAGAATATACAAATACATTTGTAGAAACATTGTCTGCCAACCCTATACATGGTCTTGGGGGCACTCCCCCCTCCATAGACATACCTAATAATTCAACCTGTTTACCCATCTATCCACTCATAGATCAATGTTTCCCATCACTGGTAATGCAATAATGTATGTGCAGAAGGGTTCATCTTTGTTATCTGTACCTCCCATGTACCTCTCTATGTCTTCCTCGTCCTCAGTGCCACCATATTGATCACTCACATTTGTTACATTGCCCTTCTCTTCACCCAAATCGATACTTGTCTCTACCTATCTAATAGTGTTCCTGCCTTTCCCTTCCCACCCCTGGCAACCAACAAAGAAAATTTCCTTCTATATATAAATTTTCCTTGACTTTTTACAATAACGGACTAATACAATATTTGTCCTTCCGTGATTGACTTATTTCACTCAGCACAATGTCCTCCAAGTTTATCCA
>NW_006921793.1:3189024-3190165 GCF_000298275.1 Orycteropus afer afer | reverse complement strand
AGGCACTATACTACCACATGAGGTGTGGAGTTTTCTATAAATTCTAGAGATAAGTCCCTTGTCAGCTATGTCATTGCCAAATATTTTTTCCCAATCTGTAGGTTCTCTTTTGATTCTTTTGGAGAAGTCTTTGGAAGCACATAAAAATTTAATTTTTAGAAGGTCTCATTCATCTAGTTTATCTTCAGCTGTTCGTGCATTTTGGGTTATTCTTGATAGTCTATTTATGCCATATATTAGGGCCCTAAATTTTCCCCTAGTTTTTCCTTGAGCAATTTTATAGTTTCAGGTTTCACATTTAAGTGTTTGATCCATCTGGAGTTAGTTTTTGTGAATGGTGTGAGGTACAGATCTTGTTTCATTTTTCTGCAAATGGATATCCAGTTTTGCCAGCACCTTTTATTAAACAAACATTTTCTTCCCCATTTAGTGGATTTCAGCCCTTTGTCAAAGATCAGCTGACCGTAAGTCAATTGATCTATTTCTGTGTTCTCAGTTCTATTCCATTGATCTATGTGTCTGTCGTTGTTCCAATACCAGGCAGTTTTCACTACTGTGGCTGTATAGTTGGTTTTAAGATCCAGGAGTGTGGGACCTCCTAGTTTGTTCTTCCTCTTCAATAATCCTTTGCTTACCCAAGGTCTCTTTCCTTTCAATATAAATTTAGTGATTTGTTTTTCCATATCCTTAAAGAATACTGATGGGATCTGGATTGGGATTGCATTGAATATATAGATTGCTTTGGGTAGAACTGACATTTTCACAATGTTCAGTCTTCCTATCCACGAGCATGTTATTTATGTTCTTCCATTTATGTAGATCTTTTATGGTTACTTGAAGCAGTCTTTTATGGTTTTCTTTGTACAGGTCTTTTGTGTACCTGATAAGATTTTTTTCCCAAGTATGCCACTCTTCAGAAGGAAGGCTGGGCAATCTACTTCTGTAGTACCACCTTGGATACCCAAGGAGGGGTCGCAATGGGTTGGGTCTGATTCAGTGGCAATGTGTTCGGTTTCATTTTGGTTTATTGTAAATGGTATTGATTTCCTTATTTCCTTTTCAGCAGTCTCTTTGCTGGTGTAGAGGAATCCAACTGATTTTGGATGTTGATCTTGTATCCTGCCATGGTGCTAAATCTCTC
>NW_006921793.1:3184225-3188489 GCF_000298275.1 Orycteropus afer afer | reverse complement strand
ATTGGTCTGTAATTTTCTTTTTAAGTGATGTGTTTGTGTGGTTTTGTATCAAGCTTATGCTTGCTTCATAAAATGAATTTGGGAGGATTCCATCCATTTCTGTGTTTTAGAATAGTTTGAGTAGGATTGGTATCAGTTCTTCTCTGAATGTTTGGTAGAATTCTCCAGTGAAACTGTCTGGGCTTTTTTTTTGTTGTTGTTGGTAATTTTTTATGACCTCTTCAATTTTTTCTTTTGTTATGGGTCTGTTAAACTTTTCCACATCAGTCTGTGTTAGTTTAGGTAAGTAGTGTGTTTCTAGAAATCTGTCCATTTTTTGTAGATTTTCAAATTTGTTGGAGTACAGTTCTTCATAAACCAAAAAACCAAACCCACTGCCCTCAAGTTGGATCCAACTCATAGCAACCCCTCCTTGGATTTCCCAGGTGGTATCACAATGGAAGTAGATTGCTCCATCTTCCTTCCAAGGAGTGGCTGGTGGGTTTGAACTGCCAGCCTTCTGGTTAGCCGTCAGTTGCCTTAGGCAGTAAGCCACCAGAGCTCCTACAGTTGTTTATAGTATCCTGATATTATCCTTTTTATTTCAGTTGGTTCTGTTGTGATGTCGCCCATTTCAGTTCTTATTCGTGTTTTTTTTGTCTTCTCCCCTGCTTTCACTTTGTTAAACTTGCCAATGAGTTTTCAATTTTATTATTCTTTTCAAAAAACCAACTTCTAGTCTTTTGATTTTTTTCTATTGTCTATTTTCTGTTTCATTGAATTCTGCTCGAATCTTTATTATCTCCTTTCTTCTGGTGACTGTAGGCTTTTCTTGCTGTTCTTTTTCTAATTGTTAGAGATGTTGGTTTAAAGTGTTGATTTTGGCTTTTACTTCTTTTTTTTACTTCTTTTTTGATGTGCGCATTTATTGCTATAAGTTGACCTCTGATCACTGCTTTGGCTATGTGCCAAAGATTTGGTATATTTTCATTCTCATTTGATTCAAGGAATTTTTTTTTATTTCTTCTTTTATCCAGTCATTCTCAAGGAGGGTGTTACTCAGTTTCCATGTGTTTGCTCTTTTTCTATTGATCTTCCTATTGTTGATTTCTAATTTTACAGCATTGTGGTCTGAGAAGTTGCTTTGCAGTATTTCAGTGTTTTTAAATTTAAAGCTTGTTTTATGGCCTGACATATGGTCTATCATGAAGAATGTTCCATGTGCACTGGAAAAGAATGTATATTGTGCTGCTGTTGGGTGAAGTGCTCTGTAGATATCTATACGGTCAAGTTGGTGGATTGTATTGTTTAGCTCTTCTGTGTCTTTGTTGAGTTTCTTTCCAGCTATTCTATCTTTCATTGCAAGTGGTGTATTAAAGTATCCTACTATGATTATGGAATCATCTGTTTATCTTTTCAATTCTGTTAAAGTCTGATTTATGTATTTTGGGGCCCTGTGTTAGGCTGGGTTCTCTAAAGAAGCAAAACCATTAAAGCTTATTGAGAGAGAGAGAAAGAGAATTTTTTTTTAGGGAAATGGCTCATACAGTTACAGAAGCTGGCAAGTCCCAAGTCCTTGGGTCAGATGTCAAGCTGGAGGCTTTTCTCAACTCATGCAGCTGCAGGGGCTGACTAGGTCAAGGTTGGCAGACGGTATACTGGCTGTTGACTCCAATGAATGATGAATCCAAGATCTCCAGGCTGAATGGTGGATTGTTTGCTCACAGACAGTTCTATGCAGCACAGCAGGATCCCAATCCACCGAAGAGTGTCTCTTTTTCCCAGGATGTCCATAAATATATTGGAAGCAAGCTATACCCCTAAGGAAACTCCCTTTCAATGGATCGGCTGCTCAAAACATATACGTCCAATCTCATCATGGGAATAACCAACATCACAACTGCTTAAACCACTCAGAATTGTGGTCCAGCCAAGTGACACACAACTCCAACTATCATAGTCCCTTTCATTGGGTCCATAGATATTTGTTATGTTATATCTTCTTGTTCAATGGATTCTTTAGTCATTATATAATGTGCTTCCTTGTCTATTATGGTGGTTTTTGTCTTAAAGTTAATTTGTTCAAAAATTAATATTGCTACTCCGGCTCTTTTTTGGTTGCCATTTGCTTGATATATTTTCTTCTGACCTTTGATTTTTAGTCTGTTTTTGCCTTTGTCTCTAAGGTGTGTCTCTTGTAGACAGCATATTGATGGGGTATGTTTTCTTATCCAGTCTGCAACTCTTCATTTCTTGAATGATACATTTAATCCTTTGACATTCATTGTAACTCTTAACAAGTATGAATTGGTTGCTGTCATTTTGTTATGTGTTTTTCATGGTGTTCTTGATTTCTTTGTTCCATATAATTTTCTGTGCTGAGCTCATTATATTTATGGGTCATGTTAATATTTCCTTTATTGCTGTTGTTATAGTATTTGCTAAATATTTGTGCTTGTCCTCTTTTTTATTGCGATGTGAAGGTTATCATTTTTCTTTGAAGTTACCCTGTGATTCATAATTTTTTCCCTGAGTTTAGAGCAGTCCATTCTATCTTGCAACTCTCTTGACTTCCTCACCATTTAGAAGTTCTGTAACTACACTGTTTTTTCCTCTTTTTTGTTTGTAGTTATCCTCATTTGCCAATTGATGTCTCTGGTTCCCTGTTTACAATCTTGTAAGCTTATTTTACTTTGGATACTTCCATAGCTGTGTTGGTTTCTGGGTTATGTCATCTTTTGTATTAATGATTGGTTGTTGTTTGCTGTTATTGGTTCTCTGTTCAAAAGACTCCCTTTAGTATCTCTTGTAAGGTTTGTGTGGTTTTAACAAATTCCCTTCATTTTTGTTTATCTGGAAATCTCCTAATTTCATCATATTTGAGGGACAGTTTTGCTGGGTATATAATTCTTAGTTGGAAATTTTTTTCTTTCAGGGTTTTATATGTACCATCCCATTGCCTGCTCACTTGCTTGGTTTCTACTGTGAAATCAGAGTGTATACTTATTGTTTGTCCTTTGTAAGTAACTTTTTGTTTTTCCCATGATGCTTTCAGGATTCTTTCTTTGTCTTTGGTTTAGTTGAATTTGATGATATGTCTTGGTGATTTTCTTTTAGGATCTGCCCTGTTTGGGGTTCATTGGACTTCCTGAATGGATATATTCTCATCTTTCATCCTAACAGAGAAGTTCTCTTCCCACAAATCTTGGACAATTTTCTCAGTGGTTTTCTTTTCCTCTTCATGTTCTGGAATTCTGATGACATGTAGGTTATTCCTTTTGATGGATACCCCATGAACCTTAGGCTTTCTTCATTTTGTTTTGATCTTTTTCCTGATTGATCCCTTTCCAAAGAAGTATTCAGATATTTGTCTTCAATCTCATTAATTCTATCTTCCATTGATTCAATTCCACTCCTTTGCCCTTTCAATGTGTTATCTATTTCTGAAAATTCAATATTAATCTTCTAGATTTCTATCTGTAGATTTAGTATCATTTCTAATTTTTCATTTATTTTGTCATTTTTGTTCTTGTGTTTTCTTCTGAAATTGTTCTAGGGTTTTGTCTGTTTTTCTTAATTTTATCAGTGTTTTCCTTGATCTGTTTCTCAATCCTTTGTAGATAACTAAGTATAATTCTTTTGAATTCCTTATCAGGGAGTTCCAATTCTGCTTCTTCCTCAGGGATGTTTTCTGAGTCTCTATCCTGCTCCCTTGTTTCTATCACTTTATCTTGCTGCTTTATGTGCAGTGTGATGGTCTCTTGTCTTTGAGACATTGTGACATTCTTGTATTGAGGTCTCTGTTAACTGTGAAGAGCAGTTAAGGGTGAGTCATGCTCTTGTTGGTGGTCATTGATCATTGGCCAATTGGTGGAGAAGGAAGTAGTGGCTCTCACTCAGTAAGTGGAGCTGCAGGAGGTGCTGGTATGGTTGTGTCATATGGGCACTTTTGCTGTCTCCCACTCAGTTATACAAAAGCAACAATCAAAAAAACATCAAAAAAGTAAAAGCAAGTGGACAAAAAACACACTGGCAAACACATAGCAACAATCAGCAAAAAAGGAAAAGGAAAAAAAATGCACTATCTGGGGAGGGGGCAATAAGAGAAAAGAGATAGGGTAGGAGAGTAATGAAAAAAAATGGGAAAATGCAAAAAAGAGAAACAAGGAAGGGGTTAACCTTGAGAAGGAAAAAAATGGGAACCAGGAACAGGGAAGAGAGAAAAAGCTGAAAACTAGAACCTGGGAGGAGAAAAAGAAAGAGTTTAGTCCACTTCTGTATCCTT
>NW_006921793.1:3178598-3183970 GCF_000298275.1 Orycteropus afer afer | reverse complement strand
CCAAACTGAGATAGGATAGGGACAGTGAAGGCACATTTGGGCTGATGATAAGAATGTCTGTATGTGTTCTTAGCTGCCTTCTAGAGCCAAACTGCACAGATAACTTTGGCTATATCACCTAACTACTTTTCTCTCTTTGTACACCTATAGCAGGTCACTGATTTTATCTTGTTGATTGAAGGTGTTGTAATACTTTAGGATTTGAATTGCTTGCGTAAAGCAGATAGATATAACATTTTATTTCACAGTGTATAGATGTGATTGCATTTAAAGACAAAGCTCTTTCAAGCATTATGATGACCCCTCTCTTTCTGTGTGTGGTAAATATGTATTAATCTGTTTTTAGGGAGGAATGATCAATTGGAATCGTCTTTTCCCTCCTTTACGTCAGCGACGAAATGTAAACTATCAGGATGGTCGACAATCTGAACAACAAGCATCCCCTCCTCTAGAAGTTTCTGAGGAACAGGTAATCAGCAACACTTGGTCCTTAACCTAAACCCTGCTTCTTTAAACTTCAAGCAGTTTTGATGAACAAGACTAGGTAGAAGTCAAACTTATAAATACAGGTATTTTGATGGCAGTTAAACTGCAGCCTTTAACAGTGATAGATAGCCTTTGTTGATGAGTATGGGTTTTATGAAGAGCTCTGGTGGATCTCATAAGTTTGAAGAAGGCATGATATAGGGAGAAATACATTATGATAGCTTATTTTAAAATCTGTAATATCTTATATATAACAGAAACTAATGAAATTGATTCTCTAGAAGGGCTAGGGGAAAGTGAAAGGATGAGGAAGGAGTGGTATTTCTCTGAGTATAATGTGTATGGCTTTGACTTGTGGATTGGTATTAATGTTCTACATAGTGAAAAATCAACAAGAATAGGGACAATTACAAAACTAAAAGGAACAGAAATAAATTAACTAACTGTATTCCAAGTGAATAATAATCACACTGTAGGGGGGAAATTAATATCAATAAGTTTTGAACATAATGTATCCTCTGTCTAAATAAAAATAAAAAGTACTACAGACAAATCTTACATTCTTTTCAGTTAAAAAAAAAAGAAAAAGAAAAAACTGACTGCCGTCAAGTTGGTCCCAACTCATAGTGACTCCTCCTTGGGTTTCTGAGGCAGTATCACTACGGAAGTAGATTGCCCCATCTTCCTTCCAAGGAGTGTCTAGGGGGTTTGAACCACCAGTCTTCTGGTTAGTAGTCAGTGCCTTAGGCACTACACCACCAGAGCTCCGTTCTTTTCAGTGGGTTTACTTTTTAGAGTGGATGAGTATAATTCTAAAATTATATTGTGTATATTGTAGGCTTGAGCATATGAGTAAATACATTGCTCTTACTTGGGAAGAAGGAAAATATAAATATAGAACAGGGAAACTCAAGGAAAAACCTTGTGGGGTTGGCTTGGAATGAGAAGTATCAGCATAAACTCATGATTTAAATAAATGTATGAGTGTGCCCCTTAGTTCTACTAACTGAAAGGACTCAGAAGCCACAACCTTTCAGTAGCAGTGGCAGACCTAGTGTCCAGATCTTGGTTAATAAATACCTTCACTACTCAAAGGAGCCAGGCCTCTTTAGAGAAATGGTGAATCCCAGGCTCCAGGTAATGAAGATACAAGGTGATCTTAGAAAGTCTTCTGCTAAGAAGTAAGAAAGTGCTGAATAAGAAAGAGCATGTCACAAGGGCACTGAAGCCAATTTGACCCCACAGGTCAAATTTTGACACCAGATTTGAGCATCAAAATTAAGAAGAAAAGTAACTGTGTGTCTGAATGTAGTTATTCCCCATGATGAGTTTGTAATCAGCTTTATGGTAGAATCTGCTGTGAGCAGCTGCTACGTAGTTGCCTTCGGAGTGCAGCCTGCTTCCAGTATATATGGAGAAGCTTTGAGAAAGGTCTCTAGCTTTTGGCACATTTTGGATCCTGTGTTTGGCCTAGTCTTCATCTCCAGTTCCTGGACTTGAGCCAGCGGTCTGCCATGTTGCCTGCAGATCTTGGGATTATGCCATTCTACTTGCTGACCTTGGGTTTGTCAGCCTCAGCGGTCAGCAGCTGCATGAGTTATGAAAATCTCCAGCTCTAGTGGAACTGGAACAGAAGGCAGAGCTGAAGCCCACGGTCAAGGGGTCTTCACCCAGCCCTAGAACTGGCACTTTGAACTCGGACTTCTGTCCTTCTATATTGTAAGAGAATAAATCCCTATTTGTTAAAGCCACCCACATGTGGTATTTCTGCTATAGCAGCACTAGAGAACCAAGACAGTTAATGTAATATAATCCACTGGAGGGGTAGGAAAATCCTTGAATTTATACTGCTATTGCTAGATAAATAATTATTTACATACACATGGGGGAAGTGAAATGCTTTTACTTTCAGTAGAGTTCCAAGAATAAATATAGAAAGAGTGATTATAGTATTGGAATATCATAATATTGCGACCTTCATAGTAAAATCCAAGAAAGAATCATCAGTATATGAATAGAATATTTATATAGTGTCAAAATCCCCCACAAATTACTTATTTATTACAAAAGAAAAATAGTAACAATATAGTAGAGAAAATGGACACCATCTTAACCAAGTTATCAAAATGAGCATCACCAATAATGACACAAGCAGGCATCATGTGCATCTGGATATGATACCCTACAAAGGACATATCAGTTATGTTCCACAATAAAAGTGCATAGTTTTAATTTAATCATAAATAAAAGTCAGGCAAAACCAATTTGAGGAACATTCAGTATCATGAACTGTTACAGATTAAAGGAGACTAAAGAGACATGGTAAGTAAATGTAATGCATGGCCTTGGACTATATTCTGTATGGAGGGAAAGAAATTTGGCACAAAGGACATTTTAGTGTCAGTGATGAAATTGTACTGTAGATTAGACTATTACGTAAATGTTAAATTGCTGAAATTTGGTACCTGTACTGTGGTTAGGAAAGAGAATGTCCTTGTTATTAGGAAATACACTCTGAAATATTAAAGGTAAAATATATGCAATAAACGTATGCAACATACTCTCAATGCCTCATGAAAAAATGTGTGTGTATGTGTGTATATAGACAGAGTTTATGAGAGAAAGAGAGAGAAAGCAACTGTGATAAAATAACAATTGGTAAATCTGGATGAAGGGTCATCCGGGCTTCTTGATACTGTTTTTACCATATTCTGTATATTTGAAATTATTTCAAACTAGAAAGCTTTAAAAATACCTATAAAAGTTCTTATATTTTCTTATAAAAATTATCGAACAATCTCATCATTGAATCACGTAGTTCAGAATCCTCTGGATCTGGTGATGTTGAATTTGCAAATTGCCTTATCTCTGTCTTTTCTTCTTCTTTTTTTTTTTTTAATTGTGGTTTGGGTGAATGTTTAAAGATCAAATTAGTTTTCGATTGCCTTTCATCTCAATGAAAGCTCTTTACTAATCTCAAAAAAATACTTATAAAAGTATAGAGCATTATTGTTCTGGTTTCCTAGTGCCGCTCTGACAGGAATACACCACAAATGGGATGCTCTTAACAAACAGGAGTTTATTCTTACAATTTGGAGGTTTTAAGTCCAAGTTCAAAGTGCCAGGCTCTAGGGGCTGGATGAAAGCCCCTCAGCCTTGGGCTTCAGCTCTGCCTCCAGCTCCCAGCGCACTGAAGCTAGAGGCATTTCTTCACTCAAGACAGCTGCTGGCTGCTGAGGCTGCCAAGCTCAAGGTTGGCAAATAAAATAGTACAGTCCCGATGTTACCAAACCACATGGCAGGCCATTAATTTAAGTCCATTGTAAGTCCCAAGGTCAGCAGAGCATGTCAGGCTGCTGAACGATGACACAGCCACATGCAGGGTCCCAGCGTACCATAGGCTAGACACCATTCCCAAGGCTTCTCCTTATATACAAGAAGCAGATCACATCCCAAAAGCAGCGACTCAGTTGCTTGTGGTAGATCCCACCATGGAGCTGATTGCCAGTCTCATCATGGGGAATAACTACCACCAGTTGCCCAGCCACTCAACCAGACCCAGCTAAGTTGATACACAAACATAACCATCACAATTATGAAAATAACACTGTGCACTTTGCTTCCTTGTGTGTTTTCTTCCCATCAAACAAATCAGGGTCAGCTTTTCATAGCTATTCATACCATCCAAGCCATAGCCTCCGCTATCCCCTGACTGCGGAGTAAACAATTGCCAGTCTGATCCACAGACCAGCTTCTGCAACAAAGCTCAGTCCTGACCTTTTTGGAGCTTGAGAGGAGACCCTAGACAGGGCTTCCACTGCCACCCCTGGAATAGGCCAATAATAAATGGTTTTGAGAGCAACCAATTTAATGTGCCTCATCTGTTTTACCAGCCTTCCCTCCTCTATGCAGCTAGTCAACTCAGACTAATTTCAGTAACCCTTTAAGATTGAGAAGGCGCTCTGGTGGCATAGTGCCTAAGGCATTTGACTAGTAACCAGTAGGTTGGCAATTCAAACCCACCAGCCACTCCATGGAAGGAAGACTGGGCAGCTCGTAAAGATTTACCACCTCAGAAACCCAAAGGGGGTCGCTGTGAGTCAGATTCGACTTGATGGCAGTGAATTTGGTTTTTTCCTTTTTTAAGATTGAGAGATGGATTATGGAACCATGGTTCTTTTCTTCCACCACTACTGGAGAATTTCTAGAAAAATACTATTCCCATGGATAAGAAAATAAAACCTAGTGTCACTACAGTTGTAAAATCTTTATGGTGAAAAGTTAAAAAATACGATCATACTCAAATTCAGATGAAAATAAATACCAATTCTGTTACATTATTGTTTATTTAATATAGGAATGAGTCACATGCCTAACAGGGCAGCTGTTAATGATATGAGGTGTTTAAAGGTGAGATCTCTCTTAGTTTTGGCACTGTGGGAAAAAAAAGTGTCAAAAAGTGGGAACAAGAAGAATGTGTGTTTTTGAAGTCTTTAGTGTCGTTTTAATGAATCATTTGCCCTTCATCCTGCAAGAATAACAACATGTTAAAAACCGCATTTAATTCTTCATTGCTCTGTCATGGGAAAATCTGTAGACACATCAAAGATTGTTGTAACATGTTTTCTTATCCATTTATTTTCCAAATCTTTATTTTTTTGTTTCTTGATTATCTTGAAAAATGATAGTTTGACCCTCATTGCTTTAAAAACACAAAGACCTCGCTGGAATTATTTATTATGCACACTCTTGGCATTCCTTGTAGTAGGTGCTATGTTGTTTGTTGTTGTTATGTGCCTTCGAGTCAGCCCCGACTCATAGCGACCCCTCCTTGGGTTTCCGAGGCAGTATCACTACGGAAGTAGGATTGCCCAACCTTCCTTCCG
>NW_006921793.1:3166817-3178158 GCF_000298275.1 Orycteropus afer afer | reverse complement strand
TCCTACTTCCGTAGTGATACTGCCTCGGAAACCCAAGGAGGGGTCGCTATGAGTCGGGGCCGACTCTACGGCACATAACAACAACAACAAATATTCTCTTTATTTACTATCAGTGTCATGTAATTTTAATGCATTTAGAAACTTAGCATTCTATAAACCAAGCAAAGAACTGATCATTTGAATTTTTTTCTAATGTAAACAAATACATTAAGAATTTTAGTAACTTAGTGGTACAAGTGTTTTAAGAAAACCTGTTGTTGTTATGTGTCGTCGAGTCAGCCCCGACTCATAGTGACCCCTCCTTGGGTTTCCGAGGCAGTATCACTACGTAGATTGCCCCATCTTCCTTCCGAGGAATGGCTAGTGGGTTTGAACCTTCAGCCTTCTGGTTAGCCGTCAAGTGCTTTAGGCACTATGCTACCAGAGCTCCTTAAGAAAACCTAGTAGATAAAAAATGTATGCGTGTATCTTGAAAACAGAGACCACTTTAAGAAAAAATATGCATCCCTTATTAAATCCAATAATGGCCTAACACATGCTAATGGAAATTTTTCCCCACCTTTTCTACTTTGGCTGTTTTTACTATTAAGTTTCTGTGTTCTTAGTTCTTTTTCTTAGTGTTCTTAGTTCTGTGTTCTTCTTCATGTTCAGTTTATCCTTTAATCATTATATAATGTCCGTCTTCATCTCGTATGGTGGTTTTTGTCTTAAAGTCAATTTGATCAGAAATTAATATTGCCACTCCTGCTCTCTTACACTTGCCATTTGCTTGATATATCTTTTTCCAACCTTTGATTTTTAATCTGTTTTTGTCTTTATCTCTAACGTGTGTCTCTTGTAGGCAGCACATTGATGGGTTTTGTTTTCTTATCCAGTCTGCAACTCTCCGTCTCTTGAGTGGTGCATTTAATCCATTAACATTCAGGGTAATTATTGATAAGTTTGAATTTGTTGCTGTCATTTTGTTATGTGTTTTTTCATGGTGTCCCTGGTTTCTTTGTTCCATATTTTCTGTGCTGAGCTCGTTATGTTTATGAATCGTGTTATCATTTCTTTGTTGCTGCTGTTTTAGTATATGCTGAATATTTGTGCTTGTCCTCTTTTTTATTGTGATGTGAAGGTTTATCATTTTTCTTTGAGGTTACCCTAGGGTATATACTCTTTATGGGAGCAGATCTCTAGGTCTTTCTCCCAGAGAGTGGCTGGTAGATTCAAACTGCTGACCTTTGTGTTAGAAGCCAAGAGCTTAACCATTGCACCACCAGGGCTCCTTAAACCAACATCTAAAACCAAAAAACCAAACTCACTGCTGTCGAGTCAGATTTGACTCATAATGACTCCTCCTTGGGTTTCCAAGGAGGTATCTCTATGGAAGTAATCAGTCTTCCATCTGAGGAGTAGCTGGTAAGTTTGAACCACCAGCCTTCTGGTTAACACTCAGATACCTTAGACATCACACCACCCAAGTTCCCTAAACCTAGGATTTAACAAAAAGAAGATAAACACAGACTGCTACAAAATTAGATTCCCTCTGTTCTATTCAGTTCTCTCAGTCATCCAGTAATTATCAACTGTGTACCCTACACCAGGCTAAACACTGTGCTGAGTTCTTGGAATACAGAGATAAATACAGCCAAGTTTCCTGGTTTCAGGGAATTCAGAGCCTGGTGTAGGGAGACAAGCACATCAACAGCCACTAAAAAGTGTTATTGTGCTATTGAAACTGTGAAAGGATCGCCAAATGCTGTGGGATAAAGGGGCAGTGACATAAATATATGGCATGATAAAAGAATATATCAAAATTGAGGAACCACAAGTGGGTGAGGTTGGAGAGGAAGGTGACTAGTGGGGTTGGGCTGCACCTAGGGGAGAAACTAGATGGGAAGAAGGCAGGATAGGTTTGCCACATGCCTTAAGTGCATGCAACACAATAGAGTTTCAATTGTATACTGTAGTATTAGGGAACCATGGAAGGATTTTAATCAGGAAAGTAACATCATTAGATTTCCTTGGAGGGTGGATAGAGGAAGGAACATAATTGTAATTATAATCATGTATATAGTTTCTCCCATCCCTGCCCAGGAAACATAGTATAATCTGGATGCAGACAAGACTCTTGTCCTAACAAGATATGTTACAGCTTAATAACCCTACATTTATAATAAATAAGAAACAACATGTAGATCCTATTTATGTTTTCTGAACGTTTGATTAGTTCAAGTTGAGACAGGGCTTTAAGCACACAAGACATTGTCAGTCTGAGCTGATAAATAGCAAAATGTATTTAATATTAGAGAATCTAAATCTTAGTGAGGTTCTCTTCTTTCTTCTCATCTCAGGAGTCCTCACCACTGTCTCCAAAAAGCCCATCAAAACTCCAAAATGCTTACCTTATAAAAACAATACCCTCATTAATATTTGTTTTGACATATGCCTTGTACTTCTCCTCTGAATATTTATAATTGCAGTGAATTGGGTATTTGTATAATGTTATCTGTTTTCCCTGGTTCAGCTCCATGAGGGCCAGTACCATGTCTGTCTGCCTTGTTCCCATGACACCAGCAACATCAGAGCCTGACACACAGAAGATTCTTCAACAGGAGTTAGAGAAGGAGTAAATAGAGTAGGGCTGGATGTGAAGGTCTGGTCAGTGAAGTTCCTTTGTTTTCATTTGAAATTTTGACAGAGAGTGGAACTACATCAGATCTTTCATTGCTAACTGTTATTGTTGTGTGCCATCAAGTCAATTCCAACTAGTGACCCTCTAAACAGTGTAGAACTGCCCTATAGGTTTTCTAGGCTGATATCTTACAGGAGCAGATCACCAGGTCTTTTCTCCCATGCATCTGCTTGCTGGTGGGTTTGAACCACCAACCTTTTAGTTAGCAGCTGAATGCTTAACCATTATGTCACTTGGGCTCCTTAAGTCTCCCTATAACTGTACCCAAAACCCACTGCCATCAAGTCAATTCTGACTCATAATGACCTTATAGGATAGAGTAGAACTGCCCCATAGGGTTTCCAAGGCTGTAAATCATTACAGAAGCAGACTGCCTCATCTTTCTCCCATGAAATGACTGATGAGTTTGAACCACTGACCTTTTGGTTAGCCTAATGCATTAACCACAGGGCCACCAGAGCTCCTTCCTGTAACTGTAGTAGATTGGAAATGTGTTTTCTAACAAAATTCCAAAGTTAAATTTGTTAAAATATCGGATGACAATCAACTCATTAACTAGTTTTCAATGGGTATCCAATCTACTTGGAAGAAGCCCTGGTAGCACACTGGTTAAGTGCTCAGCTACTAACCAGAAGATCAGCAGTTTGAACCCACTAGCCATTCCATAGGAGAAAGATGTGACAGTCTGATTCCATAAAAAATTACAATCTTGGAAACCCCATGGGGCAATTCTACCTTGTCCTAAAGAGTCAGAGTGAGTCAGAATCAATCTGACAGTAATAGGTTTGGTTTTAATCTGCTGGGTGCTTCATAAGATATAAACAAAGGAATCTTCATTGAGGGCTTACTAAATACCAAACTCTGAACTCAACAGGAGTGCAAAGGTGAGAAGCCATAGGTAGACCGGGCCACTGAGCAGCTCATAGCCTGGGTAGGAACATAAAAATAACAAACAACATTTTGTTTAGTAGGTGTGATAAAGGGAGTTCAGAGGTTCTAAGAAGGAAGAAATTGGTCAAATAATAGGGAAGGAAGCTGCATGGACCCACAGCATCTTACAGAGTGATCTTGCATCAGGGTAGGGTGGGGTGGAAGAGACAGCTTGCCCTGATATGACAAATAATAGTTATAATGAAGAGAGAGAAGGATAAGCCACATCTTCAGATAACCCATCACTTGTTCTGGGAGGCTTCTCCCAGAAACGTGTGCATGTGACTCCAGAAAGTTGTGTGGGCAACCAGCTGGGAGGCACCTTTCAGGTGGGCATTGATTTCTACTAGCACAAGAATTTGGGAAGTAGGAGACAAAAGAACCATTTGTTTTTGACACCCTTAGCTAAAGGGAAGTTAAAAGAAAACCACAGTCATATTTGAACAAAACAAGTAGACAAGTATTTCCTATAATTCTAATTGGCGTGAGTACCCTGCTGTTACTTGTGCCAAAGAATATTTGAATTGAAAGTAGAATGCCAAAATGGGATTTCATTAGTTTTTTTCAGTAAAAATTATCTTGAGATACTGGGGAAACATGAGCTATCCATCCCAAATCAGAATATATATTTAAAAAATAAAACGGAAAGGAAAGGGAAAATGTTATAGATTTATCTCCATCTTCGTAAGTTTCTTTTCTCTTTCACTATTCAATGTAGTCTTTCTTTAAAGAGCATAAAAAACAAAAACCAAACCCACTGCCATCAAGTCAAATCCATGTCATAGCAACCTCTCCTTGGGTTTCAGAGGCGATATCACTACAGAATATACACTCCTTCCTTCTGAAGAGTGGCTGGTGGGTTTGAACCACCAGCCTTCTGGTTAGCAGTCACATGCCTTTGGCACTATGCCAGCATAGTGTAGGGAAAATATATTTCAGCATGTTCTCTTTTGGAGTATGTTCAGATGACCATAATAGTGGCAGCACCTGTTCTTGTAATATTTCATATACTTTGGAATAGCCAGCCATAGAGCTATATCATATTGATGTGTTTACAGATGGACCATTGACACCTTGCGGTCGAGGTATAATTAAACAAAAACCAGTTGGTAGAATCACAGTTTGCTCCTGGTGGAGCACAGTAAACACTACTACAAATGTTTTCTTCCCAGTGAGAAGGCTAAGCTAGATTTACTGTTGCCGCAGTATCAGCTTCTCCTTGATATCCTTTAAGTTGAATATCTCTGATCCTTATCTCTATGAAGTCAGGTTTTCAATTATGGAAAACAGCCATTGGAGAGGCTACATTTTAGTAACTTTATATTTTCTGAATAAATAGATGTGGAAGATAGGAAAAGCAAAGCACCCACTTTGGATATTAACCCAACTATAGCTACTTTTTCAGGAGCTCTGGTGGCCCAGTGCCTAAGGCATTTGACTGCTAACCAGAAGGTTGGTGGTTGAAACCTACCAGCCACTCCATGGAAGGGAGACTGGGCAATCTACTTCCATAAAGATTTACCACCTTGGAAGCCCGATGGGGGTTGCTAAGGGTCAGAATCAACCCAATGGTAGTGGTGTTTTTGGTTTTGGTTTTGGTTTTGTTCTTAAAGCTAATTTAAGGCATTTGGCTGCTAACCAAAAGTCAGCAGTTCAAACCCACCAGCCGCTCTGCAGGAGAAAGATGGGACTGTCTGCTTCAGTAAAGATTTACAGCCTTGGAAAGCCCATGGGGCAATTCTACTTTGTCCTACAGGGTTGCTATGAGTCAGAATTGACTCAAATGGCAGTGAGTTTAATTTTATGGTACAGCTGGTCTCTAAAACAAGTTAAAAGGAGCCCTGGCACAGTGGTTAAGTATTCAACTGCTAACTGAAAGCTCAGCAGTTTGAACCGCTAACCACTCAGCAGGAGAAAGATGTGACAGTCTGTTTAGAACTGTGCTATAGAGTTTCCAAGGCTGTTGACTGTTGCCTTGGAAACCCTATAGGGCCGTTCTACTCTGCCTTTAGGGTCATTATGAGTCAGAATCAACGCAAATGCTATGGATTTTGGATAAAAGAAGTTAGAGAAAAGGTTGTGTGAGTTTTTAGACTACACCAAGATGAGCTATACTCTGATGGCTCCTTGCAAGCATTGTTAGACGCTCTCCTGTGATGCACAGGCAGAAGAAGGAAGTACTTACTATACTCTGAATACACGAGGAAGTGTCAAAGAAAACACTTTAAAAAATTACCATGGGACATTTTTCAAGTTTTCTGAATAGACTACTGCAAACCCAGTTAGTCCAGTACCGATTGAGGCCAGTACCAGCCTTGCTGTGGGCTCCCCTTAAGTGTGTATATTTTAGCATGTTCTGAGAAGTTCTAAGTGTTTGACCACCTTTCTCATTTTATCCTCAAATGTTTATTGGTCACCTTACCCCAACAAACTGTCAATGCCCTAAAGAATTTACATCTCTAAACTTACACAGGGAGCTCTGGTAGCATAGTGCCTAAGGCACTTGACTGCTAACCAGAAGTCTGGCGGTTCAAACCCACCAGCCACTCCTCGGAAGGAAGGTTGGGAAATCTACTTCCATAGTGATACTGCTTCGGAAACCCAAAGAGGAGTCGCTATGAGTCGGGGCCGACTCGACGGCAAACAACAAACAACAACAGACTTACACACCTTCACCTTCAGCCCTTCTCTACTCACTCTTCTAACCCCTGTGGGAGCATCTTTTGTATGTCAGGCTCTGCTCTGTGTGTGCTGGTACCAGCTTTCACTGAGCTGCCACCCACCAGAGGAAACAAACAACATGTAAATCACTTAACATATATCCAACTGCTTGGAACCATTCCCTAACACAGAGGAGATAGTCAATATATATTTAATTAATGATATTCCTGTACTTTATTGACCTGTTTTAAACTGATATGATGTATTTTTACCCTCTGGTAAAAAAAGATCAAGAGCTTTTACACCGAATATGTCTTTTCATATGGATGTTAGATCTAATCAGGTAGCTGATGGTTCTCATTCCAGTAGCTAAACCAAACGACAGGAAACAGCCTGTAGTGGAAAAGAGTAAGTTTAGGCTTCCAGTGATTCATTGTGTTTTGCAGCTAAAATATGTACTTTGGATTGGGAGAGAGGTGGACTGAGTAACTATAAACCAGTTGTCATCAAGTCATCTCCAACTCCTGGCAACCCCATGTGTGTTAGAATAGAGCTGTGCTCCATAAGATATTCAATGACTGGTTTTTTGGAAGTAGATCACCAGGGCTTTATTCAGAGGCACTTCTGGGTAGACTCAAGCTTCCAACATTCTGGTTAGCAGTCAAGTACATTAATTGTTTGTACCACCAAGGAACTCTGATTATTAATATCATTACTTATATAATCATCAGAATTGAGTATTTGCTAGCATTTTTAAAGATACAAAGTAAGGTATTTTCAAGAGTCTTTAGTGTGGGCATTGTTAGAATTTTATCCTCACCTTTTCAAAAGAATATTTTTCCCATCTTTTGACTTCATTTGGTCCCACCACCTCAGTTTTCTTAGGCCAATTCCTGTTTATGCCATTTAAACATTAGAAATATATAGGAAAGATTACCCTTCAGTTTGTTTTTAATTGTGGCTGTATTTAGCTATGGAGCCAATTGGGTTTCCTGTGGTTTGGAGGGGAGGATGGGCAGTGACCAAAGTTCCACAGATGGTGGCTTCTGATCCAAAACTCTCCTTTCAGCCTTTCTGTGCTAGCAGAGGCCCTCTCTGAAAATGATTCTGTATTTAATCATTATAAAAGACACATCAGTTCTTTACCAAAAAGGATATAAAACTAATGGCATAGAAAGCAGGCTGAAGTACATACTGAAAACAAAACTCCAAGGTCCTAAAGGCATTAGAATAAGGGTGGTTTTGTCATATTGTCAAAGTCTCTGAGCTGTCAAAATACCTCTGAGAGAGGGATTTTCATATACATAACCCAATCACATTTAAGCAGGATAGTAATTATCATAAGAGTTAATGTATATTGAATACCTATTATGTGCCAGTCACTGTTCCAGGCTTTTCACGTACATTTTCCCTTATCCTTAAGACTGTGAAAAAACTGGGAGCCAGAGGCCTTTGTGTGCATCTAAGATCCTGTAGTGAACATGTGGTAAACTGGGATCTGACTCCAGAGCTCATGACCTCTCTGCCATCTGAAAGGGTCCCACTCCCAGCAAGGATTGCTATAATGATTTCCTGCACTTCAGTCAGATTAGCCTCTCCTTTATTTTATTTCAAGAATTGTGAACTTTTCAGAGCAAAGAAGAATATAGAAAACCAAAAATTCATGGATACAATCAGTTCTAGTGACTGGTACACCATCCAATCTGTAGCCTATATGACTATGAGACCAGAAGAACTAGATGGTGCCCAGCTACCAATGTCAACCACTTGGAAGGGGATCTATGTAGGAGATCCTGGATAGAGAGGAAGAACAATGTGGACAAAACTCAAAATCATTTGGAAAAAAAGGTGGGGGAGGGACCAGGTTTGCTGGTCTGATAGAGCCTGGTGGAACCACTGAGACTATGGCCCCTAGCTGCCCTTCAGGTCTGGAATTGAACCCACACCTGTGGCTTCCAGCCAAACAAAAGTTAGGCATATGAGTTGAACATTTACCTGAGGTGGATACACTCCTTGGAGAGAACAATCATGGGAGAAAGAAGGGCTGCTTATGCACCAGGAGACAGCTCAGGAGGCAGGAGGGATGGACACAGGGAAGAGGTATCTATAGGGAGGAAGTGGGAGGGGAGCTGTTGCATTGTGGTAAACTGTGGTCAATGTCATGAGACAGAGTGTATGTGAACTGCTGTATAGAAAGTGAATTTGCTCTGTAAATTTTCACCCAAATCACAATAAGAAAGAAAGAAAGAATTGTGAACTTCTGATATCCTGTCTACAATTTGCTTACCTAACTACATACCGGCACAGGCCTCAGTTTTATCTTTCTGCCATTTGAGTACATGATTTCATGATTCATGTGCTAGGCCTTTCACAAGTTGGGCTTCTCTGAGCAGATAAATATTAAGATCAAAAGCAATTGTTTTTTAGAGTACAACAAAGAGAGCCACGGATATGGTGTCTGTGTTGCTAGTTTTTGCTCTGGTGAACTTAGAAACTACCTGAAGAAAGAATAGCAGCAGAGACTACACAGCAGACTTGGATCACTTGTGGTATCTCAGTCTAATCACCCTGCCACTAAGGATGGGAGCTTTTTATCTCATCTTTGCGGACAGTATTATCCACATACCCAAACTGGTTCAACCAGTGAGTTATAAGTATACAATTTCACTTGGTTATTGTGTGTTTATAGTTTTGAATTCTAGTGTACCCTTTCTTAATGTAATTGTTCTATATTTTTTAGAAAGAACTGTGTTAATACTATCTCTACTTAATAGGGTTTTTTCTCTGATAAAAGTAGGTCAACTAGCAATGAAAATTACCTAGTTGCACTTGTCTTCTCACCTCTAAAAAATGAATAAAGCATAGAAGCAAGTTTTGGCTAAAGGATCATGATTGCCAATCTTAAAAAGATGAACACCCAGCTCTTTGCAAGTTTGCAACAGCAAAAACTCTTTTCAGCAACGACCTGTGAAAAACCTGCCTTGGTTACCAAAGCCAATGAGTGACATGTGGTTGTTTGTAATTGAGAAAGAGTACCTTAGAAGGAAGCCTCCCATAAACAGAAAGCTTTTGTTCTCAGACTGGGATATCACTTACATTAAAGCTGAGACATGGCCCCCAATCCCAGATCTGAATGATTTTTTCCTCTCTAGGATGAAAGAAGTGCTGCATGTCCTGGGGTGTTCACTGCAGTTCATGCTGCTACTTCTGCTTTGGTTCCCTATGTGTATCCAAACCCATCATCAGCATCTTCTGTCTTACAAACCAAATTCATAGTCAGTGGACGGAAAACTAAAGTACCACATGCAAGCTGTGATCTAACACTTCTACCCGATACCAGCACTGAGTCTAGATTTGTACTTTATCATCTCCAGATTATGAATCATGATTTTTCTAACTCCCAAACTACCAGCTATGGACAGCAAATAGATTTCTTTTTGCTGGCCAGGTACTAAGTAAAAGTCAGTCCTTAGTGATGCCTGAGAGACTAAAGATGACCAGTGTTAAAGATAGTAAGTGTAGCTTTTTCCATGCTGCCTAAAGGGATTGAGAGTGGCAAAAGTGTTTGATGTACTTGATGGTCATGGATCAACAGAAACAAAGAAAGTAGAGCTGACCAGTTCCTAATTGGTTACAAGTTATCTCCCATAGAAATAATGGTCCTTCATCTGGAAATAATTGGAATAAACATCATAAGAGGGTTAATTCAATCCAATATTAAAAATATCCTACTAAGAGTAGGTCAGTGAAGTTTTTTTCTTCCTTATTGACATGTATCCGATACATGTCCTCTAACTGTATGTACTGACTGGGCATAGGGAAAGGAAGGAGAATAATACTGCATTTGGAAATGACCCTCAAGAAAAAAGAAAATGTGGGACTTCCAGTAAAATGGAAGAATAGGCAGACAAGCAACACAGACCCTCTTCAACAAAGAAAAGAAAAACCAATTGACAGAGATACAGAAGATAATCCTGGAGCCCTGTGCTTTGAAAGGAAGTATGCAGAAGTGGATTAGGCACCAACTAGTGGAAAAACCTGAATGAAAATGGTGAGTACAGAGACGGTCAGAGCTGCAAATTGTCAGCTACTCTGACGAGACCAAAAGCCTGAATATTTCCAAGTGCTGTTGGGACCTGAGAATTGACCTAAAGATCAACCCTGGTCACCAAAGACTGCAGGGACAACTGTGCTGGTGGCCTGTGACTAGGAAGGGAAACAGCAAGGAGGGAGACAACCTGAGCTGTTGACTTTCCACTGTCCAGAGCCATTTTAATTGTTTACATGCAGCAGCCATTTTGGATATTTAAAGTGACCAAGGGCATAGTCATTTTGAATGTTTACAAGAGGTGGCCATTTTGGATGTTTACAGCGGGTGGCTATTTTGGATATTTAAAGTGACCAAAGGGGCAGCCTTTTAGAATCTTTACAAGTGGCAACAATTTTGGATTTTAAAGTGATAGCATTCTCATTCGGATTCCAGGGACCTGAGAATAGGTTCTGCTTGACAACATCAGCCAGGACATACGAGAGACTGACAACAGGAAAGGAGACAGGTGGTGAGTGTATAAGTGCTGTCAACTAGCAAACAGAGGAGCACAGTACCCTGATTGTGTACATAACATACAAAGAAAACGAAAATCATGGGCAAGTCACTCCAACATACAATCACCAATTAAATAAATATAAACACTAAAACATCACAATGCCTCAGAGACAACAGAGCATCACATTCCACACAAAGAAGCAAGGTAAAGCAGAAGAAACAAGGGACCAGGATACAGACCCAAAATACATCCCTGAGGAAGATGCAGCATTGGAACTCCTGGATGAGGAATTCAAAAGAATTATATTTAGGTATCTTCAAAGGATTGAGAGACACATCAAGGAAAACACAGACAAAACCCCAGAAGAATTTTGGAAGAAAATACAAGAACAAAATGATAAAATAAATGAAAAATTAGAAATGATTCAAAATCTACAGGTAGAAATCCAGAAGATTAATACTAAACTTTCAGAAATAGGTAACACATTGAAAGGGCAAGGGAGTAGAATTGATGCAGTAGAAGA
>NW_006921793.1:3161480-3165782 GCF_000298275.1 Orycteropus afer afer | reverse complement strand
CATAACAAAAATGACAGCAACAAATTCATATTTGCTGATAATTACATATCTGGCAAGGGACTTATCTCTAAGATTTATAGCAGAAGAGTGGATGACTATGGTACATACACGTAATGGAATGCTATGCAGCACTAAAGAATAATGTAGAGTCTGCAAAATACTGCATAATATGGATGAACCTGGAGAACATTTATGCTGAGTGACGTAAGTCAATCACAGAAGGAAAAATAAAGTATTAGTTTTGCTGTTCTTATGTGTGGTCCATTAGTCCTATGGACCAATTGTTTCCCAAATCTTTTATTTTCTTCACTCTTCTTTCCTCTGGACAGGGAAAAAACAATAGTTGCATCATAGATGGCCACTCAGTAGCTTTTAAGACCCCAGTAGGTCTACAGTAGAATGCAGAACATTGTCTTTGTGAACTATGTTATGCTAATTGACTTAGCTGTCCTGTGAGACTATGGTCCTAAGGACAGTGACTCATTCCCACAAGGTGTTTGGTTATGGCTAATAAGTTTTCATAACTTTGCCCCCTGTATGTTCTACTATATACATGGATATATTTGTAGCACATACAAATACATATTGCAAAAAAAGGTGTGGGGGAAGCATCTGACCTCCTCTAACTTCATGAGGGGGAAAGAGAATCAAGATCAACAGCCCAAAGGTGATTCCTATGAAGCAGAGGTCAGACATGCCACCACCCTTCAACCTTTCGACCAATTCTTACACCAGCCATCCCTCCCACAGTGCTCTCAGTTACTCTGCTGGTTTTGATCATTCATTGCAGTGGTCACAGAACTCACAGACAATACTAACAATTATGGGGTTTATTAGGGAAGTAACAAGTTACAATTGAGGATCAGAAAACAACTCAAGATACAGTTCTTCAGTCAGGATGGCCTTTTCTCAACCATGCCACAGGCCTCTCTCTGGCCTTGACTTCTAAGCTCTTTGGTCCCTTGGCCTCTGTCCTGCTCAGGCAGGTGTTACAAAGCTCTTTTAGCTTGGCTGATAGGTACCTGAGAGGCAACCCACTCCACCAGCAAGACTGCTGCCCAAAGACACTCATCTTTCTGTCTCTGTGGGCCAGGAAACCCACCAGTCTGTCGCATCCTGGTCTCTTGGTTCTACTGCCTCTGCTGCTGCTATCTCTCAATGCAAGATCTCAGGTCCAAGGAGTCACTCCACTCCTGGCTTTTCTTTCTTGATGGTAGTGAGATTCCCCTTTCGTCTCTAGGATGGCTCATTTTTAAGTCTAGCAAATGAAAAAACTGACCAATCTCCATATTAGGATTACATACACCTTATTTGCATGGTCCCTGGTAGCATAGTAGCTAAGGCACTTGACTGCTAACCAAAAGGCTGGTGGTTCAAACCCACCAGCTACTCCTCAGAATGAAGGTTGGGCAATCTACTTCTGTCGTGATACCACCCCGGAAACCCAAGGAGGGGTCACTATGAGTCGGGACTGACTCAGTGGCACATAACAACAACAACAACAACAACACCCTAATAAGGGTCCCATGTACCTTATTTACATTATTAGCAAGCTATCCAGTCCCCTTGGTGGGCCACCAGCACTTCACATTTGTATGGTCCCACCGAGTTATCTGGTAGGAGTCACAGAGACCATGGCTAGAAGAAGCCATATTAAGTTTATTCACTGGACCACACATATAGCTGTTGGAAACCTCTGCACCCTCCTTTTACATAATTCCTACCTGAAACCTGCCACTCTGTGGTCCCAGGCCATTCCTGGTCCCTCCCTTTCCTGGCTCTAGGGGGGTTGGGGCCTGTCTTGCCTCCCACCCCCTTTAACCTGGATATCCTGCCTCCTAGAGCCAGGAAAGAGAGGGACAAGGAGCGGCCAGGGACCACAGAGTGGCTGGTTTCAGGTAGGAATTAGGTAACAGGAGGGTGCAGAGGTTTCCAACAGCTAAAGGAGACAAATTTGTCTGTCAATTTGTCATCCTGTGAGGCTTGTACATTGCTGTGAGGCTTGAGGCTGTGCCACTGGTGTATCAGACACCAGCAGAGTTGCACATGGTGCACATTTCAACACAGTTTACAGACTAAGACAGACTAGGAAGAAGGAGGAGGCCATCCATTTCTCAAAAATTGGCCAGGGAAAACCTTATGAGTAGCAAAGAAACACTGTCTGATACATTACTGAGCAACTTTATGAATAGCTTGGAAACATTGTCTGACACAGTGCAGGAAGAGTACCCCCTTGGGTTGGAAGGCACTCAAAATAAGACTGAGAAAGAGCTGCCTCCTTAGAGTAGAACCAACCTCAATGATATGGATAAAGTAAATCTTTCAGGACCTCCATGTGCTGACATGGCATGATTCAAATTGAGGAGAAATGGCTGCAAACATCCATTGATAATTGGAACATGGAATGTACGAAGTATGAATCTACAAAAATTGGAAGTTGTCAAAAATGAAATGGAACGCATAAAGATTGATATCGTAGGCATTAGTGATCTGAAATGGACTAGTTTTGGCCATTTTGAATCAGACAACCATATGATCTACTGTGCCAGGAATGACAAATTGAAAAGGAATGGCATGGCATTCATCATCACAAAAGATGTTTCAAGATTTGTCCTGAAGTACGATACTGTCAGTGATAGGATAATATCCATATGCCTACAAGGAAGACCCGTTTATATTACTATTTTTCAAATTTATGCTCCAACCACCAAAGCCAAAGATGAGGAAATTGAAGGTTTTTATCAACATCTGAAGTCTGAAATTGACTGAACATGCAATCAAGATGTGTTGCAATTAAGATGTATTGTGATTGAAATGCAAAAGTTGGAAACGAAGAATCACCCGTAGTTGGAAAATTTGGCCTTGGTGACAGAAATAACACTGGATATTGCATGATAGAATTTTGCAAGACCAACGACTTATTCATTGTAAATACCCTTTTTCAACAACACAAACGGCAGCTATACATGTGGACATGGCCAGACGGAGTACCCAAGAATCAGACTCACTACATCTGTGCCAAGAGGCAATGGAAAAGCTCAATATCTTCAGCCAAAACTAGGCCAGGAGCCTGTTGTGAAATAGACCATCAACTGCTCATATGCAAATTCAACTTGAAGTTGAAGACAATTAAAACAAGTCCACGAGAGCCAAAATATGATCTTGAATGTATCCCTTCTGGATTTAGAGATCATCTAAAGAATAGATTTGATGAATTGAACACCAATGACCGAAAACCCGAAGAATTGTGGGATGACATCAAGACCATCATCCATGAAGAAAGCAAGAGGTCATTAAAAATACGAGAAAGAAAGAAAAGACCAAAATGGATGTCAGAAGAGACTCTGAAACTTGCCCTTGAGCAAAGAGTAGCTAAAGAAAATGGAAGAAATGACCAGATAAAAGAGCTGAACAGAAGATTTCAAAGAGCAGCTTGAGCAGACAAAGCCAGTTACTCTAATGAAGTGTGCAAAGACCTGGAGTTAGAAAACCAAAAGGGAAGAACATGCTTGGCAAGCTAAAAGAACTGAGGAAAAAATATAAGCCTCAAGTTGCGATATTGAAAGATTCTGTGGGCAAAATACTGAATGATGCAGGAAGCATCAAAAGAAGATGGAAGGAGTACACAGAGTTACTGTACCAAAAAGAACTTCATCCATTTCAGGAAGTGGCATATGTTCAAGAACCAGTGGTATTGAGGAAAGAGGTCGAAGCTGCAGTGAGGGAATTGGCTAAGAAAAAGTCTCCAGGAATTGATAGAATACCCATTGAGATGTTTCAACATATGGATGCCCCACTGGAAACACTCACTTGGTTATGCCAAGAGATTTGGAAGACAGCTACCTGGCCAACTGACTGCAAAAGATCCATATTTGTACCCATTCCAAGGAAAGGTGATCCCACAGAATGTGGAAATTATCTAACAATATCATTAATATAGCATGCAAGTAAAATCTTCCTAAAGATAATTCAAAAACGGTTGCAGCACTATATTCACAGAGAACTTACAGAGGTACAAGCTGGATTCAGAAAAGGATGTGGAACAAGGGTTATCACTGCTGATGTCAGATGGATCTTGGCTTAAAGCAAAGAATACCAGAAAGATGTTTACTTGTGTTTTATTGACTATGCAAAAACATTTCATTGCGTGGATCATAACAAATTGTGGATAACATTGAGAAGGATGGCAATTCCAGAACACTTAATTGTACTCATGAGGAACCTGTACATAGACCAGAAGGCTGTCATTCAAACAGAAAAAGGGAACACTGCATGGTTTAAAATCAGGAAGGGAGTGTGTCA
>NW_006921793.1:3148625-3160564 GCF_000298275.1 Orycteropus afer afer | reverse complement strand
AACAACATTGCTTATTGCAGGAGTGTGTACATAATAGTATTTACCTTTGTTACCCTTTCACTCTCGTGCACTTCCCAGAGTTTTCCTTTGCCTTGGTCATGTTATACTGACCTCTTCTTTACTGTGTCTTTCCCTTCACTCAAGTTAATACATGTCTACTTTCTTGTTAGTGATTTTCCCTCCTAGAACGTTCCATTTAAATAAACAGAGCCAGCCCTTCAATATCCTGCAGCAGTTACGGGCAAAGAGAGAAGAATGCTCAGCCAAAGCTGTTATTCTGGAAAAGGGGTTTTTTGCCTCAGACAAGAAATGAAACTAGAAGATTTTTTACCATTTTTTTCCATGGCCTTCCACCTAACCTGGGGAGTGAAGCTTGAACCTATGTTTAGGCACCTCACAGTCTCACAGGTGTGGTTCCTGGCACCTCACACTCATTCTCCTTTTCTTGGACACAGAGCATGACAAGAAAACACTCTTGTCAAATGTTGGGTTGACCACAACCCAAAGTAAGAAATACAGCCTAACCAAGGTAAATGAAGAAATAAAGAGGTATGCAAAAATAAAAAACAACTACAGAAAATGTTGTAACATATACAATTCTGCAATACAGAATTACTAACAATAGTAATAATAACCAAAACTTTGTGAATGCTTACATAGGTAGATAGGTATGCTATATAGGTATGTGGAGGGGGAGCATATAGGAGTACATATATGTGCGTATAAGGAACTCTGGTGGTGTAGTGGTTAAGATATTTGGCAGCTAATCAAAAGGTCAGTGGTTTAAACTTACCAGCTTCTCTGCAGAAGATGAGGCTGTCTACTTCTGTAAAGATTTACAGCCTTGGAAAACCATTGGGTATCACTGTGAGTTGGAATCAACTTAGTGGTGATGAGTAGTAGTAGTATGTGTGCATATGTAGGTATAGTTGTATTTGTATATACATATTTGTATGTGCTGCATGTACTTTAATATATATAATAGATCACATGAGGGCACAGTTATGGAAATTTCTTAGACATATCCAAACACTTCCAGGGACTGAGTTACTGGGCTTAAAGGCTAAGTACCATAGTGTCATCTAGGTCAACTGACATAATTGGATCTACATCCTAGTTTGATGAGTGGCATCTGGAGTCTTAAAAGCTTGTAAGCAGCTATCTAAGACACAACTTTTGGTCTCTTCCTGCCTGGAACAAAGAAGAGTGAAGGAAACCAAAGACTCAAGGAAGCAGTTAGTCCACAGGATTAATGGCCACATGAACCACAGCTTCCTCTAGACAGAGACCAGAAGAACTAGATGGTGACCAGCTACCAGTGCCAACTGCTCTGACCTGGAACACAACAAAAGTCCTGGTTAGAATGGGAGAAAAACATAAAACAAACTCAAACTCATTAAAAAAAAAAAAAAAAAGACCAGGCATACTGAACTGATAGAGACTGGAAGAACCCCCCAAGACTGTTGCCCTAAGACACCCTTTTAACCAGGAACTGCAGCCATGCCAGGTTATAGATTCAGCCAGATAATAGATTTAGCCTATAAAATGAACAATAAAATGCATGAGGAATGTGCTCCTTAGATCAACTATATGAGACCAAGTGGGCAACGTGTGTCCAAAAGCAAAGATGAGAAGGCAAGGACGGACAGGGAAACTGAAAGGATGAAATGGGGAAGGCAGAGTGGAAATGGGGGAGAGTGCTGACACATAGTAGGGTGTGATAGTTGGAGCTGTGTGTCAACTTGGCTGGACCACAATTCTGTGTGGTTTGAGCTGTTGTGATGTGGCTGTTCCCATGATGGGATCAGATGACTATGTTCTGAGTGGCCAGTCTGTTGAAGAGGAGTTTCCCTAGGCGTGTGGCCTGCTTCCAGTATATCCAAGGACATCCTGGGAAGAGAGACATTCTTCTGTGGATCGGGATTCTGTTGTGCTGCCTACAACTGTCCGTGAGTGAACAGTCCACCATTCTGCTTGGAGATCTTGGATTCATCATTCGTTGGAGTCAACAGCCAGTGCACTGCCTGCCAGCCTTGAGCTTCTCAGCCCCTGTGGTTGCAAGAGCCAGAAAAAGCCTCCAGCTTGATGTTTGATCCAGGAACTTTGGACTTGCCAATTCTAGAAGTGTGTGAACCATTTTCCTAAGTTAAATTTATATATATATATATATGTGTGTGTGTGTGTGTGTGTGTGTGTGTGTATACACACACACACATATATACATATATATAAGCTTTACTAGTTGTTTTTTTTTTCTCTAGAGAACCCAGTCTAACACATAGGGATAGCAACCAAAGTCATGAACAATTTGTGTATGAATTGTTGAATGAGAAACTAATTTATTGTATAAACTTTTGACTAAAACAAAATGTTTTAATTTTTTTTTAAAAAAAAAAGTACAGCCCACCACATGTGGTTGTTGTTGTTATGTGCCATCGAGTCGGACCCAACTCATAGCAACCCCTCCTTGGGTTTCCAAGGCAGTGTCACTACCAGAGTAGATTGCCCAACCTTCCTTCTGAGGAGTAGCTGGTGAGCTTGAACTGCCAGCCTTCTGGTTAGCCGTCAAGTGCCTTAGGCACTATGCTACCAGGACCACATGGATATATGTAAATATATAGACCCGAAACCAAGCTTTATGGAGAGAATGTATACTCTTACAAAATGCATTTTTTAATCCAAATCTTAACCCACTAAGTTTTTATAGCCCACTACTTACAAGGAGGAGCTCTGGTGGCATAGTGCCAAAGGCATTTGACTGCTAACCAGAAGGCTGGCGGTTCAAACCCACCAGCCATTCCTTGGAAGGAGGATTGGGCAATCTACTTCCATAGAGATACTGCCTCGGAAACCCAAGGAGAGGTCACTATGAGTCATATCGACTTCACGGCATTGAACATGAGCACTGATAAGGATCACATACTTCAGTTCGAAAAATCACTGGCTAGAACTCCAGCTTCTGAGAAGTGTTTACTGAGTATCCGTGTTTCCTCATAGCTGGTTAGCCTTTCCCTAAAGCTCTTTGAGGGAAGAACAATGTGGATGTCTGGGCCCAAGTTCTTCATGAAAAACTACTCAACTCATTCACTTCCCTCCCCTCTTCTCTTCATACTGTGCTTTCTTCCTCTTCTTGCCAAGTTCTTCCACTCACTGAAGCCCCTCCCATGAACCTCCTGTCTTCTCCAGTCCCCCTATATTCCACCCCCTACATTCACACATACATCACACCCTGCAGAACTCTAACCAAACTCACTGCCATCGAGTTAATTCCAACTCATAGTGACCCCCTTTGGGTTTCCAAGGCAGTAAATCTTTACAGAG
This sequence comes from Orycteropus afer afer, assembly GCF_000298275.1. Taxonomy (NCBI): domain Eukaryota; kingdom Metazoa; phylum Chordata; class Mammalia; order Tubulidentata; family Orycteropodidae; genus Orycteropus; species Orycteropus afer. Next base: position 3,157,243 of record NW_006921793.1, on the reverse strand, counting down.
GTAGATTGCCCAGTCTTCCTTCCATGGAGTGGCTGGTTGGTTTGAACCACCAACCTTCTGGTTAGCGGTCAAATGCCTTAGGCACTGAGCCACCAGAGCTCCTAAGCAAGGGCAAGGGAGGCAATATTGGGCCGGTTCTCTTTTCACTGTCTAGCACTACATGTTTTATTTTCTATTGAAAAGAAAAAGTAGAAATGGTGATTTTGAGTCTTCAGGTCTGTTCACAAAAAAAAAAAAAAAAAGTCTTTAACACAAGATGCTGAAAATCTGTCTACTTATAAGAGTATTAACACATTCAAGCTTGGTCTTCCCTACATTAGTGGTTTTTAGCTACCTCCTGTAAGTGGTTGCTTCTGGAGGCTTAGTGCACTTTGCGTTCACCTACAGAAGCCCCAGGCCAAAGGAGAGAGCCTCCTTGTCAAACAAGATGTTAGCAAATGTTGCAGCTGTTAAAGAGATATGAGCAGGGCCCTAATTTATGACATAAATAGACTATCAAGCATCACCCAAAATGTACAAACAGCAGAAGATAAACTAGATGATTGGGGCCTTCTAAAAATTAAATTTTGTACAGACCTGACTTAACAAGGCCTTGTCCTTACAGGGGGACTTGGCAGATCCTGGCAAGTGACTTGACCTCTCTGAAGCCCATTACCTGATCTAGAATATGATAATTTAAAAAAAAAAAAAAAAAAAAGGACTTCCGGTAAGATGGTAGGATAGACAGACAAGCTACACAGACCCTCTTCAACAAAGAAAAGAGAAACCAGCTGACACAAATACAGAAGATAACCTTGGAGTCCTGAGCTTTGATACAGAAGTGGATTAAGCCCTGATGGTGTAGTGCCTAAGGAATTTGACCACTAACCAGAAGGCTGGCAGTTCAAATCCACCAGCCACTCCTTGGAAGGAAGGTTGGGCAATCTACTTACGTAGAGATACCACCTCAGAAACCCAAGGAGAGGTCGCTGAGTCAGATCTGACTCAACGCCAGTGCTCAACAAGTAGAAGAACCTGAATGAAAACAGTGAATAAGGAGACAAATGGAGCTGTGGACTTTCAGCTGTCCTGACTGCATAGAGAGTTTGAATATTTCCAAATGGTGTTAGGACCTCAAAATTAACCTAAAAATCAGACCTGCTCACCGAGAGCTGCATGGACAACTACATTGGTGACTGATGATTAGAAAGTGTAACACCAAAGGAGAGAAATTGAGCTATGGACTTTGGGCTGTCCAGAGGGCACACCCATTTTGAATGATTGCAAGTGGTGGCCATTTTGGATATTTAAAATGACAGCATTCTCATTCAAATTCCAGGAACCTAAGAGTAGGCTCCACTTGCCAAGGACAGCATGTACATACTGGAGGCTGATGACTGGAAAGGTGCAATATTTCTCTTGTTACTCTTATACTCCACACCCTCTTGGTCAATAGAGGTGTGGCCATCCCTCACCACCACCCACTTTCTGGGCAGGAAGGAATTCCAACCCAGTCTGTGTGTTCTAATGGAGCCTGGGTGCCCTACCCTGCCCACCCTCCACTCCTGGATTTGTTTTTACTTTTGATTTTTGTTTTGTTTTAATTTTTGTTTGTTTTCCAACAATTCATTTTCTTTCTTTCTTTCTTTCTTCCTTTTTATTTTTATTCTTTTTCTTTGCCAGGTTTTAGTTTTTGGCTTTTTCCTCATCCCTTTTACTGTTTCCCATTTTTTCTTTTTTGTAGTTCCTTGCATCTCTTATTTTTCTTTTTGCATTTTCTCATTTTTTTCTTCATTATTGTCTTACTAGCTATCTTCTCTTATTCCCCTCCCCAGATATTATGGGGTTTCTTTTTCTTTCCTTTTCTTTTTTCTAGCTATATTTCTTTTGTCTTTTTAAAGTATTTCTTTAAATATTTCATCGCATGTATTGCCTTTCTGCTTTTTTGATTTGTTTTTTTTCTTTCTCTTTTTAATGGTTCATCCTGTGATTTTATGCTGTGTGTTTTTTGTCCTCTTGCTTTTACTTTTGTGGTTTTTTTTTTTTTTTTTTTTCATTGTTGTTTTTGTTCAGCTGACTGGGAGACTGCAACCAAGAACATTTGACTCAACCATACTTGCACCTCCTGCAGCCCCACCTACTGAGTGAGGGCCACCACTTGTGTCTGAACCAGTTGGCCAATGATACATGACAGCCATTATGAGACTGACTCACCTTTAACTGCTCTTCACAAACAGCTAACAGAGATCTATATACCCACTCTCATTCTCTATCACACCCACCAGGAGACAGATGGTAAGTGCATAAGTGCTGCCAACTAGTGCATACAGGAGCACAGTACCCTGCTTACTCAAATACATCCAAAGAAAACAAAAATATTGGGCGAATCACACCAACATACAATCTCAAGTTAAATATAAACACAAAAATGTCACAGTGTCTCGGAGACAACAGACTGTCACAGTACACACAAAGAAGCAAGATAAAGCAGTAGAAACAAGAGACCAGGATACAGACCCAGAACAAAAGCCCGAGGAAGAAGCAGCCTTGGAACTCCCTGATAAGGAATTCAAAAGAATTATATTTAGATACCTTCAATGGATTGAGAGACAGATCAAGGAAAACACTGACAAAATTAGGAAGAACACAGAGAAAACCCTAGAACAATATTGAAATGCAATACAAGAACAAAATGACAAAATAAATGAAAAATTAGAAATGATACAAAATCTACAGATAGAAATCCAGAAGATTAATAATAAATTGTCAGAAATAGATAATACATTGACTGGACAAAGGAATAGAATCAAATCAACGGAAGACAAAATTAGTGAGATTAGAGACAAATACCTCAATACTTCTTTGGAAAGGGAGCAATCAGAAAAAAAGATCAAAACAAAATGAAGAAAGCCTAAGGTTCATGTGGGATACCATCAAAAGGAATAACCTACGTGTCATTGTAATTCCAGAACAGGAAGAGACATGTAAAACCACAGAGAAAATTGTCCAAGATTTGTTGAAAGAGAATTTCCCTGATATGATGAAAGACAAGAACATATCCATTCAATAAGTTCAATGAACCTCAAACAGGGTAGACCCCAAAAGAAAAGCATCAAGACATATCATCAGACTCACCAAAACCAAAAACAAAGAAAGAATCCTGAAAGCAGCATGGGAAAAACAAAAAGTTACCTACAAAGGGCAACCAATAAGACTAAGCTCTGATTTCTTGACAGAAATCATGCAGGTGAGAAGGCAATGGGATGGTATATATAAAACCCTGAAAGAAAAGAATTTCCAATCAAGAATTATGTACCCAACAAAATTGTACCTCCAGTATGATGGTGAAATTAGGACATTTCTAGATAAGCAGAAATTAAGAGAGAAAACCACAAAAGGACTAAAAATCAAAGGTTGGAAAAAGATGTATCAAACAAATGACAATCAGAAAAGAGCAAGACAGTAGGAGACTTTAATACACCACTTTCAATGGAAGATAGAACAACTAGAAATAACTCAAAAGATGCAGAAGAACTAAACAATACAATTATTGTATTCAACAATACAACAACAACACTTCACCCAACAACAGCACAATATACATTCTTTTCCAGTGCACATGGAACATTCTCCAGGATAGATTATATGTTAGGCCACAAAGCAAGCCTTAATAAATTTTAAAACATTGAAATCATGCAAAGCATTTTCTCAGATCACAATGCTGTAAAATTAGAAATCAACAATAAAAAAGATCAATGGAAAAAGAGCAAACACATAGAAACTGAATAATAGTCTCTTTTAAAACTACTTGGTAATAGAAGAAATAAAACATGAAATTTTAAAAAATTCCTTGAATCAAACAAAGATGAAAACACAACATACCGAAATCTTTGGGACACAGCAAAAGCAGTGATTTGAGACCAATTTATAGCAATAAATGCACACATCAAAAAAGAAGAAAGAACCAAAATAAACACCTTAACCCAACATCTCCAATAGTTAGAAAAAGAACAGCAAGAAAAGCCTACAGTCACCAGAAGAAAGAAATTATAAAGATTCAAGCAGAAATAAATGAAACAGAAAATAGACAAATAGGAAAAATCAACAAAGTTAGAAGTTGGTTTTTTTTAAAAGATTAATAAAATTGGCAAACCACTGGCAAATTTAACAAAGGAAAAGAGAGAGACAATACAAATAACATGAATAAGAAACAAATTGTGTGACATCACAACAGAACCAACTAAAATAAAAAGGATAACGTCAGGATACTATGAAGAACTATACTCCAAGAAATTTGGAAATCTAGAAAAAATGGACAGATTTCTAGGAACATACCACATAAATAAACTCACACAGACTGAGGTGGAAAATTTGAACAGACCTATAACAAAAGAAAAAATTGAACACGTCATAAAAAAATTACCAACAAAAAAAGTCCTGGCTAAGACAGTTTCACTGGAGAATTCTACAAAATGTGCAAAGAAGAACTGACACCAATCCTACTCAAATTATTCCAGAACATAGAAAATGGAATCCTCCCATATTCATTATATGAAGCAAGCATAACCTTGATACCAAAACCAGCCAAAGTTTTCAAAAGGAAAACTACAGACCAGTGTCCCTCATGAATATAGATGCAAAAATCTTCAACAAAATCCTAGCCAATATTGTTCTTATTGTTGTTAGGTGCCATTGAGTCATCCCCAACTCATAACGACCCTATGTACAATGGAACAAAACACTGCCCAGTCCTGTGCCAGCCCCATGATCCTTGCTATACCTGAGCCTATCATTGCAGTCACTGTGTCAATCCATCTTGTTCAGGGCCTTCTCCTTTTTCGTTGATCCTCCACTTTACCAAGCATGATCTTTTTCTCCAGGGATTGGTCCCTTCTGACAACATGACCAAAGTAGGTGAGACAAAGTCTGGCCATTTTCTCTTTCAAGGAACATTCCAGCTGCATTTCTTCCAAGACAGATTTGTTAGTTCTTTTAGCAGTCCATAGTACTTTCAGTAGTCTTCACCAACACCACAACTCAAAAGCATCGGCTCTTCTTCAGTTTTCCTTATTCAGTGTCCAGCTGTCACATGCATATGAGGTGATTGAAAATACCATGGCTTGGGTTAGGCACACCTTAGTCTTCAAGGAGATATCTTTGCTCTTCAACACTTGGAAGAGGTCTTTTGCAGCAGATTTCCCAATGCAATACATCTTCTGATGTCTTGACTGCTGCTTCCATTGGTGTTGATTGTAGAACCAAGTAATATGAAGTCTTTGACAACTTCAATCTTTTCTCCTTTTATCATGATGCTGCTTATTGGTCCAGTTGTGAGGAATTTTGTTTTCTTTATATTGAGGTGTAATCTATACTGCAGACTGTAGCCTTCAGTCTTCATCAGTAAGTTCTTCAAGTCATCCTCATTTTCAGCAAGCAAAGTTGTGTTGTGTGTGTATTGCAGGTTGTTAATGAATCTTTCTCCAGTCCTGATGTTCTTTTTCATAAAGTCCAGCTTCTTGAATTATTTGCTCAGCACACAGATTGAATAAGTATGGTGAAAGGATACATCCCTGACTGGACACTCCCTTGCTGATTTTAAACTATGCAGTATCCCTTTGTTCTGTTAGAATGACAGCCTCCTGGTCTATATACAGGTTCCTCATGAGTACAATTAAGTGTTCTGGAATTCCATGCTTCACAGTGCTATGATCCACACAATCAAATGCTTTTGCATAGTCTATAAAACACAAGTAAACATCTTTCTGGTATTCTTCGCTTTGAGCCAACATCCATCTGACATCAGCACTGACATCCCTCATTCCATGTCCTTTTCTGAATCCAGCTTGCATTTCTAGAAGTTCTGTTAATATACTGCTGCAACCATTTTTGAATTGTCTTCAGTAAGATTTTACTTGTGTGCAATATTAATAATATTGTTTGATAATTTCCACATTCTGTGGGATCACCTTTCTTTGGAATGGGCACAGATATGGATCTCTTCTAGTCAGTTGGCCAGATAACTGTCTTCCAAATCTCCTAGCATAGCCAAGTGAGTGCCTCCAGCATGGCATCCATTTGTTGAAACATGGCATTGGGTGTTCCATCAATTCCTGGAGCCTTGTTTTTCCCACTCCCTTCAGTGCAGCTTCGATTTCTTCCTTCAATACCATTGGTTCTTGATCATACGCCATCTCCTGAAATGGATGAACATTAACCAGTTCTTTTTGATACAGTGACTCTGTGTACTCCCTCCATCTTCTTTTGATGTTTCCTGCATCATCAATATATTGCCCATAGAATCTTTCACTATTGCAACTCAAGGCTTGAATTTTTTCTTCAGTTCTTTCAGCTTGAGAAATGTGGAGTGTGTTCTTCCCTTTTGGTTTCTAAGTCTAGGTCTTTTCACATTTCATTATAATAATTGACTTTGTCTCCTTGAGCTTCTCTTTGAAATCTTCTGTTCAGCTCTTTTATCTTGTCATTTCTTCCATTTGCTTTAGCTACTCTCTGTTCAAGGGCAAATTTCGTAGTCTCGTCTGACATCTATTTTGATCTTTTCTTCCTTTCCTGTCTTTTTAATGACCTTTTGCTTTCTTCATGGATGATGTTCTTCATGTCATCCCACACTTCCTCTGGTTTTTGGTCATTGGTGTTCTATACATTATATCTATTCTTTAGATGGTCTCTAAATGCAGGAGGGATATATTCAAGGTCATATTTTGGCTCTTGTGAACTTATTTTAATTATCTTCAACTTCAACTTGAACTTGCATATGAGCAATTGATGGTCTGTCCCACAGTCAGCTCCTGGCCTTGTTTTGGCTGAAGATATTAAGCTTCTCCATCACCTCTTGCTACAGATGTAGTCAGTCTGATTCCTGTGTACTCCATTGGCAAAGTCCACATATATAGCCATCATTTGTGTTGTTGAAAAAAGTTATTTTCAATGAATAAGTTGTTGGTCTTGCAAAATTTTTTCATGCAATCTCCAGTGTTATTTCTATCACCAAGGCCATATTTTCCAGCTACCAGTGATTGTTCTTTGTTTCCAACTTTTGCATTCCAGTCAGCAGTAATAATCAACACATCTTGATTACATGTTCAGTCCATTTCAGACTGCAAAAGTTGGTAAAAAATCTTCAGTTTCCTCATCTTTGGATTTGGTGGTTGGTGCATAAATTTGAATAATAGTAGTATTAACTGATCTTCCTTGTAGGTGTATGGATATTATCCTATTACTGACAACATTGTACGTCAGGACAGATCTTGAAACGTTCCTTGTGGTGATGAATACCACACCATTTCTCTTCATCATTCCCATCATAGTAGATCATATGGTTGTCTGATTCAAAATGGCATAATGCGGTCCATTTCAATTCACTAATGCCTAGGATAGCATCTCTGGTAGCGTAGTGCATAGGGAGGGCACTTGACTGCTAACCAGAAGGCTGACAGTTCGAACCCACGAGCCACTTCTCAGAAGGAAGGCTGGGCAATCTACTTCCGTAGTGATACCACCTTGGAAACCCAAGGAGGGGTCACTCTGAGTCAGGTCGACTTGAGGGCAAATAACAACAACAACAACAATGCGTAGGATATTGATCTTTGTGTGTTTCATTTCATTTTTGACAACTTCCAGTTTTCCTAGATTCATACTTCTTATATTATATATTCCAGTTATTAATGGAAGTTTGCAGCTGTTTCTTCTCATTTTGAGTTGTGCAACATCAGCAAATGGAGGTCCTGAAAGCTTTACTCTATTCACATCATTACATCGGCTCTACTCTGAGGAGGCAGCTCTTTCCCAGTTGTATTTTGAGTGCCTTCTAACCTGAGAAGCTCATGTTGCGGCAGTATATCAGATGGTGTTTCAGGGCTATTCATAAAGTTTTCCAGTAATATATCAGACAGTGTTTCACTGCTATTCGTAAGGTTTTCACTGACCACTTCTTTGAGAAGTGGACGGTCTCTTCCTTCCTCCGAGTCTGTCTTAATCTGGAAGCTCCACTGAAACCTGTCCACCATGGGTAACCCTGTTGGCATTTGAAACACCTTCAGCCTCACAGCAATACACAAGCCACCAGAGGAAGACAAATTGACAGACAAGTTTGTCTCCATTAGTTGTCCCAAACTGCTCTGCTCACTTCCTGGCTTTCCTGGCTACTCCGGCCCACCACCGGCTCCCACTTCCTTTCCTGGCCTGTTCTAGGCCGTTCTGACCTGCTGCGGGATCCTGCATCCTTCCTGCCCTCCCCTAGCCTGTTCCAGCACACCACTGGTGCCTACTTCCTTTCCTGGCCTCACCTAGCCAATAGACTCCAACAGTGTATCAACAGAATAGCATACTATGACCAAGTGGGGTTCATACCAGGTATGCAAGGATAGTTCAACACAACACAAGAAAGAAAATTAATGTCATCTATCACATAAGTTGGAGATCTGGTGGCATAATGCCTAAGGCATTTGACTGCTATCCAGAAGGCTGGCAGTTCAAACCCACCAGCCACTCCTCAGAAGGAAGGTTGAGCAATCTACTTCCGTAGAGATACTGCCTCAGAAACCCAAGGAGGAGTCACTATGAGTTGGGACAAACTCAACAGCAGTGAGTTTGGTTTTAGGTTTTATTATTATTATTGTGAT
>NW_006921793.1:3146377-3148415 GCF_000298275.1 Orycteropus afer afer | reverse complement strand
TGGGTTCAATTCCAGACCTGAAGGGCAGCTAGCGGCAATAGTCTCAATGGTTCCACCAGGCTCTATCAGACCAGCAAACCTGGTCTCCCTTTTTCTTTTTCCCAAATGATTTTGAGTTTTGTTCCGCATTGTTCTCCCTCTCTATCCAGGATTTCCTACATAGATCCCCCTCCAAGTGGCTGACAGTGGTAGCCGGGCACCATCTAGTTCTTCTAGTCTCATAGTCATACAGGCTGCAGATCACATGGTGTACCAGTCATTAGGACTAATTGTTTCCATGAATCTTTGGTTTTCTTCATTCTTCTTTGCTTTGGATGAGGAGAGTCCCATCGTTGCATCTAGATGGCTGCTTGCAAGCTTCTAAGATCCTAGTCACTACTCACCAAAGTAGGAAGTAGAACAATGTTTTGTGTAGTATGTTATGCCAATTGAGCTTGATGTCCCCTGTGACTATGATCCCGAGCCCACAGGTTCAACTACCTGGTCCCTCTGGGTAACTGGCTGTGACCAAGAAGTGACTATAAGCTTGTCCTTTGTCAGCTCTACTATACACCTGGGAATTCAGATCACACAAATACACTTCTAGGACCATTGTCTGTCAACCCTATACATGATCTTGGGTATACTCCCTGCTTCATAGACATACCTAATAGTTCAGCCTGTCCACCCATCTATCTCCCCATATACCCATGTTTGCCTTCACTGACAACGCAGTATGTGCAAAAGGGTTCGTCTTTGTTATCTGTACCTCCCACGTACCTCTTTCTGTCTTCCTCAGTGCCACCATGCTGATCACTCACATTGTCTCTACCTATCTAGCAGTGTTCTCTCCCCTCCCCTCCTAACCCTGGTAACCAACAAAGAAAATTTCCTTCCATAGATAAACCTTTCCTTGACTTTTATAATAATACAATAAATAATACAATATTTGTCCTTCTGTGATTGACTTATTTCACTCAGCACAATGTCCTCCAAGTTCATCTGTGTTATGCAGTGTTTTCCAAATTCTAGGTTATTCTTTAGGGTTGCATAGTATTCCACTGTGTGTATGTACCATAGTTTGGTTATCCATTCCTCAGCTGATGGACACCTAGGTTGTTTCCATATTTTGGCTATTGATGACCATGGGTGTGCATATGTCTGTTCTTGTAATGGCTCTCACTTCTTAAGGATATATACCTAGTAATGGAATGGCTGGCTCAAATGGTATTTCTAATTCTAACTTTTTAGGAATCGCCATAGTACTTCCCACAATGGTTGTACCATTTTATAGTCCCACCAGCAGTGTATGAGAGTCCCAGTTTCTCCACATCCTACCAGTATTTGTTATTTTGTGTCTTGTTGAACTTTGTTACTACAGCTGGAGCAAGATGGTATCTCGTTTTTTTTTTTTTTATTGCATCTCTCTAATGGCTAATGAGAAGCTCTGGTAGCATAGTCCCTAAGGCACTTGACTGCTAACCAGGAGGCTGGCAGTACAAACCCACCAACCACTCCTCGGAAGGAAGGTGGGGCAATCTATTTCCGTAGTGATACTGCCTTGGAAAACCCAGGAGGGGTCGCTATGAGTCGGGTCCAACTCGACAACACATAACAACAACAACAACAAATGGGTAATGATCATGAGCATTTCTTCATGTTTGTTGGCCAGCTGAATATCCTCCTTGGTGAAATGTCTATTCATGTCTTCGGCCCATTTTTTAATTGGATTATTTGTCTTTTTGTTATTGAGGTATTGGGGTTAGAGATAAGTCCCTTGTCAGCTATATCATTGCCAAATATTTTTTCCCAATCTGTAGGTTCTCTTTTGACTCTTTTGGAGAAGTCTTTGGAAACACATAAAACTTTAATTTTTATAAGGTCCCATTCATCTAGTTTCTCTTCTGCTCTTTATGCATTTTGCGTTATGCTTGATAGTCTGTTTATGCCATATAAACAGACTAAATTTGCCCCTAGTTTTTTCTTGAGGAACTTTATAGTTTTAGCTTTCACATTTAAATATTTGATCCATCTGGAGTTAGTTTTTGTGTATGGTGTG
>NW_006921793.1:3140193-3143194 GCF_000298275.1 Orycteropus afer afer | reverse complement strand
GCTTGCTTTATAGGCTAACATATGCTTGCTTTATAGGCTATCATAGAAAATGTTCCATGTGCACTGGAAAAGAATGTAATTGTGCTGTTGTTGGGTGAAGTGGTCTGTAGATATCTATAAGGTCAGGTTGGTGGATTGTATTGTTTAGCTCTTCTGCATCTTTGTTTAGTTTCTTTCTAGTTCTATCTTTCTTTGAAAGTGGTGAATTAAAGTCTCCAACTATGACTGTGGAGTCATCTGTTTGCCTTTTCAAATCTTTTAAAATCTGATTTATATATTTTGGGGCTCTTACATTGGGTCCATAGATATTTATTATGGTTACATCTTCACGTTCAATTGATCCTTTAATCATTTTATAATGTCCTTTCTTGTCTTGTATGGTGGTTTTTTTCTTAAAGTCAATTTGATCAGAAATTAATATTGCCACTCCTGCTCTTTTATAGTTGTCATTGGCTTGATATATCTTTTTCCAACCTTTGATTTTTAATCTATTTTTGTCTTTGTCTCTAAGTTGTGTCTCTTGTAGACAGCATATTGATGGGTCTTGTTTTCTCATCCAATCTGCAATTCTCCGTCTCTTGATTGGTGCATTTAATCCATTAACATTCACTGTAATTATTAACAAGTATGAATTGGTTGCTGTCATGTTTTTATGTGGTTTTTCATGGTGTCCCTGTTTTCTTTGTTCCATATTATTTTCTGTGCTGAGCTCGTTATGTTTATGAATCATGTTATCATTTCCTTTGTTGCTGTTGTTTTAGAATTTACTGAATACTTGTGCTTGTCCTCTTTTTTATTGTGATATGAAGGTTTATAGTTTTTCTTTGAGGTTACCCTGTGATTTATAATTTTCTCCCTGAGATTAGAACAGTCCATTCTATCTTGCAACTCTCTCTTGACTTCCTCACCATTTAGAAGTTCTAGAAGTACACAGTGTTTTCCCTCCTTTTGATTTGTAATTGTCCTCACTTGCCAATTGATGTCTCTGCTTCCCTGTTTACCATCTTATAAGCTTATTTTTCTTTGGATATGTCCATAGCTGTGGTTTCTGGGTTATGTCTTCTTGTGTTTAATGGTCAGTTGTTATTTGCTATTTTTGGTTTTCTGTTCAAAGGACTCCCTTTAGGATCTCTTGTAAGGTTGTTCTGGTTTTAACAAATTCCCTTAGTTTCTGCTTATCTGGAAATCTCCTAATTTCACCATCATATTTGAGGGACAATTTTGCCAGGTATATAATTCTTGGTTGAAAATTTTTCTCTTTCAGGGTTTTATATACACCATCCCATTGCCTTCTCACTTGCATGGTTTCTGCTGAGAAATCAGAGTTTATCCTTACTGGCTGCCCTTTGTAGGTAACTTTTTGTTTTTCCCGTGCTGCTTTCAGGATTCTGTCTTTGTCTTTGGGTTGATGAATTTGATGATGATATGCCTTGGTGATTTTCTTTTGGGGTCTATCCTGTTTGGGTTCGTTGGACTTCCTGAATGGATATATTCTCATCTTTCATCATATCAAGGAAGTTCTCCTCCAACAAATCTTGGAAAATTTTCTCAGTGGTTTTATTTTTCTCTTCCTGTTCTGGAATTCCAATGACACGTAGGTTATTCTTTTTGATGATATCTCACATGAACTTCAGGCTTTCTTTGTTTTGTTTTGATTTTTTTTCTGATTGATCCCTTTCCAAAGAAGTATTCAGGTATTTGTCTTATTAATCTCATTAATTCTGCTTCTGTTGCATCAATTCTACTCCTTTGCCTTTTCAGTGTGTTATCTATTTCTGACAATTTAGTATTAATCTTCTGGATTTCTATCTGTAGATTTAGGATCATTTATAATTTTTCATTTATTTTGTCATTTTGTTCTTGTATTTTCTTCCAAAATTCTTCTATGGTTTTGTTTGTGTTTTCCTTGGTCTGTCTCTCAATCCTTCGAAGATACCTGAAGATAATTCTTTTGAATTCCTTATCAGAGAGTTCCAATGCTGCTTCTTCCTTAGGGATGTGTTCTGGGTCTGTATCCTGCTCCCTTGTTTCTACCGCTTTATCTTGCTTCTTGTGTGGACTGTGATGGTCTTTTGTCTCCGAGACATTGTGGTGGTGTTGTATTTAGATCTCTGTTAACTGTTTGTGAACAGCAGGCAGAAATGAGTCAGGCTCTTCTTGCTGGTTGTTTATCATTGGCCCATTGGTGGAGAAGGAAGTGGTGGCTCTCACTCAGTAAGTGAAGCTGCAGGAGGTTTGGGTGTACTTGTGTCGTATGGGGACTGTTGCTGTCTTCCACTCAGTTAGACAAAAATAACAATTGAATAACCATCAAAAAAGTATAAGCAAATGGACAAAAAACACACTGTGTAATCACATTGGAACAGTAACCAAAAAAGGAAAGAATGAAAGAAGAAGGAAAAAATAACCTGCCATATCTGGGGAGTGGGCAATAATTAAAAAGCTAGAGAAGCAAAATAATGAAGACAAAAATGGGGGGGGGGGGACAAGGAATGGGGTTAACCAGTAGGAAGAAAAATAAAAATTGCACCTAGAAACAGGGAAAAGAAAAAGAGCCAAAACTAGAACCTGGGAGGAGGGGAGTAATAGAAAATAATAGTAAAAAGAACAAAGGTAATAATAATAATAGTAGTTTTAAAACAGAAAAAAAACAAACTAACTAAAAACCAGGGAAAAAAAAAAAGAAAAAATCAGGGCAGAGCCCCCAGGCTCCATCCAAGCACATAGACTGGGGTGGAATTCCTACTAGTGGGAGTGAGGGATGGCCACACCACCAGATTACCAAGAGGGTATGGGATATAAGAGTAACAAGGAGAATGTTGCACCTTTCCAGTCTTCTGTGTCTGGAATGTTCTTGAGGTTCTTGGCAAGTGGACCTGTTCTTAAGTCCCTGGAATCTGGAAGAACACTGTCACTTTAAATATCCAAAATGGTCAACCCACTTGTAAACATTCAAAATGGCTGCACCCTCTGGACAGACAAAAGTCCACAACTCAGCCTG
>NW_006921793.1:3120903-3139128 GCF_000298275.1 Orycteropus afer afer | reverse complement strand
TGCAATCCCAATCCAGATCCCATCAACATTTTTTGAGGATATGGAAAAAACAATCACTAATTTTATATGGAAAGGAAAGAGACCCGAGATAAGAAAAGCACTACTGAAGAAGAACAAGGTAGAAGGTCTCACCCTCCTGAATCTCAAAATCTACTATACAGCCACAGTAGTCAAAAAAGCCTGGTATGAGTACAATGACAGACACATAGACCACTGGAATAAAATTGAGAACCCACAAATAGATCCATCCACTTTGGTCAGCTGATTTTTTAAAAAGGGCCGAAATCCAATAAATGGGGAAGAAGTGGTCTCTTCAACAAATGGTGCTGGCAAAACTGGATATCCATTTGCAGAAAAATGAAATGAGATCTGTACCTCACACCATACACAAAAACTAACCCCAGATGGATCAAAGACTTAAATGTCAAACCTCAAACTATAAAGTTCCTCATGGAAAAAATAGGGACAAACTTAGGGGTCTTAATTTATGGCATAAATAGATGTCAGGCGTAACGCAAAATGCACAAACAGCAGAAGATAAAGTAGATAATGGGACCTTCTCAAAATTAAATTTTTATGTATTTCCAAAGACTTTTCCAAAAGTGTAAAAAGAGAACCTACAGATTGGGAAAAAATATTCAACAATGACATATTTGATAAGGGACTTACCTCTAGAATTTATAGAAAATTCTAACACCTCAACAACAAAAAGATAATCCAATTTAAAAATGTGTAGAACACATGAATAGACACTTCACCAAAGAGGATATCCAAGCAGCCAACAAACACATGAGGAAATGTTCACAATCATTAGCCATTAGATAGATGCAAATCAAAACAACCATGAGATACCATCTTGTCCCAGCACTAATAGCAAAGTTCAACAAGACAGAAAATAGCAAATGCTGGCGAGGATGTGGAGATTGGGACTCTCATACACTGCTGATGAAACAGTAAAATCATGCAACCACTGTGGAAAGCAGGATGGATGACAATTCCTTAAAAAGTTGAAATTAGAAATACCATTTGATTCTGCAGTTCTATTACTAGGTATATATCCTAAAGAAGTGAGAGCCAGGAGAAGAACAAATACATGCACACCCATGTTCATCACAGCACTATTTACAATAGCAAAAAGGTGGAAACAACATAGGTGCCCATCACCAGAAGAAGGGATAACCAAACTATGGTACATACACAAAATGGAATACTATGCAACACTAAAGAATAATGTTGTTGTTGTTAGGTGCCATCGAGTCATCTCCTACTCATATCAACCCCATGCACAGCAGAACAAAACACCACCTGGTCCTGCACCAGCTCCACGATCCTCACTATACTTGAGCCCATTACCACTGCCACCGTGTCAATCCATCTTGTTGAGGGCCTTCACCTCTTTTGTCCACCTTCCATCTTACCAAGCATGACATCCTTCTCCAGGGAATGGTCCCTTCTGACAACATGACCAAAGTATGTGAGACGAAGTCTGGCCATTCTTGCTTCTAAGGAGCATTGTGGCTGTACTTCCTCCAGGACAGATAGGTTAGTTCTTTAGCAGTCCATGGTACTTTCAGCATTCTTTGCCAACACCACAACTCAAATGCATAAACTCTTCTTTGGTCTTCCTTTTCATTGTCTAGCTCTTACATGCATATGAGGCGATTGAAAATACCATGGCTTGTGTCAGGCACACCTTAGTCCTCAAGGAAACATCTTTGCTCTTCAGCACTTATAAGAGGTCCTCTGCAGCTGGTTTGCCCAGTGCTATACATCATCTGAGCCAGGAGCTCTGATAGCATATTGCCCAAGGCACTTGACTGCTAACCAGAAGGTTGACGGTTCAAACTTACTAGCCACTCCTCTGAAGGAAGGTTGGGCAATCTACTTCCGTAGTGATACCATCTCAGAAACTCAAGGAGGGGTCGCTATAAGTCGGGTCCAGCTCAACGACACATAACAACAACAACAACAACATGTCGTCTGATGTCCTGACTGCTGCTTCCATTGGCATCAATTGTAGAACCAAGCAATGTGAAGTCTTTGATAACTTCAGTGTTTTCTCCATTTATCATGATGTTGCTTATAGGTCCAGGTGTGAGGATTTTTGTTTTCTTTATATTGAGCTGTAATCCATACTTCAGACTGTATTCTTCAGTCTTCATCAGTAAGTGCTTCAAGTCATCCTCACTTTCAGCAAGCAAAGTTGTGTCATCAGTGTATTGCAAGTCGTTAATGATTCCTCTTCCAATCCTGGTGCCACGCTCTTCTTCCTATAGTCCAGCTAACGAATAATGTAGAGTCTACAAAACACCACATAATGTGGATGAACTTGGAGGACATTATGCTGAGTGCAGTAAGTCAATCAGAACAAATATTGTGTTAGTTCACTATTGTAAAAAAAGTCAAGGAAAGGTTTATATATGGAAGGAAACTTTCTTTGTTGGTTACCAAGGGTTGGAGGGGCAGGGAGAGAACACTGCTAGATAGGTAGAGACAAGTATTGATTTGGGTGAAGGGAAGGGCAATATACCAAATGTGAATGATCAACACAGGAAGAGGAAGACATAGAGAGGTAGATGGGAGGCACAGACAACAAAGTTGAACCCTTCTGCATGTACAGTAGTGCATTGTCAGTGATGGTAAGCATTGATCTATAGGTGGGTGGATGGGTGGACATGCTACATGATCAGGTATGCCTAGGCAGGGGAGTGTGCCCATGACCATGTTTAGGGTTAGCATACAATGTTTCTAAATGCTCATTTGTATGTGCTGTAAGAATGTCTAGTTGTATAGAAGAGCTGACAAGGGACAAGGTTGTGATGGCTTCTTGGCCACAGCCAGCTACCCTGAGGGAGTGAATAGTTGGACCTATGGGCTTGGGACCTTGGTCGCAGGGGACATCAAGCTCAATTGGCATAGTATAGTATACAAAAACATTGTTCTACAGCCTACTTTAGTGAGTTGTGACTAGGAACTTAAAAGCTTGCAATCTGCCATCTAGATGCAATAATGGGTCTTTCCTCATCCAGAGCAAAGAAGAGTGAAGAAAACCAAAGACGCTTGGAAAAAATTAGTCCAAGAGACTGGTTGTTGTTGTTGTTGTTGTTGTTGTTGTTATTTGCCATCGAGTCGGCCCTGACTCATAGCAACCCCTCCTTGGGTTTCCGAGGCAGTATCACTACGGAAGTAGGAATGCCCAGCCTTCCTTCCGAGAGTGGCTGGTGGGTTTGAACCGCCAGCCTTCTGGTTAGCAGTCAAGTGCCGTAGGTACTATGCTACCAGAGCTCCTAAGAGACTGGTAGACCATGCTATTCTCACCCTATTTGACCATGAGACCAGAAGAATTAGATGGTGCCTGGTTACCAATGTCAGTTACCCAGAGGAGGATTGGTGCAGGAGATCCTGGATAGAGTGTGAGAAGAATGTGGAACAAAACTCAAAATCATGGAAAAAAAAAAAAAGATCAGGTTTGCTGGTCTGATAGAGCCTGGTGAGACCTCCGAGACTATGGCTCCTAATTACCCTTCAGGTCTGAAACTGAACTCACTCCTGTGGCTTCCAACCAAACAATAGACAGGCATATGTGGTGAACATTTACATCAGGTAGATATACTCCTTGGAACAATCAATCATGGGAGAAAAGAAGGTCAGTGTTTGCACAGGGAGATAATTCAGGGGGGCAGGGGTGCATGGGAGTGAAGGACACAGAGAAGAGGTAACTACGGGGAAGAAGTGGGAAGAAAGCTGCTACTTTGTGGGGAATTGCAGTCAGTGTCATGAGACAAAATGTATATGAACTACTGTATGGAAAACTAATTTTCTCTGTAAACTTTCACCCAAATCACAATAAAAATTAATAAATAAGTAAACTCATTTCCAGCAAGTAGATTTTGACTCATATCCTCCTCCATTGGGTTTCCAACACTGTAAATCTTTACAGAAGTAGTTTGCCTCATCTTCCTCCCACAGAGCAGCTGGTAGGTTTGAACTCTGACCTGCCTAGCAGCCAAATGCCTACCTACTGTGCCACCAAAGCTCCTTAAGCTGATAATTAAATGAGATCATACATATATATTGGCTATATCTGTTGTTGTTATGTGCTGTTGGGTCAGACCTGACTCATAGCGACCCCTCCTTGGGTTTCCAAGGCAGTATCACTACAGAAGTAGATTGCCCAACCTTCCTTCCGAGGAGTGGCTGGTGGGTTTGAACCGCCAGCCTTCTGGTTAGCTGTCAAGTGTCTTAGGCACTATGCTACCAGAGCTCCTTGGCTATATATAGTAAGCACTTAAAATGTTATTTGCTGTAATTATTTTAAGCAACAGATTTCACACTGAAATGAAAATGTATTTGTTTCCTAAAATAGGTTTTGATCTTCCCCACAGTAATTCTTTTGACCTTCTACACTGAGCCATAGATCTGCTCATGAAGAATATTTCTGAGGCTGGCAAGTCAATAGCAGTGTTGCCTACAGCATCATGTTATTATTGTTTGCTTTCTGTTTCCAGGTTGCCCGGCTCATGGAGATGGGATTTTCCAGAGGTGATGCTTTGGAAGCCCTTAGAGCATCAAATAATGACCTTAATGTGGCTACCAACTTCCTGCTGCAGCATTGATGGTCCTGAGGCCCCGAAACAAGGACAAGCTGTGCACTGTGGAGTGACAGTGGGCATGACCCCACTGCCAAATCAGCCCCAGAGGACCACGTACTTTCTAGCCATGTTCTCATGGGTAAAGGTGGTCCTTCTGCTTCCCTGTTCTTAACTCCAAGATGGTTACAGTCATAGTATCAAAAATAAGTTTGCCATTAAATAAGCATGTATTTTCTATCTTTATTTTTCTATTGGGTATTTTCCTTAGTTTGGAGAGTCATCACTCATTCCTATTGTGTTTTAAATGCATTAAAATTGCATATTTCTGCAACCAGTTAAGTAACGCTCCAGATGGGAAATGACTGCCATTGTAATAGTGTTTTTACAGTAATGCATTATCCTACATAACATTTGATTATAGTAATCTTAAAAGGGAAAGGGATAATGTTATTTCAGAAAGGACATGACAAATTTTTCAGTCTGGACTTTTTTAATAAGTGTTTTTTTTTTTCTCACAAAATTTTCTAAACCCTAGTGTCTGTTCAGAATAGCCACCTTGTAAGAGCTCAGCAGTGTTTGTCTGCTGCACACAGTATTAACCAGGCCTCAGTGACAAGGGAGAAGCAGGGATCTGAATCCTACTTCATGTGCATTGTTCCAGCCCACTCCAGTCCAGGAAATTTTTCCCTGTTCCCCCTTACTTCCATTAAAATAATGATAATAATGTACAATTTAAGGTTCTGGGAGACTCCATGAAACTTAACTGGGGTTAATTTTGCTCAGAATATCCAGAGTTAGTCACTCAGCTTATGGGGTGAATATAGAATAAAGAGTAAACAAAGAGAAGAGTGGGCTTCCTAGAGCAATATGAGGGTCTAACCAGAGTGCTCAGTGGCTTGCCTATAGTGGTTTAAGCCCTAGATCAGAAGAGGAAATACCTTAACCAGTGTTTTCACCTGAATTCTGTCCCAGCTATAGAGCCAAACTCTCTGTCCCTTACTGTTCACAGCCAGGCCCTCTATCAGCAGGCTCTTCCAGAGACCTAGGGTGTTGACTAGGATTGAAGAGTTCCTTAGGTGGGGTAGATCACAGAATATCCCAGTTGGGAAGAGAAAGGCAGAAGGCAGGAAATGAGCATGAGAAGACCTAGAGCACGTTGATTATGGAGATTTAAGAAAATTGTGCAACTATTATGTTCTGCAGAATGAGCAGAAATGTATCAAATTGATGCATATTTAGAGTGTGATACAATAAAGTTTTTAATGTGTTTTACTTTTCAGTATTTTTTGTTAGCTATATCTAAATAATTTTGTTCTAAGCTATATTATTTATCACAAAAAGGAGAAACAAAAATGTTTACCAGATGGCTCATCTTTCCTTCCTTAAGACTTGGGTGTTTTTGTTTTGGGAGAGGCACTTGTGTTCCTATAAGTAGTACTTCTCCCAGACCATTACCAGGTTAGTGTTCTTACCATGCTAAAAACCTGGAAACCTGAAGGTCATGAGGTCCCCTTCTTTGGCTCAATGGGCTATGGAGTTGCTCAGGCTGGGAGTTTGGGTAACTTTCTGGGAACCCAGCTGACCTTAAGCACAAGCCCCTGACTTGAATCTGCAGTTGAGTTCTCCATCCCAAGTTATAAGGAATATTGATGGAAATGGAAATATCCATGACCAAATTCACTGACCAGTGGTATGGTAAAGAGATCCTGAGGAAAACTACAAAATACTACTTCAAGAAACTATAAGAGGTCTACATAAATAGAAGAACATACAATGCTCATGGATAGGAAGGTTGAACATTGTAAAAATGTCAATATTACCCAAAGCAATTTAACATTCAATGCAATCCCAATCCAGATTCCATCAACATTCTTTAAGGATGTAGAAAAAACAATCACTAATTTTATGTGGGAAGAAAAGAGACCTTGGATAACCAAAGCACTTCTGAAGCACCAAGTAGGAGGTCTCACAATTCCAGACCTCAAAACCTACTATACAGTCACAGTAATCAAAACAGCCTGGTATTGGTATAATGGCAGGCATATAGACCAGTGGAGCAGAATTGAGAACCCAGAAATAGATCCATCTGCCTGTGTTCAGCTGATCTTTGACAGAGGGACAAAATCCATTAAATGGAGAAGAGCTAGTCTCTGTAACAAATGGTGCTAGCAAAACTAAATATCCATTTTCAAAAATGAAACGAGACATAACTCACACCATATACAAAAATTAACTCTAGATGGATCAAAGACTTAAATGTAAACATAAAACTATAAAGTTTATCAAAGAAAAAGTAAGGGCAAACTTAGAGGCCTATATATGGCATTAATAAACTACCAAACATAAGTAAAAATGCACAAACAACAGAAGATAAACTAGATGACTGGGACCTTCTAAAAATTCTTAACTGCATGAAAAGACTTCTCCAAAAGAGTAAAAAGAGAACCTACAGATTGGGAAAAACATACAGCATGACATATCTGAAGAGGGACTTATCGCTAAAATTTGTAGAAAACTCCAACACGTAAATGTCAAAAAGACAAACAAGCTAAATAAAAAATGAGCAGACACTTTACCAAAGAAGATACTGAGGTGGCCAAAAAACACATGAAGAAATGTTCGTGATCATTAGCCATTAGAGAGATGCAAATCAAAACAACCATGACATACCATCTCACTCCAGCAATAATAGCAAAGTTCAGCAAGACAGAAAATAACAAATGCTGGTGAGGATGTGGAGAGATTGGGCCCTCCATATACTACTGGTGGGTCTGTAAAATGATACAAGAACTGTGGAATATGGTATGGCAATTCATTCAAAAGCTGAAAATAGAAATACCATTTGATCCAGCAATCCCATTACAAGTTATATGTCCTAAAGAAGTGAGAGACAGGACATGAATAGATATATGCACACCAATGTTCATCGTAGCACTATTCATAATAGCAAATAGATAGAAACAACCTAAGTGCCCATCAGTGGCAGAATGGGTAACCAAACTGTGGTACATACACACAGTGGAATACTGTGCAACATTAAAGAATAATGTAGAATCTACAAAACACCTCGTTATGTGGATGAACTTGAAGGACATTATGCTGAGTGAAATAAGTCAATCATAGAAGGACAAATAATTGTATTAGTCCACTATTGTAAAAAAAAAAAAAAAAAAGGAAAGGTTTATATATGGAAGGAAACTTTCTTTGTTGGTTACCAGGGAGAGGAGGATAAGGAGGGAAAATCGCTAAATAGGTAAGAGACACATTGATTTGGGTGAAGGGAAAGGCAATATACCAAATGGGAATGGCCAACACAATAACATTAAGGAAGAAGAAGACACAGAGAGGTGCACAAGAGGTAGAAACAACAAAGATAAAGACTTTCACATATATCATGCTGCATTATCAGTAATCTACGGGTGGATACATAGGTGGACAGACTGAATGATCACATATGTCTAGGCAAAAGGGAATATACCCATTACCATATGTAAGTTTGGTAAACAATATTTCTACATACGTTTTTGTATGTGCTATAAGAATGCCCATATATAATAGAACAAACAGGGAGAAAAGTTGTGATAACTCCTTGGCTATAGCCAACCACCCTGAGGGAGTGAGTTGTTGGGTCCACGGGCTCAGGACCATGGTCGCAGGGAACATCAAGCTCAATTGGCATAATGTACTACACAAAAACTTTGTTCTACATCATGTTTTGGTTAGTAGTGACTGGGACCTTAAAAGCTTGTGCACAGCCATCTAAGATGCAACAGTCCTAATCCAAAGCAAAGAAGAATGAAGAAAATCAAAGACACATGGTAACAGTTAGACTGACAGACTTGTGGTAGTTAAGGTTATATGTCAACTTGGCTGGGCCTGGTTTGAGTGGCTAGGCAGCTGGATGTAGTGATTCCCCATGATGAGACTGGTAGTCAACTCCGTGGTGGAATCTTTTGGAGCAGCTGAGTAGCTGCCCTAGGAATGTAGTCTGTTTCCAATATATAAGAAGAAACTTTGAGAAAGGTCTCTGAGCTTCTTGGCACATTTGGATCCTGCATTTGGCCAAGTCATCAGTGAGTGGCCTGCAATATTGCCTTTCAGTCTTGGGATTGTTTCTGTACTTGAACTAGTGGCCTGCCATGTTACTTAATAATCTTGGGACTGTGTCATTCTACTTGTCAACCTTGGGTTTGTCAGCCTCAGCAGCCAGCAGCTGCCTGAGTTAAGAGAAGCCTCCAGCTTCAGTGAGCCAGAAGCAAGAAGCAGAGCTAAAGCCTTAGGTCAAAGGGACCCAGACCCTAGAGATGGCACTTTGAACTTGGACTTCTAGCCTCCCAAAAAGTAAGACAATAAATCCCTGTTTGTTGAAGCCATCCATTTGTGGCATTTCTGTTATAGCAGCACTAGAGAACCAAAACAGGACTAGTGGACCATATGAACTTCAGCTTTCATGACCCTGCAAACGAGGTGGCACCCAGCAACCACTGCCAACCACTTGGAAAGGAATCAAAATTGGAGATCCTGGATAGAGTGGGAGAAAAATGTAGAACAAAACTCAAAATCATCAAAAAAAAAAAAGACCAGGCTTATTGGTCTGATAGTGACTGGTGAAACATGCAAGACTGTGGTGCCTAGTCACCCTTCAGAACTAGAATTGAACTCACTATAGGGTGAACATTTACACCAGGTAGGTACTCCCCTTAGGGCAGCAGTACCCATGGGAGATCAGAAGGGCAATATTTGCACAGGGAAATTGCTCAGAGGGCAGGAATGCATGAGAAAGAAGGACACAGGGAAAAGGTAGCCACTATAAAGGGAAGAAGTGGAACAGGGTTGTTAACATTGTGGGGATTTCAGTCAGTGTCATGAAACAAAATCGCATGAATTGTTGTATGGGAAATGAATTTGCTCTGTAAACTTTCACCCAAATCACAACATAAAAAAATAAAGAATAGTGTAAAACAAAAAATTGTATTGAAAATAACAGATAAAATCAAAAGGTAATGATCTAGGAAAATACCTGTACGATATTACAGAAAAGCCTAATTTCTTTAACCAGTAAAAAGCTCCTATAAATCAATAGAAAAATGGTCAAGACAATAAATTGGTATATTTGTAATAATGTATGTAAAAAGGTATTCGTTACAGAATTGATTGAATAACAAAAATTTGGAAACAAATTCCATCTTTAGGGGACTAGCCAAATTATAGTCCAGCCATATAATGAAATACTGTTAAAATACAGACTGATAAGGAAGATACTTAAGGTACATAGTTAATAGTACAAAGTTAAGCAAGATGTAGAACTGAAAAAAAAGAAAAAAGAGCCTGAGATTTATATTACCTCTGAATTAAATTTAAATCTATCCTCTAATTCCTGATGTAATGTGTCACAGGTAAGAACTACCTGTATCCAAAAATACACCATCTCTTATATTCTTTCTCACATTCAACTTGTTATTTGCCGTCGAATCAAACCCGACTCCTAGCGACCCCTCCTTGGGTTTCCGAGGCAGTATCACTACAGGAGATTGCCCAACCTTCCTTCTGAGTGGCTGGTGGGTTTAAACCCCCAGTCTTCTAGGTTAGCAGTCAAGTGCGTTAGGCACTACACTACCAGAGCTCCTCACATTCAACCAGCACCAGCAAAGTAAAACCAAATCAGAGTCAAAATTCCCATTCACTTGAGACTTTTCATTGCTCTTCTCCCAGAGGACAGGGAGAATATAGCCTCATTGTTAATGTTACCATTTATGGTATAAATTAAAAAAGATTAACCATCCAGCTGTTCTTGTTTGTTTTCTTATCAGGATTCCCTTCTAAATGTGATTACATTTCAGAGATCCCTGCCCTTCCAAAAGGAACCTTAGTGACCCTCCAATTATTTTTCTTTAAAGAGTAGAAACTTGAGGCCTGTGCACCTGGCATAACAAAAAGACTTGCACAAGAATACTACCAGGTTTGGGAGAGAGTCTCAGGGTTTTTCCTGACTTTTTTCAGCCTCTTTCCCAGTTCCTCATGGCTGCTAAGGCCTCACCTTCCCAATCATGATGCATTATTTCTCATCATTTTCATGTCAGGCTCTTCTCTCCCTTCATCACAATGCTGGATCATCCCTTCCTATCAGTCTGACTTTTCACTCTTTGGCACATTTTCTTTGCCTTACAGAGATCCCGTCCCCACCCACTCTTGCTTCCTAATGACACTGAACAAAACTCGTGAATCCACTGCAGGATTTTGAATACCTGAGAACACACACAGCTCTTATCAAGACGCCCAAAGATCTTTCAGGCTGATGGGGTTCCTGCTGGAGTGGGGCATCAGAGAGCCACTTGATTAGATTTCTTAAGGTTTAGAAAAGATCAGTTAGCTTGGGTAGGCTTTTGATTTTGTGTAAATGGGTAACAGACTGGGCTTCATTTTCAAGTGAGCAGATTTCAGATTGTGAAATGAAAAGAGGAACAGAAGCAAGAATATATATGATGAACCCCTCCTTCCTTCCCAAATTAAGAAAAAACTACCTCTGAAGTCTAACTCATAAATCTAGATGGAATTTAGGAATAAGAAATTAAAGATTTTAGAGAAATTGAGCATAAAAACAGGAAACATTCCCATATCACTTAGAATGTTTTCTTAATCCCTGAGCTTATACTATGTTCCTATAACAACTATTTTTTTTAATTTTTATTTTTGTGATTTGCATGAAAATTTATAGAGCAAATACACTTTCCATACAGCAGATCATATACACTTTGTCTCATGACACTGACCACTATTTAGCACAATGCAACATCTCATCTTCCACCTCCTCCCGATAGGTACCACTTCCCTGTGACCATCCCTCCATGCACTCCTACCCCCTGAGCTGTCTCCCTGTGCCTGAGCAGCCCTTCTTTCTCTCTTACTTGTTCTCTCCAAGCAGTGTATCTACCTCAGATAAATACTCAACTAGTATGCCTGTCTACTGCTTGGCCGGAAGCTACAGGTGTGTGTTCAATTCCAGACCTGAAGGCCAGCTAGGGGTCATAGTCTCAGTGGTTCCACCAGGCTCCATCGGCCAGCAAACCTGTTCCCCGCTTTTTTTTTTTTTTTTTCCAAATGATTTTGAGTTTTGTTCCACATTGTTCCCCCTGTCTATCCAGGATCTCCTACAAAGATCCTCTTCCAAGTGGTTGACAGTAGTAGCCGAGCACCATCTATTTCTTCTGGTCTCATAGTCGTATAGGATGCAGATCAGATGGTGTACCAGTCGCTAGGACTGATTGTTTCCATGAATTTTTGGTAATTATTCTTAAATTGAAGTGGAAATACCTAAAAACACATACTCTGGATATATTTTGAGTTTTATTTTAACCAGATAGCATAAGTGATACTTAATTTTGTGAGAATCAGAAGGATATGTTCTTCACTTCACAATCCCCAGCCCTGTTGCTTTAAAGGGATAGATCAAGAAGATCAAAATTGGCTCTCTAACTCATGATAAAATTTCAGCTGTGAAAATGAAATCTTAAATGTTGGAAGAATTACCAGAAATGTGGATTACTAACCTGCCTAATACAGCAGTATCTAATGGAGAAATACTTAAATTCTGGTGATTCCACTAACGGATTTCAGGCAGAGCAAGGGCATGATTTGAGAGCTTGGGAGCAAAGTGATTATAGATGTTGGGAATCAGTGTGAAAAGAGGCAGAGATTAGAAAAATAGATTGAAAGACCTAGTAATAGGGAGCTCTGGTAGCATAGTGCCTAAGACATTTGACTGCTAACCAAAAGGCTGGCGGTTCAAAACCACCAGCCACTCCTCGGAAGGAAGATGGGGCAATCTACTTCCATAGTGATATTGCCTCGGAAACCCAAGGAGGGGTCCCTATGAGTCGGGTCCAACTCAACGGCACATAACAACAACAACACTATAGTGATAACAATGCATAAATTGGATCCCTGGGAATAAATATGGAGAGAGGAGAGAAGAGGATTCATGGTGGAGTCTTAAGGAATTCTGGCACTTTGAGTACAGGACGAACAGGAAAAGAGCCAGAGAGGGAGGAAAAGTATGAGGAGAGGGCAGCCCCAGGGGGGTGGTGAGAATATCAAGGTGTGGTTGCTGGGTGGTCAGGAGTCCTTGGTGCTGCAGAGGGAGGTCAAGGGGCCAGGTGGTTCCAACCCAATGATGGCAGACTATAGAACAAGGGAGAGAACATGAATACAAGTGAGAAAACGGGTAGTGTGCGTAAGTCTTCCCAGAAATCTGATGGGGAAGGAAGAGGAGAGACTATTCCACATCACATGGGAGGCTGACATCTAGGCCTAAGAAGAGATGTGGTCAGGAACCCCTAGGAGGAATCGATTAATTTGAAAGGGAGGAAGGAAAGGAGAAGGTTAAGGGTGAAAGTACAGATGAATCATAGAATGAGAAATCTTGAAGAAGCTCACATTACACACTTTCTGGTTTCTTAACAAAAAGGGAGGGAGCTCTGGTAGCATAGTGCCTAAGGCACTTGACTGCTAACCAGAAGGCTGGCGGTTCAAACCCAACAGCCACTCCTCGGAAGGAAGATGGGGCAATCTACTTCCGTAGTGATACTGCCTCGGAAACCCAAGGAGGGGTCGCTATGAGTCGGGGCGACTCGACGGCAAATAACAACAACAACAAAAAGGGAAGTGAGGTCATCTGAGGATTAAGGGCACTTGATGGGGTTGGGATCTTCAGAATAATGGAACTATTTAGGATGCAATTGGAGGTAAATAAAGGTTTTTCAAACAGAAGAGATAAACACAAAGGATCAGTATTGGCTAGGAACAAATGGTTTGGGCCACTTTATTAGCTGCAGTATCCTGGTCTGCTAAACCTACACATGGGAATTGCAGAGGCCCTAGAGATTTAGGAAGGAGCCCTGGTGGTGCAGTGGTTAAGAGCTCCATGGGAGCTGCTCCAGGGAGAAAGATGTAGCAGTCTGCCTCCATAAAGATTACAGTCTGGGAAACCCTTAGGGCAGTTCTACTATGTTCTGCAGGGTCTGTATGAGTCCATATTGACATGACACTGTGTTTTGTTTGCTTTGGAGAATTAGGTAGGAATGCAAACAGTACCAAGGAATTAGCTGGAGGGTACAGCCTCTTCCTAGTCTCTTCAGGCCAGCTCACAACTTCTCAGGGAAGCCTAGGTTCTGCAACCTCTCCAGGATGTTCTGAGCTGCTCTCAGAGTTTAAGTAGATACAGTGAAAGAAAAGTAAGCAACTCAGATCCTGAGGGAGGAGCAGGACAGAGAGATTTTAGACAGAAATGTACCCAGCTAAAGCCCATGCCTCAAGTTACCTGGAGACCCACTGTGGTCCTCCCCCAAGTACACAAGTAGCTTAGGGACTATGGGATTTCTCTAAGGTCACGGGCAGGGACACCGTCCCTAACTGGTGACACAGATGATCCCAGGGTATCCACTACAGCAGAGGAAAGAAGCAGCAGGGTAGGTTGCAGTTTGGCCCAGCAACCCAGTCAGTGAGCCTAGGCAAAGCCTCCAGAGTCCCCCACCTTTAACACATTTGTTGAGATGTCTGTTCAGTCTTTCACTCTGTCCAGACTGTTTCAGTGCCACTGCTGACAAATCTTCTGTAAGTGAAGCTGAGACCCTTTTTCCTGAGCATAGTATCTGTTCTTAAATTTAGATGTTCACAGGTTTGTGGTATCTTTGACCCAGAAGAGCACCTGCATCTAGTTTAAGCCCATATTTTCCAGGTGAAGAAACAAAGAGAAGCAAGAGAACCTGGCTAAGGTCACAGAGCTTGGCTCTCCTGCCAACCAGGCCAGATCCCTCAGTTCCTTCCATGCACTCCTCCTTGAATCATTTTAAGTCCTCCCTGCATTTAGCAGCTCTCGCTCTAGGACTTCCCCCTTAGACAGCCCTGAGTTCCTTACTTACACTCCCTACCCTTCAGCTCTGACATGGTAGCAGAGCATCTGTTCTTATCCCCAGATGTGGACTAGGCTCCCTGCTGTGTGCAGGAGGAGGGGGACCTCTGAGGAGTGCTGCAGGGAAACAGCCCCTTCCTGCACAAGGACAGGATTTCCCCCATTTACCATGAAGTCTTCCAGAAGCCTTTCCAACTAGCTGTCCCCAGCATGGCTCTCCCATTCGCAAGTGGTTGTGAAGAACTGCAGGTAGAATGGAAAACTGTTGTTGTTATGTGCTGTAGGACCACCCAACTCGACCCCTCCTTGGGTTTCCAAGGCAGTAGAGGCAGTATCACTACTGAAGTAGATTGCCCAACCTTCTTTCTGAGGAGTGGCTGGTGGGCTTGAACTGCCAGCCTTCTGGTTAGCAGTAAAGTGCCTTAGGCACTACGCTACCAGAGCTCCTGAATGGAAAGCTAGAGACTTAGAAATAAAAGGTGTTCTCCTAACACAGCAAATAAAAACGATGATGATGTCCACCTGAGTTTTTAAGATTGGGTTAGTGGTGTGACTCCATGTCTTCTAAGATTAAATTGGCATTAAAGAAAATTCTCCATTGTAGTCCTTTTCTGAGGTGGCTTGTTAGAACCTAAATGGGAGACTGGATTTGATGTCAATGTCTTTAACCTGATGATGTGGTTTATATGGTGACAGCCCCCAGGGACTTTGTAAACCGCTTATTAAGCTGGCCTAGGACAGACTCCAGGCAGGGGCACTTAGCACCTCAGATAAACATGAAAGGGGTGGAAGTCAAAGTAATCCCAGTGATGACATCCCTCTCACTTTCATCCCAAGTGTTTGCTTACCAGTCTGTGCAGAGAGGAGGTAACAGAAGGCCTGCAGGGATGTGAGTGCAGGAAGGCCCTGTGTGTTGTGGCGGGAAAGGGGTTTGCTGTTTGCTCTTAAACAGGTGGAATCACCCTGCATATCTCTGATCATCCCTGCTTTGCTACCCACAGTGGGAGAAGGCCAGACCCAGGAGTTCACTGAGATTGCCTGTCCCTAGGGTTGTGGGGACGAAGGCCAGCTTCGCTATTCTGTCAGTTCTATATATGGACTTTTTATTGTAAGATGAGATTAATAATGTTAAACAGAAATACTGTATTGTACCTGAAAATTATTCAGCCTAGTAATATCTATGCAGATTTTGTAAAACGTATTGTTTTTTTAATTTTTATGTGATTTGGGTGCACATTTACAAAGCAGATTTGTTTTACTCTCCGCAGTTCATGCTCTTTGGTTTCACACACTGATTCCAATCCCAACAATAAGAAGCTCTCCTCCCATCTCCCCCACCTGACTACCCCCTCCTGTGTCCTTCTTTTCCAAGCACTCCTGTCTGTCCAGATTTCCCTCTATGCAAATGCTGCCCTTCCACTCTCCCATGGTTGATTGATCTAAGGGGTGCATCCCCCGGGGAGGTGTTTTGGTTGTAGGCCTCTTTACTGTTTGGCTGAGAGCTAACCCATGGAAGTGAGTCCACTTTTAGGCTTGAAGGATAACCCGGAGCCATAGTCTAAGAGGTTCCATCAGTCTCTATGTTGTTGTTGTTGTTGTTGTTATGTGCCATCGAGTCAGACCCGACTCATAGCGACCCCTCCTTGGGTTTCCGAGGCAGTATCACTACGGAAGTAGGATTGCCCAACCTTCCTTCCGAGGAGTGGCTGGTGGGTTTGAACCGCCAGCCTTCTGGTTAGCAGTCAAGTGCCTTAGCCACTATGCTACCAGAGCTCCCAGTCTCTATACGACTAGTAATTTTGGTCATTTTTTGTGTTTTTTGAAATTTGTTCCACATTTCTCCTCCCACTCTATCTAGGATCTCCAATTTTGATCCCTTTCCGAGTGGTTGCATTGGTAGCCGACACTATCTACTTCTTCTGGTCTCAGGGTCGTGAAAGCTAACAAATTGTTTCCATATAACTTTGATTTTCTTCACTCTTATTTGCTGCAGACAAGGGGAGACCAGTAGTTGCATCTTTTAAGCTTTTAAGATCCCAGTCACTACTCACCAAAGTAGGATGTAGAACAAGACATTTATGTACTATGTTGTGCCAATTGAGCTTGGTATCACCAAGACCATGGTCCCAAGACTGCAGGCCCATTGACTCACTCCCTCAAGGTGTTTGGTTGTCACTGAGAAGCTACTCCAACCTTGTCCCCTATGTACGGGGGACATAATGTATATGGATATTTTTGTAGCACAAATACACATGTAATAATACTATCAGTCAAATCTATCTGTGGTCATGAGTATATTTCCATTTGCCTACCCACATCTGATCTTCTCCCATATCTGTGCATTTACCCATAGACTAGTGTTTGTTACTGGTAATGCAATATTGTATATGTAATAGTATTTGCCTCTGTTATCTATATCTTTTGTGCATGTTTCTGTGTCCTTCTTTTCTCTATTGTTATTATGTTTGTCACACACTTCTGTTATATTGTGTTTCCTTTCACCCAAATCAACATGTGACTCTTAACTAGTCTGAATTTTGCCTTCTCCTTCCCTCCCATCCCTGATACCTAACAAAGTAAATTTCCTTCCCTGTGTAAATTTTTCCTTGACTTTTTATAAAAATGGACTCATACAATATTTGTCCTTCTGTGATTGCCATTTCACTCAGCATAATGTCCTCCAAGTTCATCCACATTATGAGGTGATGGGTGGGTCCTTCGTTATTCTTTAATGTTGCATAATATTCCATTGTGTGAATGTACCATTGTTTGGTTATCCATTCATCTATTGATGGGCACTTAGGTTGTTTCCATCTCTTTACTATAGTGAATTGTGCTGTGATGAACATGGGTGTGCATATGTCTATTTGTGTTCTGGATCTCACCTCTTTAGGATATATTCCTAGTAGTGGAATTGCTGAGTCAAACAGTATTTCTATTTCCAATTTTTCAAGGAAACAACATACCTTTTTCCACAATTGCTTTATCATTTTATAGTCCCACCAGCAGTGTATAGAATTCCAATCTCCACACCCTCACTAGCATGTATTTTCTGCCTTGTTGAACTTTGCTATTATTGCAGGAGTGAGATGATATCTCATTGTTTTGATTTGTGTCTGTCCAATGGCTAATGATCGTGAGCATTTCCTCAGGTAGTAAAGCCTATATTTTTTTTTTTCTTTTGTAACTTAAAACAGAGCACAGCTTTTCATATGAATAAAGCTGCCAGGATCTTGGAGGTCTTTGCAGCATAGACAAAAGTCTTCACCCAGAGTTTGATGGGATGGTATTGCCTCTGCTCAGCAGGTGGGACACTGTTGTATTTATATTTTCACACAGGTGAATATGATATTACTGCGTGATGTTGCCTTAAGGACTTGTTTAAAGGAAAACAAAAATAAGTGCATTTATTTTGATTAAGCATAAAATGTCAATCAAATCATTGAATAAGACAAACCCCTGAGTCCAAATGCAGGAAATGGCCTAGGCCTTCCCTTTCTCCTACTTGGGAAAAGTTGTGATGGTGTTCCTGCTCAAAGATGGCCCCAGTGTTCACAAGATTTGTGTTTTTGTTTTGTTTTGTTTTGTTTTGTTAGTTTTTGATTTGGGTGAAGATTTACAGAGCAAATTCACTTTCTATACAGCAGTTCACATATATTTTGTCTCATGTCATTGACCACAGTTTACCACAATGCAACAGCTCCCCTCCCACTTCCTCCCCATAGT
>NW_006921793.1:3112102-3113806 GCF_000298275.1 Orycteropus afer afer | reverse complement strand
GTGCAGTCTTTCTGCGTAGTCCACCATCTTGCCGGAACTCCACAGCACCAACCTTTTGATTACTAGCTGAGCACTTAACTGTTAGCACCACCCAGGGACCTCTTACCTTTCTCTCAGTTGCCTGGTTCATAAACTGCCTGAGTAGGTGCACATCAGAGAGTCTATGGAAAGGACTGCAGTTACACTTAGTCTTCTCAGTCTCATCCCCACTCACGTACCAGAACTGTCTGTAAATATAAAAAATGAGTAAATAGATAAAACAAAAGATAAGATTAACAGACTTCTGCACAAATACTTACAGAGAGCACAGATAAGCAAATTAGAAAAATAATCTTAGATCCGAGGACAGGGCTCTGCATGAAGGCTGCTCAATAAATTGGGTAATTAACTTGACCTAGGGAGAAAAAGGGAGCTCTGTTAGCATAGTGCCTAAAAGCACTTGGCTGCTAACCAGAAGGCTAGCAGTTCAAACCCATCAGCCACTTCTTGGAAGGAAGATGGGGCAATCTACTTCCGTAGTGATACTGCCTCGGATACCCAAGGAGGGGTCGCTATGAGTCGACAACAACAACAACAGGGAGAAAACAACAGCAACAACAACAGGGAGAAAAATAAAAACTATTTAGGGTATATGTGGCACCTTGAGTACAAACATTCTGGAAAACTCTCACTTTCCATTAGCCCTACCAGGTGTTACCTGACTAACTGGGTGATGGGGCTGTATGCTCACTCCCTAGCATAATCCCACTCACTCCAAATGCCTTTTTAGCCCTTGGAGATGCCTAAGAAAATAAATGAGAAAAATAATATTCACTTTATTTTGGCTTTTATGTTTCTTTCAGAAGCATAAAAGAAGGTGTGGTGTTTGAAAAAAGAGAACAAGATTCATTTATTTTCCTTAAATAGGGTAAAGAGATTAAGAATACATCGAGACATTAATTTTTTAAGGTAAGACTAAACTACAGTATCTAGTGATGCACCCAATTAGGTATGGGTGATAAACTGTTAAACACACACACACACACACACCGCAAGAAAGGGATTACTGTAGAAGTCAGAAAAGCAGTTACTTTGGGGGAAGGGGTTGTGATTAAGGCACATAAAGAGGCATCTAGGTTGGCTGGCTAAGTTCTGGTTTTTGAGCTGGGGTGGTTACAAGGTATTCATCTTATAAAAAGAATAGCAATAATGATAATATGATTATGTAATAAAGTATACATTTATTTTATGAAGAAGAAAAAAAAAATACTTCAGAGGTAGGAGAAAGGACACTACTTCTGACAAAATGGCCTAAAACACTGTAAAAATGATGAGTGATGGCTGGGGTAACCACGGAGGCAGGTAACTAAGCTGACATCACTTTCCAGCCCAGCTATAACTGGGCCAATGAATACTGTGGGGAAGCAGCTGAATGGGTAAGATACTACTCAGGACTCCAGCAGAATACCTTATCCAGGTAAGAGGCTTTATCATCAGTGTGACTGGGAGATGCCAGTGAACTTACAGTAAAATGACAACACTACCTGCCCAGTTCTACCCACCTTGGAGGGTTGCTGTGTGGGTCCAGTGAAATGAGGAGCATGGGCCCGCTTCCTAAACTGTTAAAACACCATAAATAGAACCAGTTGCTGAGGAGTAGATTTCATGGCAACATTGTATGTGTCAGAGTAGAACTATACCCTGTAATATTTTCCTTTTTTTTTT
>NW_006921793.1:3099474-3105382 GCF_000298275.1 Orycteropus afer afer | reverse complement strand
GTATGAAAAGTGAATTTACTCTGTAAATCTTCACCCAAATCCTAATAAAAAAAAAAAAAAAGAATATTCACAACAAAACATACACCAATTCAAGTTTCTACGTGTACAATTCAGTAACATTTATTTCATTCTTTGGGTAGTGCAATCATTTTCATCCTCCTTTTCTGAGTTTTTCCTGTTCATTAACACAAACTCACTGTCCCTCAAGGTTCCTATCTAGTCTTATGAGTTGCTGTTGTCAATTAGATCCCATATAGATAGATCTTAAGGAGCATATTGTTCAAGGCAGACATTTTTACTAGTTAAGCTAAACTATTGTTCAATTTTAAAAAGACTTCAGGGGATATTTCTGATTTAAAGTTTAATGATTATCTCAGAGCCTTAGTTTCAGGGGTTCATCTACCTTCCACGGCTCCAGAAAGTCTGGAGTCCTTGAGAATTTGAAATTCTATTCTATATTTTCCCTCTTTTGATTTGCATTCTTCTATAGAATCTTCGATCAAACTATTCAGTAATGGTGGCTGGGCACTATCTGCTTCTTCTGGTCTCAAGGCAGAAGAGACAGTTGTTCATGGAGGCAATTTGCCATATGTTCTATTTCCCTCTATTCTTGACTCTCCTTCTCTCTCTTTTGCTCCAGGTGAATAGAGACCAATTGTTGTGACTTGGATGGCTGCTTGCAAGCTTTTAAGACCCCAGTCGCTACACAGTGAGTTAGGAGGTAGAACAGAAGTATTAAACTCAGTATTAGGCCAATTAACTGGGATGACCTATGAACCCATGACTCTGAACCTCCAAACCAAGGAACAAAATCCCTTGAGGTTGGTTATACATAAGTGGCCTCATCAGCTACTTTTTGTTGTTATTGTTGTCAGTATGTCTATCACACAACTTTTTCAATTCAACTTTTTAGAAATGTACAACTATTAACAGCCATTGCATTAATTGGCTACACAACCCTATGTTTTAGCAATGTGATTTTGCCATTACCATAAACCAAAACTCAGTCTTCCATATGCAATAACCCTCCTGCTCCCCTCCTGCCTGCCCCTGGTAACCACTAAGAAAGTTTGGTCTTATTATACATTTGCCTGTTCTTGTCTTTTTATATAAGCGAGATCATAAAATATTTGTCGTTTTATAAGTGACTTATGTCACTCAGCATAATGTCTTCAAGCTCCATCTATATTATGGCATGTATCAAGACTTCATTTCTTTTACTGACTGAGTAGAATTCCATTGTATGTATTTACCACATTTTTTTATCCACTCATCTGTTGATGGACATTTAGTTTGTTTCTACCGTTTTAGCTAATGTGAATATCAGATTTTTACGCAAGTAACATATATGTTCTTTCCAACTGCACCCTCCTCCCTCCAAGGTATTTTTATAAGCATGCTATGTTAATTTTTTAAAGCAAAAAAATTAGTATAGCATGTTTACAAATATACCTTAAGGGAGAGCATGGTTGGAAAAAAACATAATGTGTGTTATTTGCATAAAAATATGGTAGTGCTGCAATGAACATTGGTGCACAACTATCTGTTTGAGTCTCTGCTTTCAGATCTTTTTGGTATATATAGGTAGATCTCAAATTATTACTGGGTTCCTTTCTGACAACTCCATCATAAGTTGGTTCTGACCATCACAAGTTGGCTCTAAACTGGTTCCTCCTGGTTCAGTCATGGCCAACTAAGTGAAACCAGAACAGACTTGAATTTGTAAAATGTGAGTGTATCAGAATGATCACCAGAATGGGGAAAATTACAGGTCAACACTCTGCTAGAAATTTAATCTCCTTCTTAGAAAACAAGGGTAGTATGTACATTGCATAGCAATCAAATATCTTGACCAGCAAAGTCAAAAACAATGGTGCCCCACTCAGAGTGGTGACTGACCACACCATTTTGAGTGTGTATTGCTCTCCACATTCCTGGCAATAATCCAGTCTCCTGCATCGGACTCCTGAAAAGACTCACTAAGACTCTTCTGAGTTTCCCATTCTGGTTACCATTCTGATTCACCCAAATTTTAAACTATTAGGTCTGTTCCGATTTCGCTGCATCAGCCACGACTGAACCAGTTTGAACTAGTTCAAAGCTCTGGTTCTAATGTAAGTCAATACCTTTTTTCTTTTCTTTTTAAATTTCATTGTTGTTGCCCTTTATTATCAGTATATTTATAAATCTGATCTTTTCACTGTCTTTGGGGTTGGAAACATTACATGTAAATTTACAAGTATATTTTAATATATACATACATTAAAAATATACAGATATTAAAAATTTACACCTAAGATGGAGAAGAGTTGGACAATGCTGGCATTTTCTGTTACAATAATAACTCCACTTGTGGGAGGTTCTGGATCAGCTGGATTATCTCTGGGAATGAGAATAGCATTTCTAGTTAGAAAATTAGTAAGAGTTGTCTGTATAGTCCTTTTCTTTTTTTCTTCATAGATTCATGGCAACATCACACAGCTTCCCAAATTTCCCTATCAACTTTAGCAAAGCAGTCATTGTTTGGGTTCATAGTTTCAAGCAACTGAAGCTCCTGATTTTGTTTAGAATAAACTCCAGCTAGTCCTTTCACTATAATTTTTTTTTACTTTTCTCCTTCCTTTTCTTCATTATTTCTTTCTTCTTCAGTATTTCTTCCCTTTTCTAGATCCATTGTTTCTGTCACTTCTTCTTCTTCATGATCTATGAGCTGTTCCACATCAATATTAAGTTCTAAATTTAGCATTCTTGCCTTATGGATGGTATTTTTCACCAATCTCTTCCATCATATTATCCTGATCAAATGCTTGGACTGTGTTCACAGAACTCAGGAATTTTTTCCATATCCTCTGCATGCATTTTCCCATAACTTCCTCCCAGAAGGATGCAATGTTTCAGATACATTGACAGTCATAAGAACAGTTCATCACAACTGGAATATGTTGTAAGACAGGACTACCTGTATCTAAGAGTGGAATTGCTGGTCATATGGAACTTCTATTTTCAGTATTTTGAGGAACCACCACACTGTTTTCCACACTGGCTATACCATTTTGCATTCCCACCAACAATGGATAATAGTTCCAATTTCCACATATCCTTGCCAATATTTGTTATTCCCTGTTTTTTTCAAATTAAACCATTTTAGTAGTAGTGAAATGATACCTCATTGTGGTTTTGATTTGCATCTCTCTTGTGGCTAATGATGTTAAGCATCTATTCATGTGTTTGGTAGCCATTTGAATATTCTCTTTGCCCATTTTAAGATTGGGCAGCTATATATCTTTTTGTTGCTAAGTTGCCAAAGTTTTATATATATTTTTGTCATTAGAATCTTGTTGGATATATAATTTCCAAAGATATTCTCCCAGTTGTTAGCTTGTCTTTTCAATTTTTTGGTAAAATCTTTTGATGAACAAAAGTTTTTCATTTTGTTGAGGTCATATTTATCTATTTTATCTTTTGCCATTTGTGCTTTTGTTATATATATATATATATATATATATATAAGCTCTGGTGGAGTAATGCCTAAGGCACTTGACTGCTAACCAGAAAGCTGGCTGAGCATCTACTCCCATAGTGATACTGCCTCAGAAACCCAAGGAGGGTTCGCTACGAGTCACGTCTGACTCCACAGCACATAACAACAACAAATATATATATATAATTTTTTTAATGTATGGTGTGAGCATTGGATCTCATTTTCCTGCATGTGGAAATCCAGTTTTCCCATTTATTGAAGAGACTTTTCTTTCCCTCATGGAATGGACTTAGCACCCTTGTCAAAAATCAATTGACCTTAGATGTCTGAATTTATTTCTGGATTCTCACTTCTATTCCATTGGTCTATCTATCTATTGTTATACTGGTATCAGGCTATTTTGATTACTATTGCTGTATAATGGGTTTTAAAAACAGAAAGTGTAAGTCCTTCTTTGTTCTTCTCTTTGAACATTGCTTTAGCCTCTTCTCATTCCATATAAAGTTTAGGATTGGTTTTTCTATTTCTGTAAAGAAACCTATTGGAATTTTGATTGGCATTGCATTGAATCTATAGATCACTTTGGATAGTACTGACATCTTAACAATATCTTCCAAGCCATGTATAGAGACCATCTTTGCATATGGTTTTCAATGGCTGATTTTTCAGAGGCAGATTGCTGAGCTTTTCTTTCAAGCCTCCTCTGGGTGAACTTGAACCCATAACTTTGCAGTTAATAGCCAAGCACTTAACCATTGGCACCACCCAGAGACACCACTAAACACCATACTCATGGCATGTTCTTAATGTTATTAATAACATTAATTAATAATAATTCATCTTATTTTCCCTCTACAAACCAAAGAATGTCAAGGAATACCAAGGGCCACCAATAAGGAACCAATGCCCATTTTTGGACTTCTAGCCTCAAAATTATGAAATAATAAATTACTCTTCTTTAAAGCCAAAAAAAAATCTTATTTTGAAAATTAATATTAAAATATTTTTGAATTGTGGAGTTTCACTAAGATTGTGCAATAGGCAGAAAGGCTACACAGACCCTCTTAGACAAAGAAAAGGGGAATCAATTAACACAGATACAAAAGATAATCCTGGATCCATGAGCCTTGAAGGGAAGGATATAGAAGTGTACTAAACTCCAACTAGCAGAAGAATTTGCATGAAAACACCAAAAAAGGAGACATATGGAACTGGGGTCTGGCAGCAATCCTGACGGCACAGACAGTTTGGATATTCCTGAGTGGTGGTAGCACCTAAGAATTAACCTAAAAATAGGCCCTGCTAGCCAGGGATGGCACGGAGGACTGCTCTGGTGCTTGGGGAATAATAGGGGAAGCAGAGAAGAGGAAGGCAGGCTGAGCTGTGGACTTTTGTCTGTCTGGAGGGTGCAGCCATTTTGAATGTTTACAAGTGGCTTGACAATTTTGGATATTTAAAGTGACCGCACTCTCCCAGATTCCAGGGCCTTAAGAACTGGCTCAACTTGCTGGGAACCTCAAGGACGTTCTGGACCCGGATGACTAGAAAGGTGCAACATTCCCCTTGTTACTCTTATACCCAACACCCTCTTGGTGAACGGGGGTGCAGCCATCCATCACTCCCACCCACTTTCTGGGCCAGCAGGAATTCCATCCCAGTCTGCGAGCTCAGACAGAGCCTAGGTGCCCTGCCCCAATTTTGTTTTTGTCTTTTTTCTGTTTTTTAGTTTGTTTCTTTTTGTCTGTTTTAAAACTACTATTATTATTACTTTTGTCCTTTTTACTATTATTCTTTATTCTTCCCCTCCCAGGTTCTCCTTTTCAGCATTTTTTTCTTTTCCCTGTTACTGGTTGCAACTTTTTCTTCTTTCTAGTGGTTAACCCCGTTCCTTGTTTCCTTTTTGCATTTTTCCCATTTTCTTCTTCATTATTCTCCTTCTCTACCTTTTTTCTCTTATTGCCCTCTCCCCAGATATTGCAGGTATTTTTTTTTTTTCTTTTTCCCTTTTTTCTTTTTTTGGTTGCTGTTCCTGTGTGATTACATGGTGTATTTTTGTCCATTTGCTTTTACTTTTTTGATGGTTATTCAATTGTTATTTTTATCTAACTGAGTAGAAGAAAGCAACAGTCCCTATATGACACAACTACACCCACACCTCCGGCAGCTTCACTTACTGAGTGAAAGCCACCACTTCCTTCTCCAATAATGGGCCAATGAGAAACAATCACCAAGAAGAGCCTGAATCACCCTTGGTTAACAGAGATCTAGATACAATGCCACGATGCCTCAGAAACAACAGATCATCACAGTCCACACAAAGAAGCAGGATAAAGTGGTAGAAACAAGGGAGCAGGATACATACCCAGAACACATCCCTGAGAAAGAAGCAGCATTGGAACTCTCTGATAAGGAATTCAAAAGAATTAT
>NW_006921793.1:3098007-3098887 GCF_000298275.1 Orycteropus afer afer | reverse complement strand
CTGAGAAAATTGTCCAAGATTTGTTGGAGGAGAACTTCCCTGATATGATGAAAGATGAAAATATATCCATTCAGGAAGTCCAACGAACCCCAAACGGGATAGACCCCAAAGAAAATCACCAAGACATATCATCATCAAACTGATCAAAACCAAAGACCAATAAAGAATCCTGAAAGCAGCATGGGAAAAACAAAAAGTCACTTACAAAGGACAACCAGTAAGAATAAGCTCTGATTTCCCACCAGAAACCATGCAAGTGAGGAGGCAATGGGATGGTATTTATATAACCCTGAAAGAGAAAATTTTTCAACCAAGAATTATATACCTGGAAAAATTGTCCCTCAAATAGGATGGGGAAATTAGGAGATTTCCAGATAAGCAGACACTAAGGGAATTTGTTAAAACCAAACCAACCTTACAAGAGGTACTAAAGGGAGTCCTTTGAACAGAGAACCAAAAAATAACAAACAAACAAACAACCATTAATGTACAAGGTGACATAACACAGAAACCACAGCTATGAACATATCCAAAGTAAAATAAGCTTACAAGATTGTAAACAGGGAACCAGAGACATCAATTGACAAGTGAGGACAACTACAAACCAAAAAGAGGGAAAATAACTTCTAAATGGTGAGGAACTCAAGAGAGTTGCAAGATAGAATGGACTGTTCTAATCTCAGGAAGAAAATTATAAATCAAAGAAAAATTATAGACCTCAAAGAAAAATTATAAACCTTCACATCACAATAAAAAAAGAGGACAAGCAAAAGTATTCAGTAAACACTAAAACAACAGCAACAAAGGAAATGATAACACGATTCATAAATATAATGAGCTCAGCACAGAAAATAATATGGAACAAAGAAACCAGGGACAC
>NW_006921793.1:3095074-3095701 GCF_000298275.1 Orycteropus afer afer | reverse complement strand
AACCAACTGAAATAAAAAGGATAATATCAGGATACTATGAAGAACTGTACTTGAACAAATTTGAAAATATGGAAGAAATGGACAGATTTCTAAAAACATAACACTTACCTAAACAAACAAACACAAACTGATGTGGAAAAGTTGAACAGATTCATAACAAAAGAAGATATTGAACAAGTTATCAAAAAATTACCAAGAAAAAAAGTCCTGGCCCAGATGATTTCACCAGAGAATTCTACCAAACATTCAGAGAAGAACTGACACCATTCCTATTCAAACTATTCCAAAACATTGAAAAGGATGGAATCCTCCCTAACTCATTTTATGAAGCAAGCATAACCTTGTTACCAAAACCAGTCAAAGACATCACTCAAAAGAAAAACTGCAGATCAATATCCCTCATAAGTATAGATGCAAAAATCTTCAACAAAATCTTAGCCAATAGACTCCAACAATAAATCAAGAAAATAATTCATTATGACCAAGTGGGGTTCCTATCAGATATGCAAGGATGGTTCAACATTAGAAAAATAATCAACATCATCCATCACATAAATAAAACAAAGGAGAAGAACCACATGATCATATCAATTGATGCAGAAAAGGCATTTGATAAAATCCAACACC
>NW_006921793.1:3074340-3093284 GCF_000298275.1 Orycteropus afer afer | reverse complement strand
ACTAGATGAATGGGACCTTCTAAAAATTAAATTTTTATGTGCTTCCAAAGACTTCTCCAAAAGAGTCAAAAGAGAACCTACAGATTGGGAAAGAATATTCGACAATGACATTATCTGACAAGGGACTTATCTCTAGAATTTATAGAAAACTCCAACATTTCAATAACAAAAAGACAAATAATCCAATTAAAAATGGACAGAAGACATGAATAGACACTTCACCAAGGAGAATATTCAGGTGGCCAACAAACATATGAAGAAATTCTCATGATCATTAGCCATTAAATAGATGCAAATCAAAACAACAATGAAAAACCATCTTGCTCCAGCACTAGTAGCAAAATTCAACAAGGCACAAAATAACAAATGCTGACGAGGATGTGGAGAGTCTGGGATTCTCATACACTGCTGGCTGCAAAATGGTACAACCACTGTGGATAGCAGTATGGTGATTCCTTAAAAAGTTGGAATTAGAAATACCATTTGACCCAGCTATTCCATTACTAGGCATATATCCTAAAGAAGTGAGAGCCATGGCAAGAACAGACATATGCACACCCATGTTCATCGCAGCACCATTTACAATAGCTAAAAGATGGAAACAACCTAGGTGTCCATCAACTGAGAGAGACTATCGGCTGAGAGACGGCCAGCTTAAAGAGACTGAGCACTTTCCTGAACTTGAATTGTAGCCTATTGCTTCTCTAATAAACCCCACAATCTGTGAGTTCTTTGTGGCCACTGCAGCAAATTACTGAACCCAGAAGAGAGGTGTTGGGTGCCACGGGAGGAACGTTTGGTGTCAAGGTTAGTAAGAGGGCTGGTGGGTGGCGTCATGTCTGGCCTCATAGGAGCAGGCATTGGGCTTCTGATGGTGATTCTATCCTCCTCTTGTGTAGTTAGAGGAGGTCAGAAGATGTTGCCTTCTTCCCTCTTTTGCAGTAGGAATATCTCTCACTGCTGGCTAAGAGAGATGTGTGGCTGAGAGTCTGAGCCATGGCTGAGAGTCCAACCTGTGGCTGAGAGACCGACCTGATACTAAAAGAGAGACACCCAGCTGAGAACAGCAGCAGTGGAACCAAGAGGCATGAGACAGACCAGCAGACTTATCTGGCCCACAGAGGCAGAGGCCAGGCCAAAAGATCAATGGCCATAGAGGCATGTCTAAGGGCATGGCAGAGGGGAGAGTGTCCTGAGCAAAGAACTAAATTCTGAGCACATTCCTGAATTTGAGTTGTAGTCTGTTGCTTCTCTAGTAAACCCCATAATCTATGAGTGGTGTCTGTGAGTTCTGCATGACCACTGCAACAAATTGTCGAGCCCAGCAGAGAAGTAGTGAGTGCCATGGGAGGGATAGTTGGTGTCAGGGTTTGTGGAAAAGCTGGAGGGAGGCAGCATTTCTGGCCTCAAAGGAATAGGCCTTGGGCTGCGGATAGTGATTCTGTCTTCCTTTTGTGGAGTTAGAGGAGGCTGGAAGAGGTGGCCTCCTTGCCCATTTAGCAACAAGGAACTTCCAGAAATTCAAGCAGAATTCAGAAGATGATGTGGAACGAGGGATATCATTGCTGATGTCACATGGATCTTGGCTGAAAGCAAAGAATACCAGAAAGATGTTAATTTGTTTTATTGACTATGCAAAGGCTTGAGACTGTATGGACCATAACAGATTATGGATAACATTGTAAAGAATGGGAATTCCAGAACACTTAATTGTACTCATGAGGAACCTGTACATAGACCAAAAGGCTGTCATTCAAACAGAACAAAGGGATACTACATGGTTTATAATCAGGAAGGGTGTGTGTCTCTCACCATATTTATTGATCTTTATGCTGAGCAAATAATCTGAGAATGTGGACCATATGAAGAGCAACATGGAATCAGGATTGGAGGAAGACTCATTAACAACCTGCAGATGACACAACCTTGTTTGCTGAAAATGAAGATGATTTGAAGCACTTACTGATGAAGATTAAAGATGACAGCCTTCAGTATGAATTATACTTCAACGTAAAGAAAACAAAAATCCTCACAAATGGACCCATATACAACATCATGATAAATGGAGGAAAGATTGAAGTTGTCAAAGATTTCATTTTACTTGGATCCACAGTACTGCACTGGCATTCTGCTGCAAAAGACCTCTTTAAAGTGCTAAAGAGCAAAGATGTCACTTTGAAGAGTAAGGTGCACCTAACCCAAGCCATGGTATTCTCAATCACCTCATATGCACGTGAAAGCTGGACAATGAATAAGGAAGACCAAAGAAGAACTGACACATTGAATTGTGATGTTGGTGAGGAATACTGAAAATACCTTGGACTGTCAGAAGCAAATCTGTCCTGGAAGAAGTGCAGCCAGAACGCTTCTTAGAAGACCACCTATTTTGGTCATGTTGTCAAAAAGGACCAGTCCCTGGAGAAGAATATCATGCTTGGTAGAGTGGAGGGTCAGAGAAAAATGGGAAGACCTTCAATAAGATGGGTTGACACAGTGGCTGCAATGACAGGCTCAAGTATAGCAAGGATTGTGAGGATGGCACAGGACCAGGCAGTGTTTTGTTCTGCTGTGCCTAGGGTCACTATGAGTTGGAATTAACAACACCTAACAACAACAATAGGAGCTCTGGTAGCATAGTGCCTAAGGCACTTGACTGCTCACCAGAAGCCTGGCGGTTCAAACCCACCAGCCACTCCTCGGAAGGAAGGTTGGGCAGTCCTACTTCCGTAGTGATACTGCCTCGGAAACCCAAGGAGGGGTCGCTGAGTCGGGGCCGACTCGACGGCAAAACAACAACAACAACAATAAACTGTGAGAAAATAGATTTCTGTTATTAAAGCTACCCATCTGTGGTATTTCTGTTACAGCAGCGCTAGATAATTAAGACAGGTTTTATATGTCCCCTGTCGGCTTACATAAGTTGGAATTGA
The DNA here is from genome assembly GCF_000298275.1 of Orycteropus afer afer. NCBI lineage: Eukaryota > Metazoa > Chordata > Mammalia > Tubulidentata > Orycteropodidae > Orycteropus > Orycteropus afer. The sequence goes on along the minus strand of NW_006921793.1, from coordinate 3,090,354 downwards.
CTCAACCAAAGTGAGTTTGGTTTGGGTTTGGGTTTGGGTCTATGTGACCCACAGGTTAGAAACCACATCTATCTACTTTATTCCCACTGTCTCCTCAGTACTTGTCAGAAATACCCAATGGATGTATGAATACGCAATGAATTAATGAAGAAATCAATGTTGAAAATGAGCATTGGCCTAGAAAGAAAATAGTAGTTACTGGTGATAAAGGATGACCCCAGCCTGCCCTTTTCACATGCCCTCTTTCATCTTTCTTACCTCCACAATAAAAACAGGGAGAGTCTTGAAAGCAGTGCTTTACACTTGGGGATAGACTCGATGACTACCAGGACTGAATTTCTGGCAAGCACACACACAGAGAGGGCTCCTTGCTCCCCGAGGACTGGGCCATACACTGATGCTTGTCTACTTGTAGCAGCAACTAGAGACAACAGAAATATGTCAGGGCTCCTTGGAATCAAGGAATTGGAACATTGGAAGAAATAGTAGACATTTGGCATTAAAAAATTGTAACTCTCAGGTTTTCAACAATTAAAGAGAAGCCGAAGCATCCATGTCATGAGGGATTTATATTGCCTGAAAAGTGACTTTGACCTTTGCACTGCAGGGTTGGTGTGGCCGAGGGTGTTACATCCTATCCCTGATCTTGCTGTCCTCCAACAATCACATGCCAGTGGAGCTTCCTGGTCTCATACGCAATCACTTGGTGAAATGAGAAAAAAAGCTGTATGAAACATGGAAAGGTGGTTAACTTGTGGTTTGCAGCAGTGCCTAGGAATAGGTGACTTTCAGTGGAAATGTGCTTTCTAGAGAAAGCCAAGAACCCATAGGAACATTTGGGTATCTACGAACTTGACTCATGAAACTCTCTGTTCTTCCCCTTTAAAATGTCAACTGATAGAAATTCTTATAGGTCATTCTGTGAGCCTCCACCCAGTGGTAGAATCTCCCTGGACATCTTTGCTATTGAGGCACCCATTCTCCAATCTTTCACCTCCAAGGAATGGAATCTCAGGATCTCATTAGAGATCCCTAATCTACGAGCTCCCCTTGACCTTCATGCCTTCCTGTGTATTCAGCTCACAGATGCAGATTTAGGAGACACTTGGAAGTGACCACTCTGATGCTTCCACTTTGGCATGGGAATATTTTGACAGGGCCTGAAAACCAAACTCTTAAAGTTCAATTTTTTTTTTAGCCAAGTAATATTTTAAACATTCTTTCTAATGTCACTTTCCAGTAGGACTTGGAGGTAGTGTGGGGTCTTATAGCTAGGGAGGGTCAGGAATGGGATGGCTTGGACTTAGCAAAGAGCGTCTGAAATGAGATATGTTCAGGAATGAGTGAACAGGACAGTTAGATGCTGGCAAAGATCTCCAAGAAGGGACCATGGAACTGACATATTCTCTCCAAGTAACAGTTCAAATGGGTAAGTGAGAATTATAGACTCCCTGTTTAACTGGGGGATCCAAGAAAAATAAAAGCCATGTGCCACAGTTCCTGTGTAAAAGCTTGAGGGTGGCAGCGATGTCTGAGTTTCCTGTGCAGTGTGACATGGAAATGGTCAACTAGATGGTGGCAGGGGCCACTGGGGTAAGGGAGAGCCAGGGACCTTACTATTGGGAGCCAGCTAGCAGCATGGTCATTCCAGCAAACGGCGCCATGATGCAGTATAAGTGACCACCTACAACTTAGCTGCCCCCAGGAAAAGTGCAGAGAGGGGAAGCATCTGAATAGGAGGTGTACAGCTGAAATGACTGAGTCTACCAGAACTGACCATGACACATGTTTTCTTCCATGAGAAGGAACAAAAGCTTGAAATGGAGATTTGGTTGAGTTATAGCCAGATGAAGTAAAAAATAGAAATTTAGACATCATTAGGAATTTATTAAGAAATAAATTACATTTCTAGCACACATTAGTTGTGGCCCACAGCAGCTCCTAAGTTCTTTCCAGTTCTCTTGAGTTACTGAGAGCAAAGTGTACCTTAGTACATCCCCATCATTCACAGAGAAACTAAGGCAGGTGTATGAAGAGTTTTGCAGATAGTAATTAACACGGTGGTCATCATCCACCACTGGGTCATACACATGTAGGCAGCTGGATGCCATGCTGTCATAATTAGCATGTGATTTTTCACAAAATGATTGAGTGGTTTCAGTGTCTTGGTGCCAATCCCGTTCTTGGATCAGGTTGCCACAATCTGCAAATGGAGCATTTTGACTGAAAAATAATTTTCCAAATAAGTGTGTGGTCAACTCATTAACTTTAGTTACTTGGGTTGATATAATAAATGTTTAATGTTTAATGTGAGGGAAGGAAACTTCACCTCTCCTACACCATATTGCTATCTTCATTGATTTAACACCTCTCCACCAAAATCAAAATCATTTGCATTGTTTTCAAACCAAGTGCCCTACCAGTCATTCCTGTTGCTGTCCACATTCTCATATACTTTTAACCTTGACTTCGTGCCTCATTTTATTTTCCCTAAAAATCACAGGCAGGCCTTCCCTCCTGATTTCACCCTCAAAATATCTCTTTAATCTCTTCCTTTCTTTTGTGCTGCAGTTCTCAAAATTAGCTGTGTGTCTGAATCACTGGGGACCTTTTTAAAATTCCAATACCCAGACCACACCACAGACCAATTAAATCTGAATCTATGGGGATAAGACCCAGTCATCAGTATTTTTCAAATTTTCCAAATGATGCCAGTGTGCAGCTAAAGTCGAGAATCGTAACTTAATGGGATAATAGAGCAAATAAGGAGATAACCTATACTTGTTCTGAATTTTGTATCTTCTGAAATCTTACTACTCAAAATGTGGTCTGTGGACCAGCAGCATCATCACCTGGGAGCTTGTCAGAAATGCAAAATCTCAGGGCCCACCCTAGACCTGATGACTCAGTCAAATACTCAGATGATTAGTATTCACATTAAAGTTTAAGAAACACTATTCAAGGGCACATCATAGTGGGTGAATGGTGGCCCCAAAAAAGATATGTCCAAGTCCCAACCACTGGAACCTGTGAGTTCTTATCTTACTTGGGGTGGGTGGGGAGTCTTTGAAGTTGTAGTCAAGTTAAGGATCTCAAAGTGAGATCATCCTTGGTTAGGGTGAATCCTAAACCCAGTAACAGGTGTCCTTTTAAGAGAAAGGCAGAGGGAGATGAATCCACTGCAAGACTTAGCATATTATAGGTTCTCCACAAACATTGGCTGCAGTCAGGAGGTACTGATGGGTTCTCTTCCACCCTGAGATCTTCCTCTGTGGCTTCATCTCCTTCCTGTTGGCAGTTGCAACTGGAACGATTGATCTCATTGCCTTATCTCAGCACTTGAAGGTGGGAGGCAGAGTATCAAGATGAGAAACCGCCAATGTGTCTGGTGGAAGCACTGATGAGAACCTAGACAACAACACTGGCCATGATGCCCTCTGCACTTTGGCAGAGAGGCTAGAGTTTTATTTTACAGAATGCAAAATCGCTCAAGTTGAAATGCTGTGTAAATTGCTTTAAACTCCAGAAGTTTCCACAAATGGTCTGTTTCTATCTAATGTAAACAACACATCCATGGTTGTAAGTCCTCTCTGACACACACAGAACAAACAGATGAAAAATTGCTCCTTGTTTTTTGCCTTTTTTTCTCCCTAGCATTTCCCCCAATTATACAAGTAATATGTGAACGCTTTCCTGTTGCACAAAATTCAAACAAAATAAAAATGAACATTAAACCCTGCTCCCTGCTGCTCTCTAAAGGCAGCCAGGTTAATAGCTTGCAGTGTAGCCTTTATATATATATATATATATATATATATATATATATATGGAAGGTTGGGCAATCCTACTTCTGTAGTGATACTGCCTCGGAAACCCAAGGAGGGATCACTATGAGTTGGGTCCAACTCGAGGGCACACAACAACAACAACAAATATATATATATTACTTTTGCAGAAAAACCTTGACATTTTAGTAGATATTAATTGTAGGCATTTAGAAGTGGTTTGTTTGTCTGTTAGTTTTTATGCTGGGTTCCAATTTTGCCCTTTACAACATGTCAGTTCCCAAAATCGAAACACACTCTAAATTGCCGATGTAGTACTCAGGCAACAATTCATTTGGTGGTGTTTGCATTCACTGTGAAAATACTCTTTTTCTAGAAGAAATGTCACATACAGCCTTCAGAGGTCAAGAAGCTCCAATGTTATGAACTCGCAAGTTCATAATGCAAGTTCAGTGTTATGAACTTGACACATTAGAAGTGGATTTATCATGAAGCAATTGAAATTCAAGTTTCAGGGTCCATCACTACACAGTCCCATCCAAGATCCCGTATCTAATTTTGCTTTTGTTATTTTGTATTCTTTTTCTTAAAGAGTCTCCCTCTCTCAATTGTATGAGCTTCAGGCTTCCAGATCTCAGCCCCCTCTTTAGACAAAGTCTTAATGCCAGTGACAATTTAGGCCTTGCTCTCCGCTAGGGGGACAGAGCCTACTGTCTGATTGACACTCGGTGTTTCTGAGGAAGCTTTTCCTGAGGAGGAGGAGGACGATGCTGACACTCTGAGTTTTAAAATGCTGAGGAGCCATTTCCTATAATCTTTAGATGCAAAGAAGTATATGATGGGGTCAATACAACAGTTAATATTCATGAGGGACACCGTGATCTGAAGAGACAGTTTGAATGTGTTCTGCTCTGGGCAGGATGCGGGATGGAGCAGCTGTCTCAGCATGAACTGGATGATGTTGAGGTGGTAGGGGCTGAAGCACACCACCACGGTGACCAGCACCACCAGAATGAGCAGGTAGGCCCTGCGGTGGTGCCCTTTCTTGCTTGTCAGAGGGTTTGCCCGGGCCACCTTACATAGCTTCAAGGTAATCTTCACATAACAAAATAATATAATCCCTACTGGCCCACAGAAGCTTACAGCACAGGCCGCCAGGACCATGAGGGGCAGATTGAGGATGTGCTCGATGCTGGCATATTCCATACAGGTCAGCTTGTCTTCCACAGTCTTGGTCATGGGATTGAAGAGCAAAGGCACCGTCTGCAGAAGTGCCAGGGCCCAGACACACACACACACCAACTGTGCTCGGCCAGCCTTGCGGAGCTTGGAACACTGGTGAATACGGACCACAGCCAGGTAACGGTCCACACTCACACACGTCATGAGGTAGACACCCCCGTAGGTGTTTAGGTAGAAAATGAATGCCGTCAGCCTACAGAACCAGTCACCAAAAGGCCAGCTAAACTCCAGGGCGTAGTAGGTGATCTTTCCGGGAAGGGCTAATGTGAACAAGAGGTCAGACACTGCCAGGTGGACCAAGTAGATGCCTGTTGAGTTGATCTTCTCACCCTTTTGGCAGGCAAGGCAAAGGGCAAGGATGTTTCCCAGGGCACTGAAGATGAAGAGGGCTGTGTAGAACAGAGAGAGCACCATGCTGGCCGCCTTGGGTAGGAGGTAAGAAAGGCAGAGGATGGTTGAGTTAGTCTCATTGGAAGCCATCTCAGAGATGTCTATGGGGGGAACAAAAAAATAAATAAAAATGTAATATTGTATCTCTGGAATCATACCTCTAGAATAGTAATAGCTAATAATTTTGCCAAAGCAACATGCACAAGAAAAACATCTTTTTAAAGTAAACTTTTTGTTGAAGTCTAATATACTGTTCCAGTTATTATTATCACCATAAAATTTAGCAGCTTAAAACATATTTTATTCTACTCACAGATTCTACTGGTGAGGATTTTGAACAGGGCACAGTGGGAATGGCTTTTCTCTGCTCCCCAACGTCTGGAGCTTCACTCAAGGCTAGTCTATGACAGAGGCTGGAATCATCTAGAGGTGATCTCACTCATATGTCTGGTGGTTGATGGTGAGATACAGTTCAGACTGACAACTGGAGCACCAACTTGTGGCCCCTCCACATCACCTGATCTTCCACACAACATGGCACTGCTGGGTAATTGGATTTCTTGCATGGCAGCTTGAGGCTCCAAAAGAGAGAGTCCCAGCGGACAAGTTAGCAGCTCCATCACCATTTCTAATCTATTCTTGGAAGTGTTGGTTTGTCATTTCCCCCACCTTCTGTTAGTTACAAGTGAGTCACAAACCCAGACTCCAGAAAAGAAGACAGACCTTTATCTCTTCATAGGAGGAAAGCTGAAGAATTTGTAGCCATTTTTCAAAGCCATTGTACATATCTACAAAAATATGCACAAATCATAAAAGTACAGCTTGCTGATTTTCACAAAATGAACACAATCATGAAATCAGGACCCAGAATAAAAAAACATCATCCCAGAAGCTCCCCTTTCTCCCTTTCAATCTCTACTTTCACTCCAGGGCAACCACTGTCCTAACATCTAAAATCACAAGCAAGTTCTGCTTGCTTTTGAACTGTAAGTAAATGAAATCAGACACTATGTATTCTCACAAGTGTAGCTTCTTTAGCTCAATACTAGTTTGTGAGATTCATCCATATTGTTGGATGTAGTTGTAGTTTCTTCATTCTTGTTGCTGTATAATATACCATTGTATAAGTGTACCACCATTTATTTATCCGTTCCACTGTTGATGAATACTTGTTTCTATTTTGGGGCTATGATATAAAATTCTGCTATAAATATTATTTTACATGTCTTTTAGTGTGTGTGTGTATATATATATACATGGAGGAATTCTGGTGATGCAGTGCCTAAGGCATTTAACTACTAACTAGAAGATTAGTGGTTCAAACCCACCAGCCACTCTGTGGAAGGAAGATGTGGCAATCTACTTCCATAAAGATTTATTGCCTCACAAACCCAATGGGGGTTACTATGAGTCAGAATCAGCTTGATGGCAGTGGGTTCGTTTTATATTTATTTATTTGTTTGTTTGTTTGTTTATTTATTTATTTATATATTTCTGTTGAGTATACTCTCTACTTTGTCATAATGGACTTGCCTTTTCAAATATTGTTGGATTTTATTAATATTTTCTTAAAGATTTTTGCATCTATGTTTATGAGGAATATTAGTCTATGGTTTCCTTTTCTTGTAATGTCTTAGTCTAGTTTTCATTTCATTGGTTTTCATTACTTTGATTGTGATGTAGTTTGGTGTGCTGTTTTTTGTGTTTTACCTGCTTGGGGTTTATTGAGCTTCTTCAGTATATAGATTGATAGTTTTCATCAAATTTGGAAACGTTTTGGCCATTATTGCTTCAAGTATGTTTTCTGCATTTCTACCAAAAAAACTACTTCTTTTGGTAGTCCAATTACTCTGTTAAACCATTTTTTAAAAAAATTCCTCTTTACTTTTTGTTGTTGAAAATAGACAGGCCTATGGGGTGAGCAAAGGCTGGCGGTTCAAACCCACCAGCCACTCCTCAGAAGGAAGGTTGGGCAATCTACTTCCGTAGTGATACTGCCTTGGAAACCCAAGGAGGGGTCGCTATGAGTCGGGTCCAACTTGATGGCATATAACAACACAACAACATGGGGTGAGCAGTTCAAACCCACCAGCTACTCCTCAGAAGGAAGACTGGGCACTCTACTTCTGTAGTGATACAGCCTCGGAAACCCAAGGAGGCATCACTATGAGTCGGAGATGACTTGACAGCACATAACAAGATATAGCTAGGACTGGAACTGGTGGGTTATAGCTTTCATATATGTTTAGTTTTAGAAGGCACATTTGCCTACTAAAACCCAAAAACCCGCAGCCAGTGAGTCAATTCTGACTCATACTGACCCTATAAGACAGAGTAAAACTGCCCCCATATGGTTTCCAAGGCTATAAATCTTTACAGAAGCAGATTGCCTCATCTTTCTCCCATGGAGTGGCTTACGCACCCACCCACTGCCATCGAGTCAGATCCAACTCATAGTGACCCGTCCTTGGGTTTCTGAGGTGGCTGGTGGGTTTAAACTACTGACCTTTTAGTTAACAGCCAAATGCCTTAACCACTGCACCACCAGAGCTCCTTTTGCCTACTAAAGCTGCCCTTTATACTCCCAGCTGTCATGTGAGTCCTGGTAGCTGTTTATCCCCACCAATGTTGTATTATCAGTCTTTTTCAGGTTAGCCATTTTGGTGAATATGTAGTATTATCTCCCTGTAGATATTTTAGGTTGCTTTACTAAGATGTAATGCACATACCATATAACTTTAAAGTGTACAACTTAATTACTTTTAATATAGTCAGAATTACACAACCATCATGACAATCAACTTTAGAACATTTCATCACTCCACAAAGAAATCCCATTATCCTTTAGCCGTCACCCCTTAAGCATCTCCTTTCCCCTAGCTCTAGGCAGCCACGAATCTACTTTCTTTCTCTAAAGATTTGCCTATTTGGGGACATTTAATATAAATAGGATCATACAATGTGGACCTTTTTGTTACTAGCTTCTTTCACTTTGTATAACATTTTCAAGGTTTATCTATGTTGTGACATGTGTCAGTACTTCATTCTTTTTTATTTGCTGAGTGATATTCCATTCTGTGGATATAACACATTTTGTTGATATTGGTTAAGAATGATTTTTTCCACCACTTTCTGGCTGTTATGAATAATGCTACTGTGAACATTCATGTACAAGTTTTTGTGTGGAAATATGTTTTCATTTCTCTTGGGTACATATCTAGGAGTTAAAATGCTGAGTCATATGGTCATTATATTCAGCCTTTCCAGAAACTGCCAGATTGTTTACCAAAGTGGTTACACCAATTGACATTCCCATTTCTTTGCACCCTTGCCGTTTCTTGTCATTATCTGTCTTTTTTCATTATACCCATTCTGGTGGCTTGTCTCATTGTGGTTTTGATTTGCATTTCCTTGATGGTAATGAATTGAGTATCTTCTCATGTGCTTATTGATCATTAGTATATCTTCTTTATGAAGTGCTTTACAAATGTTTTGTTCCTTTTTCTATTAGATTTTCTATCAAAAATGTATATATATTTTCCTACTTCCTGTCTCAAACTCCGTTTTCCCGGTCTGCTAAATTAGCACATCTTCTCTTAATATTCCTCCATGTCTGTCTTAGCTGTATACTTATCATCCTTTAATTCTTAATTTTCACACAACAGGAGCGACAGGAGAAGAGCTGAAGTGGGTCCAGCTGACATGATTGTCCAAATGGCACAGATGTTAGCACTAGGTGTGCAGAGCATGTGTCATTTCTACAGGGCCACAGCAACTCATAGAATCAGGACTAGAAAGCCAGTTGAAAATGGCTGACTTTTGCAGTCAGATGTTGATTTGAAGGGCACCAGGCCCATAAGCTGCTAAGTCTCAAGTCAGGACACAGCTATCCCTTCGTCTACCAGTTTGAGGCTGACTAGTAGGGAGCCTACCATAGATAGTTCCTCATATCAACCAGGCATAGAAAGTTTTGTCTAGTCTGCAAATGAAGAAGGGCTCTCCATTCAAATGGAAAAGAAGGGAAGTCTGGCTGAAAAGTAGGAAAGAAACACTGAAGAGTCCTTTGAACCTCAGTAGGTAGGTAGGTAGATGACAGATGGATGGGTGGGTGAATGGGTGAATGGATAGATAGATACCAAAAAAACAAACCCATTGTTGAATCAATTCCAACTCATAGTGACCCAAAGGACAGAGTAGAACTTCCCCTTAGATTTTCCAAGGTTGTAATCATCTTTCTCCCATAGAGTGGTTGGTGAGTTCCAACCACCAACCTTCTGGTTAACAGCTGAGCACTTAAGCACTGTGCAACCAGGGCTCCACAGATAGATAGGTTGAAAGATAGATATGCAGGTAGGCAATAGATAAATAGAAAAGGGGGATAGGTAGATAGACAGGTAGGTATATAGGTAAGTAAGTGATAGATATAGGTAGATTAGGTAGGTAGGTTAGTCAGTAAAATTGCTGAACGGAGAAGCTGTGACTAGCATTGCTCATTCTTTGCTTTCTATTAATCTGGTCTGATAAAATACCACTACAATAATATGTTAAAATTACCATTTTGCTCTTTTGTTTTATATGATTCTTTCTTTTCACAAATTACACTCATTCAGGAGAGTTGTATGCATGCGCATCCTGGAATTGCATTGAAGAAGCCACCTTTTTCAGGGTTTGAGGACAGAAATGGAACAGTGGTCTCTCCAGCCACACAAACACTATTCACACCCAGGGTTGGGTTACCCCGATGCGGTGAAAAACATGTGAAACTGTTCCCTACAGATTAGTAAGTAAGACAGTGCTCACCTTGCTTAGTGGATGGTACCTCATCACTGTCAGGGATTATAAATTTGAAAAGAGACTCTGATTCTGTAGGAAGGTGCTGTAAGGTTGGGAGAGAGACAGATGCCAGCTATACCTAGAAGCATACCTAGAGAAGAATCTTTGATGTGGTTAAAAAAAAAAAAATTTTTTTTTTTTTAAAAGTGAAAATGTTCACTACAGATTAGTAAGAAAGCACAAGTAAGTGTGTTTCCTTGCTTATTGGATTATTTGATGGTGTAAATCATGCCTTTTAGTCCCATTAGCTGCTTTCCAGAAAGGGAGGTGTGGACAGAAGAATAAACATGAGAAATGGAGGGAAAGGTCTGTGCAGCACTTTGCCCACTTCAAGAATGAAAGGTAGAATCTCCATAGAAAGGAGCACTGTCCGTCTCCTCTCCCACTCCAACCCTCAACCACATGCACAGTCCTCCACCCAGACTGTCAGGCCCCAGAGATTTCAACCTGCTCAGAAGTTTTGGGAAACAGCCCCCAGGATGGCTTCCTAGCAGCCCTGCTATAGACGGCATGAGGCAAGTGATGTCCCAAGAACAGAACAGCTGCTCCTCCTCCCCACAGCCCACCTGGTGGAAGGGGCAGATGTAGGAAGTTTCGGTATCAGGCTGCTCTCTCCTCCTCCTGGCTTGGGCCCCCAGTCAGTCTCTCTCTCTCATTCATTCACACACACACACACAAAAGAGGCCATGAGGGGCTAGGGTTGATGTTATGGCTGAGCTAGCGCCCTACACACACACATACACACTCCTCAGTGGAGGAATCATCTGGGAACAAGCAGGGCAGGGACAGACAAATGCTGTGACACTGAGCACTGTGCACCATTTAAGTGACTGCACTTTGCAGTAAGGAGCTCTGGTAAATTTTTCAAGAAAGAAAACACAGGCACCAATGCTCTCCCAGGGATTTTGCCAGCTGAGCCAAGATGGAAGACTCTTCTTATTCTGCCCTTCCTTTCCTGAATAATTTTGTCCTAAAGCTAAGCAAAGTAGTAGTGGCAAACAAGATAGTGGCCTTAGGGAGGGGCCTGAGCGTAACATCAGAGCATGAGCAGGGTAAGGAGAGAGGCCTCGAGGGGTAGGTTTGGTCCAGCAGGGATTCTAGCACAGGTTATCTCAGCTTCTTCAATCAAGCTTTTGATATCTATTTGAGCATCTATTTGATATCTGATTGAAAGGTACCTATTTCTCAATTTGTTAAGTACCTACAGAGGAGAGAGACAGGACTAGCTCCTAAAGACCCCAAACCAAACCAAAACCAAACCCATTGCCAAAAGAGACCCCAGCCCTTGGCAATTGCCTCTCCTCCTGATTTTCCATGGGCCTCTTCCCCAGGACATATTACCTTGCCGCCTCAGCTCTGCCAAGCCCTCATGAACTCACAGACTGCAGGGTTCACACCACTGCTCATTCGGCTTCCTTCCTCACTGCCTAGCACACCCCTGCTCACCTTCAAGACCCAGCTAAAGGCCCCCTCCTCTCTGAAGCCTCCCAGCCTCTGCAGAATGAATGAATCCCTCCACCCTTGGAGCCTGCAGAACATTTGATGGCAACTATGCATGGTTTAAGGAGCTCTGGTGATGTACTGGATAAGGCTCTTGACTGCTAAACCGAAGATCAGCGGTTCAAACCCACCAGCTGCTCCACGGAAGGAAGACCAGCAATCTACTTCCCTAAAGATTTATAGCCTCGGAAACCCAATGGGGGTCTCTATTAGTCAGAAACAACTGATGGCAGTGAATTTGGTTTCTTTTTTGGTGATCTATGGTTTAGGGAGCTCTAGTGCCACAGTCAGGAGCTCTGGTAGCATAGTGGCTAAGGCACTTGACTGCTAACCAGAAGGCTGGTGGTTCAAACCCACCAGCCACTCCTCAGAAGGAAGATGGGGCAATCTGCTTCCATAGTGATACTGCCTTGGAAACCCAAGGAGGGGTCGCCATGAGTCGGTTCCAACTCTATGGCACATAACAACAACAACAACAACAACAGTGCCACAGTCGTTAAAGCATTCACCTGCTAACCAAAAGTTTGGTGGTTTAAAGCCACCAGCCACTCCACTGGAGAAAGATGAAGCAATCTGCTTCCATAAATATTTACAGGATTGGAAACCCTATGGGGCAGTTCTGCTCTGTCCTATAGGGTCCCTATGAGTCAGAATTGACTCAATTGCAATGATTTGGTTTGGCTCTACGGTTAGCACTTGACCATCAACCTAAAGAGGGAGGCTTGGTGACACAGTGGTCAAAGCTCTAGGCTGCTAACTGAAAGGTCAGCAGTTCAAACCCATAAGCCTCTCTGTGGGAGAAAGATGTGGCAGTCTACTTCCATAAAGATTCATAGTCTTAGCACCTCTGTGGGGCAGTTGTACCCTGTTCTGTAGGGTTGCTATGAATCAGAATCGATTTGACAGCAGTGAATTTTTAAAACTTCCCTAAAGGTTAGCAATTTGAATCTACCCCGCAGTGCCTCAGAAGAAAGTCCAGGCGATTTACTTTTGAAAGGTCACCTGATAGAGCACAGTTCTACTCTGAAACCCATGGGATCATCTTGATTTGGAGCCAATTCAATGGCAACTTCTTGTTGTTAGGTGCTGTAGAGTTGGTTCTGACTCATAGTGACCCTAGGTACAACAGGACGAAAAGCTGCCTGCTCCTGTGCCATCTTCAATCATTGCAATGGCAAGTAGGGTTTTGTTCGTTTGTTTGTTTTTGTTTGTTTGTTTTGTTTTGTTTTTTAATTAATGTAGCAAAGATCCCTAAGTGGGGTAAATGGTTTGCACTTGACTGCTAAACCCACCCAGTGGTACTGCAGAAGAAAATGCCTGGCAATCTACTTCCATAATGATTACAGCCAAGAAAACTCTATGGAGCAGTTCTCCTCTGTAACACATGAAGTCACCATGAGTCAGAATCAACTTGACAACAACTGATTTTCAGTTTTATTAGTGTAGCACTCCACATAGTAACCCTCACTATCCAGTGATAACCCTGCACCTTCAGTAAGCCCTGAGCTCCTGAGGGCCTGCCTTATTCCTTTTCTTGGTATTTGGCACGAAACAAATGCTCAGAATGTTGGGCCCTATTGGAAACTCTGTAGTCTCCTTTCCCAGAAACACCCACAGAAAAGTTATATCCACGTAGTTTGGAGGGTCTGGGCAGTTCTGTCCCAGCAGCTGGGAGTCCAGGGAGGTCAGTCGCAGACTGGACAACCACATCACATCCAAAGTAGGAGCCAGAGGAGAGGGTCAAGCTCTTGAGCACTAGCAGCTGAACCCCCACTCCCTGCCCTCCCTCACTGGTGTATGGGATCCCCTTGCTTATGGAGGTTGGTGCAAACCTAAGAGTAAAATTTTCTTCCCCTGAACACGGGATACTGAGTGACCAGCTCCAATGCTGGCCAGTTGCATTTGGTTTCCATGAGCTCTGGCCCCATGTGGACCCAAAGTTGTGCTCCTCAGTCCCTCCCTGCATCCTTCATTCCCACCTCCCTCAGTGTTTTCCCCACAAGTGCATCCCACTCTTCCACATTCCATCTTTATCTCCTCTTAGGAAATGACCCAGCATTGGCTATGTATGCCTTAACATAGGTCCCTGGTGGAACAAGTGGTTTGCTTGCAATCTGCTTCTAACCTACATGTTGGTAATTCAAATCCACTCTGTGGCTCGATGGAAGAAAGGCCTGGGGAACTGCTTCCATAAAAGTTACAGTCAAGAAAACTCAATAGAGCGGTTCTACTCTGTAACATATGGGGTTATCAGAGTCAGAATCAACTTGACTGCAGTGGCTTTTTTTGTTTTTTCCCTAATGTGCCTTAATATGAGTTCATCAGTGCATTTCCCTTTCACATACATATTTACATTTTGAGCCTCACAGAGGGGTGATTGTGGAGTGAAAGTTTTGGCCCTATTACCGGATTATCAATTAGCATTATTGACCATGAAGGGAAAGTTATCAGGAGGGCTTCTGGAATGCCTCCTCCAGCAGATGACCTAGGGAAGCCAGCCAAGTCCTATCTACCAGGCTTCCCTTAGCAAGGCCGAGGATCAGACAGGCTGATGTTGGCCTATTTGACCTGTCCTTCTCCCTAGACAGAAATGGCAAGGATGTGGGTGATGAGCTGGGTCAACATGTCCTGACGTAACAACAGAACTGGAAAGAGAGGGTTTGAACCAAGTGAGCCAGTGGCGGGTGAAAAGCAGCTACAAGTTGAGCCTTTCTCTCTGAGCCTAAGTACCTTTCTCATGCCTTGCAACGAACCCCTTGTCTTACCTCAGTGCACCCAGGAAAAAGCACAGGGAAGCCAGCAGCACCTTGTCCAGGAGCCAACAGCCTTCTACAGCAACCCTCGGACCACCAAAGCAAGCAATGTGTTTTCTCCCCTCTTTGAGAATTAAATCTGTTTACCGCCCACAGACTCTACACTCTTCCTACCTTCACACACACACCCTGAAAAAAGAAAGAAAAATAAAAGTGTATCAGCCAAGGTGATCTCTCTGCCACAGGATGCCCTGTGTACTCAGCCAAGGGCCTCACAGCCAAGAGTGAGCCCCCTGTGGCTACGAAGAGGCAAGCTCCTAACAAGAAAGCAGTTTCCTTGCTATTTCATTTCTTTACCAGCCACAGGCTATCAAGCCCTCTGAAATGTAATGCCACTAGAGTCAGGAAATTCAAAAGCAACTGTGTCCTCATCCAACTGCGTGTGATGTGGCAGGTAAGCAAGAAGTGCCATCTGGGGACCCAGACGTACTCTGCCTTCATGTGCATACAGGAGTTGAGGGAAGGCAAGGCCTTGCCTCTGAATTTCCTGGGCTTTGTGATTGATGCAAAGAGGTTTAATGGTTCCTAAAAGCCACATTTGCAACTCAGATAGGCAGAGCTCCCAAGGGTCCCACCTGGGCTGTCTTGATTACAAGCTGCTCTCCCAAAAGCAAAAGACAGGGGTGCAAACATACCCTTTAGCACCACTCTTTTCTTCCTCTCATTTCCCAGAGAATGAATGGCTTTCCCTACCATGCAGATGGCTAATAAATGAGGCATCCACACATCCTTCGATTAAGACTGTGCCTCCATTGCTAAGTTGCTGTCATTAAAACACCAAGTGTGCCTGTCATCTTGGAGGCTTTGTCTGAACTTGATGTGAAGACCGGCTTGATCAGCGGCCCTCCCTGCAGTCCATCCAAAATGAGTTTGCTTGCAGACCATCATGTCCCCAGCATGGCAGCCCATGTGCTTTGGTCTCTACTAATCTAGATATCTAGAACATGAGTTAACCCACTCCCCTACCTGGCCATGGGGGGTGTGGGGGTGGGCAGGGGGAACCACCCACAGAGGTCAGGGGAATTAATCCATTTTTTTCATGTGGAAAATTAGGCCTCTAACACATGATATTTTGCATTAATCAAAACCCGTAGGACTATACAACACAAAAAGTGAACCTCAATGTGAATCATGGATTTTAATTAATAATAAGGTATCCAGTATTTATTCATCAGCTATAACAAATGTACCACAGGAATTGTTGTTGTTGTTGTTAGGTGCCGTCGAGTCATTTCCAACTCATCGACCCCATGCACAGCAGAACGAAACACTGCCCGATCCCGCGCCAGCTCCATGATCCCTGCTATATTTGAGCCCATCATCGCAGCCACCGTGTCAATCGATCTCGTTGAAGGCCTTCCCCTCTTTCGTCGACCCTCCACCCTATCAAGCATGACATCCTTCTCCAGGGAATGGTCCCTTCTGACAACATGACCAAAGTAGGTGAGACG
>NW_006921793.1:3072295-3072860 GCF_000298275.1 Orycteropus afer afer | reverse complement strand
TTCCTGCCATCTTCTCTTGATGTTTCCTGCATCATTCATTATTTTGCCCATAGAATCTCTCAATATTGCAACTCGAGGCTTCAATTTTTTCTTCAATTCTTTCAGCTTGAGAAATACTAAGCACATTCTTCTCTTTTGGTTTTCAAACTCCAGATCTTTGCACATTTTATTATAGCAATTGGTTTTGTCTGCTCAAGCTGCTCTTTGAAATCTTCTCTTCAGTTCCGTTATCTTGTAATTTCTTCCATTGGCTTTAGCTATTCTCCACTCAAGGACAACTTTCAGAGTCCCTTCTGTCATCCATTTTGGTCTTCTCTTCCTTTCTAATCTCTTTAGTGATCTCTTGCTTTCTTCATGGATAATATTCTTGATATCCTCCCACATTCTTCTGGTTTTCTGTCGTTGGTGTTCAATGCATCAAATCTTTTCTTTAGATGGTCTCTAAATTCAGGAGGGATATATTCAAGATCATATTTTGGCTCTCATGGTCTTGTTTCAATTGTCTTCAACTTCAAGTTGAACTTGCATATGAGCAGTTGATGGTCTGTTCCACAATCAGCTCCTG
>NW_006921793.1:3053280-3070715 GCF_000298275.1 Orycteropus afer afer | reverse complement strand
CATCTTCCTTCCGAGGAGTGGCTGGTGGGTTTGAACTGCCAGCCTTCTGGTTAGAGTCAAGAGCCTTAGTCACTATGCTACCAGAGCTCCTTAAAGTCTATTTGAGAAAAAAAAAAAAAAAAAAGAACCTCTAAAAGATGTCTTCTAAATCTTGCACTAATAAACTTTATTTTCCTGTTCTAGAGATGTCATATAAGTGCAGTCATACAATATGTGTCCCTTTGTGACTGATTTATTTCACTCCGCATGTTTTTCAGGTTTATCCATGTAGTAGCATGTATCAGTGGAATATTGTTGTTGTTGTTCGGTGCCTTCAGCTGGTTCCAACTCATAGCAACCCTATGTACCACAGAATGAAACACTGCCCAGTCATGCACCATCCTCACAAGGCTTGCCTTGATTGAGTCCATCACCTATGACACTGTGCCAATCCATCTCTTTAAGGGTCTTCTCCTTTCTGCTGATCCTCTTCTTTACCCAGCATGATGTCCTTCTCCAGGGACTGCTCCCCTCTGACGTGATCGAAGTATGAGATATTAAGTCTGGTCATTCTCACTTCAAAGAAGCATTCCTGCTGTACTTCCTCCAAGACAGATTTGTTCCTTCTTCTAGCAGTCCATGGTATTTTCAGTACCACACCACAATTCTAATGCATCATTCTTCTGTGGTCATCCTTACTCATTGTCCAGCTGTCACATGCATATGAGGGTACTGAAAATACCAGAGGTTGGGTCAGGTGCACCTTAGTCTTCAAAATGACGTCTTTACTTCTTAAAAATTTAAAGAGGTCTTTTAAGGCAGATTTGCCCAGTGTAGTATGTCAGGTGATTTCTTGACTGTTGCTTCCATAGGCATTGATTTGTAGATCCAAGTAAAACGTAATCCTTGACAACTTCAATCTTTTCTCCATTTATCATGATGTTGCTTATTGGTCCAGTTGGTGAGGATCTTTGTTTTCTTTATGGTGAGGTGTAATCCATACTGAGGGCTATAGTTTTTTATCTTCTTCAGTAAGTGCTTCATATCTTCTTCAGTTTCAGCAAACAAGCTTGTGTTGCCTGCATATGGCAGGTTATTAATGAGTCTTCCTCCAATTCTGATACCATGTTCTTCTTCATATAATCCACCTTCTTGGTTATTTGCTCAGCATGTTGTTGTTGTTATGTGCCATTGAGTCAGACCCGACTCATAGCGACTCCTCCTTGGGTTTCCAAGGCAATATCACTACGGAAGTAGATTGCCCCATCTTCCTTCCAAGGAGTGGCTAGTGGGTTTGAACCACCAGCCTTCTGGTTAGCAGTCAAGTGCTTTAGGCACTATGCTACCAGAGCTCCCCTTGCTCAGCATACTGATTGAATAAGTATGGTGAAAGGATACAACCCTGATGCACAACTTTCCTGATTTTAAACCATGCAGTATCCCCTTGTTCTGGTCAAACAACTGCCTCTTAGTCCATGTACAGGTTCCTCATGAGCACAATTAAATGTTCTGGAATTCCCATTCTTCTCAATGTTATCCATAATTTGTTATGATCCACACAGTTGAATACCTTTTCATAGTCAGTAAAACACAGGTAAACATCTCTCTAATATTCCTTGCTCTCAGCCAACATCTATTTGAAATCAGCAATGACATCCCTTGTTCCATGCCCTCTTTTGAATCCAGCTTGAATTTCTGGCAGTCCTTTGTCAATTAACTGCTACAACTGGTTCTGGACTATATTCAGATAGTTAATGATACTGTTTGATAATTTCTGCATTCTGTTAGATCACCTTTCTTTGGAATGGGCACAAATATGGATCGCTTTTAGTCAGTTGGCCAAGTAGCTGTCTTCCAAATTTCTTAGCATAAACAAGAGAGCATCTCCAGTGCTCATTCATTTGTTGAAACACCTCAGTGGGTATTCCCTCAATTCCTAAAGCCCTGTTTTTCACCAATCCCATCAGTGCAGCTTGGACCTCTTCCTTCATTACCATGGGTTCTTCATCACATGCTCCCTCCTGAAATAGTTGAACATCAACCAAGTTTTGACTCTATATCTTCCTTCCATTGTCTTTTGATGTTTCCTGCATCATTCAATACTTTTCCAATAGAAACCTTCATCACTGCAACTCAAGCTTGACTTTTTCTTCAGTTCTTTCAGCTTGAGAAATGATAAGCATATTCTTCCCCTTTGATATTCCAATTCTGTCTTTGCACATTTCATTGTAATACTTTACTTTGTCCTCTAGTTCTGCCCTTTGAAATCTTCTGTTCAGCTCTTTTACTTCATCATTTTTCCATTTGCTTTAGCTACTGTACATTCAAGAGCAAGTTCCAGAGTCTCTTTTGACATACATTTTGGTCTTTTCTTCCATTCCTGTCTTTTTAATGGCCTTTTGCTTGCTTCATGTATGATGTCCTTGATGTCATCACACAACTCCGTTGGTCTTTGATCACTGGTGTTCAAGGTGTCATATCTATTCTTCAGATAGCCTCTAAATTCAAGTGCGATACAATCAAGATCATGTTTTGTTTTGTTTTCTCTGGACAGTGAAACTCAGTTTCACTGATCATGGGGTCTTTGGCAAGGGTGGACTTGTCCTGAGGAATCACTGGCTTCTTTCCAGCACAAGGAAAGGAGGACATATGGGTCACGCCTATTCATCAGGGCACAGCTACTGCTGACTGGGTGGGGCTTGGTCTTTGGCCAGGGAAGGGGTGACTGGAGCTATACCCCAGATACATACAGAGGGCAGAGAGACATAATTAAGGACTGCTGTTGGGGTTTGGGTTTCCAGTTGCCTGGGGTTGGGGCTTGTTGTTGTTGTTGTTATTTGCTCATAGCGACCCCTCCTTGGGTTTCCGAGGCAGTATCACTACGGAAGTAGGATTGCCCAACCTTCCTTCCGAAGAGTGGCTAGTGGGTTTGAACCGCCAGCCTTCTGGTTAGCAGTCAAGTGCCTTAGGCACTATGCTACCAGGGCTGGGGCAGGGAACTCCAGTTCCAAGGGCTCAGTAGCTGTGAATAGAACCCTTATCCATCTTTCTGTGCTGCTGCTTATGTGACTCTGTCACACCTCCCCATTCCAAGTCTCAATGGTCTAAATTAGAACCATCTTCCAGCTATGGCTGCCCTGGGGAGGCTCCAACTCAGGCACAGTGATCTTTATATTTAAGGAAGCAAAGGAATGGACTGGTACAGAGATCTGGCTCTCCTCGCCCTCCAGCAGCTTCTGGTAGGTGGTGATCTCAATATTCAGGGCCATTTTGACATTGAGGAGCTCCTGATACTTGCACAGGTACCATGCCATCTCCTCCTTTAGTTGCTACAGCTCCTCTTCAAGCTGCACGGCTCAAGGTTATATTTTGGTTCTTGTGGACTTGTTTTAATTTTCTGCTGCTTCAACTTAAACTTGTATATAAGCAATTGGTGGTCTGTTCCAGAATCAGCCACTGGTCTTGTTCTGACTGATGATACTGAGCCTCTCCATCATGTCTTTTCACAGATGTAGTCAATCTGATTCCTGTGTATTCCATCTGGTGAGGTCCACGTGTATAGTTGCCATTTATGTTGTTGAAAAAAGATATTTGCAATGAATAAATTGTTGGTCATGCAAAGTTCTATCATGCGGTCTCTGGCATCATTTCTATCACCAAGGCCATATTTCCAACTACAGATGATTCTTGTTTGTTTCCAGTTTTCACATTCCAATCACCATCTTGATCACCAATACATCTGGATTGTATGTGTGGTCAATTTCAGACTGCAGAAGTTGGTTAAAAAAAAAAAAAAACACTTCAATTTTCTCATCTTTTGCTTTAGTGTTAATGTACAAATTTGAATAACAGTGGAAGTAACTGGTCTTCCTTGTAGGCTTATGGATATTATTCTATCACTGACAACACTGTACTTCAGGACAGATCTTGAAATTTTCTTTTTCATGATGAATGTGATGCTATTGCTCTTCAGTTTTCAATCCCAGCATAGTAGACCATATGCTTATCTGATTCAAAATTGCCAGTACCAATCAATTTCAGCTCATTAATGCCAAGGATATCAATCTTTATATGTTCCATTTCATTTTCTACAACTTGCAATTTTCCTAATATATATTCCATACTTTCAGTGTTCCAATTATTAATGGATGTTTGCCACTATTTCTTCTCATTTTGATTTGTGCCACATCAGGAAATGAAGGTCCCAAAAGCTTTACTCCATCCATATTATTAAGGTCAGCTCTACTCTAAGGAGACAGCCCTTCCCCAGTCATATTTTGAGTGCCTTCTGACCTGACAGGTTCATCTTCTGGCACTATATCAGACAATGTTATCCTACTATGCATAGGGTTTTCAGTGGCCAAAGTTTTCAGAAATGGACCTGGCCCCTTCCTTCTTCCTAGTCTGTCTTAGTCTGGAAGCTCCACTGAAACCCTGATGGTATTTGAAATACCAGTGGCTTCCAATAGCTTCCAATATGACAGCAACACACAAACAACCACAGTATGACAAATTGACAGATGAGGGGTAGGTCGGTCACTGGTATAATACACTGAATTTAACATTGTCTTGGATTGTTCTATAATTGTTTCTTATGCAGAAATGTTTCATTTCAACTAGGTGATGAGTTCCTTGGGGGTATAAACCTCAGTAGTCAGTTACAAAATGGCTTCAGGAGAAGGAAATTTTGGAGAGATTATCCAGTCCACGGGGGATCAGAGAGAGTTCAGGAAGTCTGTGGACTTTGATGGGAAAACAATTCCATCTTTATCATTAGGCTTTAATTGAAATGTAGCATTTCAATTCTGGATGTGGGCAACAAGCCATCATGGTATTAAGAGCACCTATGACTTTGTCATTGATAGAAATCACAGATATTTTTATATCCCATTATACATGTTAGGAGCTCTGGTGACATAGTGCCTAAGGCATTTCACTGCTAAGCAGAAGGCTGGCAGTCCAAACCCATCAGGCACTCCTGGAAGGAAGACTGGGCAATCTTCTTATGTAGAGATACCACCCCAGAAACCCAAGGAGGGGTCACTATGAGTCAGAATCAACCCAATGGCAATGAGTTATTATTATTATTATTATACATGTTGCAGATACCTCAAAATGTCATCACTGCTTTGAAATTGTGGTAGTTATTAAAGAATAACTGCCAGTAGTTAATAAAGCAGTGTATGGATGGACCTTGAAATCATTTTTACTAAGTGAAGTAAGTGAGACACAAAAGGACAATATTGTACAATTACACTTAATGAAATATCTAGAATAGGCAAATCAATAGAGATAGAAAGGAGATGAGAAAGGACTGAGGGAGGCAGGAATGGGGAGTTACTGTTTAATGGGTAAAGAGTTTCTATTTGGGGTGACAATGTGAATGTAACTATTGTCATTGAAATGTACACTTACAAATGGTTAAAATGGCAAATTTTATATGTGAGAAACCATTTTCATTCTCCTGGAACCCAGATTTCTGGGTCCATGAAGTTGGAGCGACCCACCCAGGTCATTTATCCTTGGGCATCTTTTTGAACCTCGAGCCTTGGAGAAACTGGTTCCTGCAGGTTGCCTTTGAGTCAAACAATTGTCTAGATAAACTAGTCAGACTGTTTGCTTTGAGCATTGTACTCTTCGAAGAATTCAGTCAGTTTTGGGAAACAGACATCAAAGGTCAGACTGGAAGTCATGTTTAGGATAAATCAGTAATAGTTTTAATTGTTCTTCAAGACAATACTTAGGAAAATCCTTCCTGAGCACAAATTGTTTATCAGTTATGTTTTGACCCTTTTTTCCATCGCAATGCCAATAACACGTTGTTGTTGTTGTTGTTATGTGCTGTCGAGTCGGACCCGACTCACAGCGACCCCTCCTTGGGTTTCTGAGGCAGTATCATTACAGAAGTAGATTGCCTCCTTCCGAGGAGTGGCTGGTGGGACTTAGTATAAGAGTATTTCGAGATTCTCTTATCTTCAGAACGTTTTTGACCCTTTAGTTGAAATGTTATCCTGATCTGCAAAGCATATATTAAATAAAATTTAACCAATTTTTATTATTGGTTTAAAATGTTTTTTGTTTTAACATATGTATCTTACCACAACAAAAATTTTTTAAATCTGTGCTTTAACTTTTTGATAACTTTTTTAATATAACAGAAGTTTTTAACAATCTTATATATTTTATTTTATTTTGTGCATTTAAAAATATTCTGAGAAAGAATTCATAGGCTTCACTCAAGGAGTCCATGAAACAGGCCTGTCTTTCAAGGCAGCTCTGGGTGGACTCAAACCTTCAGCCTTTCAGTTGAAGCAGTTAACTGTTCACACCAGGCAGCGTCTCCCAGAGCAACCTAGCTTATCCGTAAGAGGCATGACTAGAACCACAGGGTCCTAGCTCCCATATCAGGGCTCTTCTTACCATGCAAACTCACTCACTGCCGTCAGGTCAATTCTGACTCCTAGCAAACCCCACTGGGTTTCTAAGGCTATAAATCTTTATGGAAGCAGATGGCCTCATCTTTCTTCCATGGAGCAACTAATGGATTTGAATCACTGACCTTTTGGTTAGCAGCCAAACACCTTAACCACTACACCATCAGCGCTCTTACCATGCAGTGCCATTTAATAATTACACCCCATCCCTTTTCAGCACTGAACACATGATGGTGACTCAGCAGATATTTGTTCCCCAAGATGTGACTTCCTGATCCATAGACTATCTTGAATTTTTCTGGGATGGCTTGACAAGCCTCTTTCCTCTTAATCCATTTATCATCTTCTACCTAGGCTTGAGGAGCTCTGGTAGCATAGTGCCTAAGGCATTGACAGCTAACCAGAAGGCTGGCGTTCAAACCTCAGCAGTACTGCCTCGGCAACCCAAGGAGGGGTCGCTATGAGTGGGGTCTGACTCAACGGCACATAACAACAACAACCTAGCTTTGAAGGAGCTCTGGTGGTTCAATGGTTAAAGCATTGGGCTGCTAACCAAAAGGTTAGTAGTTCAAACCCACCAGCTGCTCTGCAAAAGAAAATTGAGACAGTCCACTTTGGTAAAGATTTGCCGTTGCTGTTGTTGTTATTATGTGCCGTCAAGTCGGCCCTGACTCATAGTGACTCCTCCTTGGTTTTCCGAGGCGTTATCACTACAGAAGTAGATTGCCCAACCTTCCTTCCAAGGAGTGGCTGGTGGGTTTGAACCGCCAGCCTTCTGGTTAGCAGTCAAGTGCCTTAGGCACTATGCTACCAGAGCTCCTCTGTAAAGATTTACAGCCTTGAAAATCTGTCTACTCTGTCCTATAGGGTCACTATGAGTCAGAATCGATTCATTGGTAGTGGTTGGGTACCTAGCCTTGAAGGAGTGTCATAGAGCATAATTCACACAGGCCAAGGGAACCAATAGCAATAATGATAACAGTAATGACACCCTTAATTGATTGAGTGCTTACTCTGTATCAGACACTCTTAGCTATGTTTATTTATACCTCACTTTGCCCACAAAAAGCCATTGTTATCCTCATTTCAGTTTGAGGCAGCCTGTACATTCCTTATGGCACTAGGTTCTGACCAGCCTGAGGCCTCTTCCCACACTCCTCAAGATCGTGTGTAAGTGCTGACCCTCCAATGGAACAAGGGTGGCGAAAATAAACAAGAAACCAGCAGAAGTTATCTCAAGACAAGAGAACTGGCCAGAAATGTCCAGAGCTGCCGCTGCTTAGCCATGCAGGCACAGTGTGGAAAACCTTCACCTGAAAGTGAACTTTTAAGGTCACAGGACAAAAAACACCCCTTGGCAGTCATGACACTGCACCCCCATTAATGCTTATTAGCTCTTAGAAAGCAAATATATTCCATGCCATCAAAAGTATACACATGAATTCTTTGTTTCAAAGTATGTAAAAACGGAAGTTATCTCCTGTTTGAGGAACTCAATTTGAGGTGGAGTCTCTGAGTTCCTTTCTTGTGCACCTGCAGTAAATGAACTTAGCTCTCCTCACCCTGGTGTTCTCCTTATCAACTCAGAAGCCATGCCAGGCAGAACCTTCTGACAGCATTTGTCTACAAGCAAACCAAAACCAAACTCACTGCCACTCAATTCCAATTCACAGTGACTCCCACAGGGCTTCCAAGGCTATAAACCCTTACAGAAGCATACTGCCTCATCTTTCTTCCACAGAGCAGTTCGTGAGTTCAAATCACCAACCTTTTGGTTAGCAGCCAACTGCCAGAGCTGCCACTGCTTAGCCATGCAGGCACTACACTACCAGAGCACCTTTGTCTACAGATGAGAAAAACAAGACTCAGAGATGTTAAATGATTTCTCCAAGGCCACACAGCCAATAGCTGATTGCATTACAAATCCAGGTGCTTCTGATATGTTAAATTACAATGAGGTTGTAGTAGCTGGAGCCGTAGGTAGACAGGTGGCCAAGGAATAGTCTCTCTCAGATCTAGATCCAAAGGACAAAAAGACTGAGTGCAGCTGTTCCTGGGGCAGGTAGAGCCACTGGCTGCTGACTGTGCAGCTTGTGGCAGGTGCTGGTGGGCTTGGCAGGTCACCCTCAGCAGTTCAACCAGCTTCACAAGGCACTGATTTCTGATTTGATCTGTGCCTACCCAATGAAAGCAGAGATGGCACCCATATCTCATCTCGGTTGTTTGCACATGTGTGTTCCATGAATGTCTTTACCCACAAGCATAAACAGAGCAGTGCAGTGTGGTTTCAGTTCAGGGCAGCAGCCTGAGCATCCTGGGGCTCTCTGAAGGCAATGCCTCCTTTTTTTTTTTTTTTTCTGAGAAGGAGGAGGAAGAAAAAACATTAGAGGAGTGGGTATAATCTTTTTCTTTTCCCTTGAATCATGTATAAGACTTCTTGACACTTAGCTGACATATTTATTCACTTGCCCATTTAACACTCACCCACTCAGCATCTACACTATACTGAACTCTCAGAACTACCAAGAAATATAAGTGAGCAAACCTTTCCTTCTAGTAGTAAAGGAGACAGTAATAGATCAAGAAGTTATCAATTATATATTAAAACACATAAGTATAAATATAACTTAATGTAATAACATATCCTGGATTGATATAATTTAAATGTAAACATGTAAAATATAATACGTAAATAATAAATACAGTGTAAAGGTGATAAGTAAACAAACAATAGCTATATATATGGAGAGGCAAACTCCCCAGAAAACATGAGTTTGGGGTGCTGAGGGAAACACAGGAAGAGACTCAACCCAGTCCTAAGCATCAGACAGATTTTCCCAGAGATACAGGAAAAGGGTGAGAAACTATTTACCAAACATTTCCAGCTAGTACAGCAGAGGGAAAGAGAAAGTGGAGAATTATGCACTGGGTCTTTAATCTTTTACTTGAAGGGACATGTATCACTTTCCCTCATATTTCACTGACCAATGCAACTCATGTGGCCACACCTAATTTCAAGAGAGCAGGGAAGTGCAATCTTACCATATGCCACAGAGAAAAACTGGATATATTTGGTGACAGCACCAATGACTATCACACTACTAAACATGTCTGTCCCTCCAACCCAGAGACCCTATTTACTTGTCTTCCCACCTCACCCATGGATCTCTACTGGCCACTCCTGGATACACTGGGATCAAATTAAGCTATATTCAAACCTAATTCCATAATCCACCCCTAAGACCTAGCTTACTTCCTATGTTAGCCTATTTCCATGAGGCACAACACCAAGGCTATCCTACATGTCCCCCTCACTCTCTCTCAACATGCCATCCATCCTCAAGTCAGGCTGGATCCATGCTCTAATCCATACTCTCTGTCATATTCTCATGGCAGTGGCCTTAATCCAGGCCATTGCACCTCTCTCCAGAAGGACAGCTATACCTTCTGTCTCCCTGTTCCAGTCTTTATTATTAATATTTTATTTATTTTCTTATTGTTGAGAATATGCACTAATTCAACAGTTTCTACATGTATAGTTCAGTGACACTGATTACATTATTTGAATTGTGCAACCATTCTCACTCCTTTTTTCTGAACTGTTCCTCCTTCATTAACATAAACTCACTGCCCCCAAGGTTCCTATCTAATCATTTGAGTTACTGTTGTCAGTTTGATCCCATACAGATGTTCTTATAAGAGCATACTGCTCAAGGCAAATATGTTTTACTACTTATTGTTTGGTTATAAGACAACTTCAGGGCCTATTTTTGACTTAGGGTCTAAAGATTATCTCAGGACAATAATTTCAGGGGGTTTATCCACCATCCATGGCTCCAGAAGGTCTGGAATTCATGAGAAAATTAAGTTCTGTTCTTCATTTCCCTCTTTTGATCAGGATTCTTCTGAAGAATCTTTGATCAAAATGCTCAGTAATGGTAGCCAGGCACTGTCCAGTTCTTCTGGTCTCATGGCAAAGAAGGCAGTTGTTCACAGAAGCAATTAGCCATGCATTCCATTTCCTCTTCTTATTCCTAACTGTCCTTCTTCCTCCATTGATCCAGTCTTGACTCTCCAATCTAGTCTATATGCTACATCCCACTGTAATGCCAAGTTTGCTAAAATGCAGGTGTGATTGTGTTAGTTGCTGCTTAAAAGCCTTTAACGGAAAACCTGCATATTTACAACTTTATTAATAATGGCCAAAAATTGGAAGCAACCAAAATATTCTTCAATAAATTAATGAATAAACAAACTGTGGTACATCAACTCAATGGAATATTATTCAGTGATAAAAAGAAATGAGCTAAAATAACACCAAATGTAGGTATAATGAGCATGGCTTGACCAATGTAAACAATGCCACTAAGAAGCTCACAAGAGAAAAGAATATTTGTGCAAAAGAATAAGACATTTATAATTTTCAAGAACATTAACAATAACCAAAAGACAAATGCATGGTCACAAAGGTATGTGTGTAGGCATATATATGTATAGATAGGTACATGTGTGTATATATGTGTGCAAGGAGAGAAGTATCTGTATGTATAAGTACATACAGACATGTATATATATATTCATAGAGGACACAGTTATAAATTCTTCTCAGATATAACCAAACACCTTACGAAGCTGGTTCTCTGGGTTTGAAGGCATAGGACCTTAATCTCAGTCTCTGCATCCTAATGAATGAGTAGTGTCTGGGATATTAGAAGTAACCATCTAAGATACATCTGTTAGTCTCTACTCACCAGGAGCAAAAAAGAGTGACAAAAACTGTGTCTCAGAGAAGAACCCAGTCTACAGGCTAACAGTCTACATGACCACAGTCTCATCTACCCTTAGACCAGAGGAACTAGATAGTACCCCTCTACCACTACTGTCCTTTCTGAGCAAGACCACAATAAATGGTCCCTGATAGAATGAGAGGGAAATGCAGAACAGAACTCAAATTCTTAAAAAGTTCCAACTTACTAGACCATTTGAGATTAGAGGATTCCCTGAGACTGTTGCTCTGAAATACTCTTTAAATATTAAACCAAAACTCTCCCCTGAGGTCTCCTTTCAATGAAATAAGAGATTGGCATATAAAATAAAAGATATTACCTATAAGTATGGTGCTCCATTAAAAAACTATCTATATGAGAGCAAAATGTCAACAATTACTCTACAGCAAAGATAAGAGTAGAGAGCAGGGACACTAGAGCTCTGGAAAGGGAACAACCAAAGCACAATTAAAGAGAATGTTAACACATTATGAAAAATGTAACTAATGTCACTGAATACTTTGTACAGAAATTGTCAAACGGGAACCTAATTTGCTGTGCAAACCTTTACCAAAAACACATGTTCAAGAAAAAAAATATATTATTAAAAAAGAAAAAGAAATGAGCTTGAGTTTTCCACAAAAAGGCATGGAAAAAATTTAAATACATATTGCTAAGTGAAAGAAGTCAGTCTGTAAAAGCTACATACTATATGATTCCAACTACTTGATATTTGGAAAAGGCAAAATTATAGAGATAGTGAAAAGAACAGTGGTTACAGAGGGTTAGACGGAGAGGGAGGAAGTGAATAGGTGGAGCTCAGGGCATTTTTAGGTTGGTGAAACTATTTTGTATGATAATGGTAGACACATGACATTGTGCATTTTTCAAAACCTCTAGGTCTGTACAACACAAAGAATGAACCCCAGTATTAACTATGGACTTCAGTTAATGATAATGTATCATTATTGGCTCATCAATTTTAAGAAATATACCACTGGAATACAAGATGTTAATAGGAGAAACTGTGCAGGAGGAAAAGGAGGTATATATACTGAACTGATCTTCTGTGTAATGTTTCTGTAAACCTATCTGTTCTAACAAAGAAAAGTCTATTTAAAAACTAAAGAACAAAAATCCTTTGATAGCTCCCATTTTTCTATAACACACAATTCTAAATCTTCAACAGATCCTTTCAGGATCTAGCATCTGCTTCACCTGGTAGCTCCATCTCTTAGACTCCATGACTTGTCACATGCTGTCTTGGCCCAGAACGTATTTTTCTCCATCCCACTCAGCAACTCCTCAGAAGGAAGATGGGGCAATCTACTTCTGTAGTGATACTGCTCGGAAACCCAAGGAGGGGTCACTATGAGTTGGGTCTGACTCGAGGGCACATAACAACAACAACAGCAACTCAGCTCAGGCAACTTGGTTAGCTCCTCTTCACTCAAAACCCAGCTCTCGTACCATCTCCTCCAGACAATCTTCTTTGACTGCTCCCCACCCCGTCCCTCCCCTGACCTAATTCAGGTGTTCTTCTAAATAAGCATCCTGCACTTCTCTACATTAGTACACACCGTAATTGACTATCTGTCAAATTATGAGCACTTTCAGAGCGGTGACAGGCTCTTACTCATCTTAATCTCCCTAAGGTCTGGCATAGAGCTGGCACAAAAAGGGTGCTCAGTAAATGATTACTGAATGCAAGAGCAGTATCATTCCACACCTTCCTACCACAGCCCCTGTTGAATTGTCTTCCCATCTTATCCAAAGCCTTGGTCCTACAAGGATTCATGGAGCATCTACTTTGTACCCTGTGCTAACCACTGTTAGGGAAAGGATGTGATGTAGTCAGAGACACATCTACTGCCTACAGGAAGCTTTTAGTTTGAGTAGGAAGTTGAGACACCTGCAAGTCACCGAGATCCATGTGGTACTTGACATGGAGATGACAACTGGAGATGAGAGCCATTGCTTAAATCTTCCCCACCTTGGCCTTACAGAGTCACAGTATAGAAGATCTTGTCCAGTCCTCCCACACTGCAGGTGAAGAAGGCCCAGAGAGGTGAAGAGATTTACCCACAGTCACACAGGGAGCTGCCATGGACACTGAAACCTAGACCAGCCTTAGCACACGCATACACACACACATACACACACACAGAGGCAAATGCTCTTCAAGAAGATATGGATGCTTCCCATTTCCAAGCAACATACTGAGAAAGTAAGAAGACCCTTGATTAAGTAGAGCGAACTATATTTTTACTTCCCTGCACTTTTCTTTCAGAAGAAAATAGCAATTTAATCAAATAATTTATTCTTTTTCTCTTTTAACCAATAATTATTATTTGAGCACCTCTCATGCTCAAAGCTCCATGCTGAGCACCAGAGATGATCCAAGAGAAAAAACCCATCTTTGCTTCAGGCTGTGGAGACAAGACTTATGGGCCTGTCCTGTTAACTGAGATGGCAAGGGAATTGCCAAGTGAGTGGTTCAGGCAATAAAGATAGTTTGCAAAAATTTCACAGGAAAATGCCCCAAGGAGAGATTTATTCAGAAAAGTAACTAGTGGGGAGATCCCTGGGCTCAACTCAATTCCCAACCCTAATCACCCTTCTCTCCGTGACCCTATTATGCAGTTGGACTTCAAATAATGATCCTATA
This sequence comes from Orycteropus afer afer, assembly GCF_000298275.1. Lineage (NCBI taxonomy): Eukaryota > Metazoa > Chordata > Mammalia > Tubulidentata > Orycteropodidae > Orycteropus > Orycteropus afer. The sequence goes on along the minus strand of NW_006921793.1, from coordinate 3,056,868 downwards.
GTCCTGAACGAGGAGCTCTGGCAGCATAGTGCCTAAGGCACTTGACTGCTCACCAGAAGGCTGGCGGTTCAAATCCCCCAGCCACTCCTCGGTTGGGCAATCCTACTTCCGTAGTGATACTGCCTCAGAAACCCAAGAAGGGGTTGCTATGAGTCGGGGCCGACTCGACGGCAAACAATAACAACAACAACAACAGTCCTGAACGATGCAGAATCAATAGAGTCACTAGAGTTGGTGTCACCCACTGCAGTATCTCATGGTGTCACCTCCCCCCACAATGGATTTCATCCCAGCCCAGACCATATAGTATCCTTAGTAATGTTTTTTGAACTAATGTTACTCATAAATCATAATTCACATATATTACTGAATGTAATTACACCTTTAAATTAGAATAACATGTACAGACTAAACCATGTGATTTGAAGCATCATTGTAATTGGGTAATAATGACAGCTCTGACCTGAGCTTATTAGAAGGTTCAAAAGTAAATTAACATAGAGTTTTGGCATTGTAGATATATTGATACATGTAAGCTGGGCATACAAAAAAAAAAAAGTTTTTGTTCTTGTAACTAACCATAGAGATATTTTTATTAAAAATAATAAATTTCTGCTGAAACACTGAACAAAAATTTTATAGACAGTCATTTTGGTGTCACTCCCTCTAACAGTGCTGCCCAGTGCAGTTCTCAACCACCACACCTCCCTAGTAAAACCACTGTACACAAAATTAGATAAAATGGTATCATTGTGTTAGTCTTTCTATTAGGTTTATATACCTCCAACTGTATCAGCATACTGTCCTCCCGTCTTCCCTGCACGGGCCCTGACCTAGTCACCAGGAATCAGGGATGCATTATTGGAATGAATGCATGCATTATTCTCTTGAAAGTTTTCCCATTGCAAGGGTTGAGCTTGAAAGGAATGTCTCCTTAACCCTTAGCTGTTCTTTCAGTAAGCTTGCTTATTGAAGTATAACATATGTTATATGGAAAAGGGCACAGCTCGATGAATTTTCACAAAGTAAACACACCCATGCAACTAACACCTACATCAAAAACCAGATCATTTTGTGCATCCCTGCAGCCCCTTACAGTTACTACTCACCAAGGTTAGCACTATGCTATAGATTACTTTTGCCTGGTTTCAAACTTGATATAATTGCATTCATATAGCATGTGTTCTTTCAACTCTGGTTTCTCTATTTCAGCATTATATTTGTGAGATCCCACAATGTCAATAGCTGTCATTCATTTATTCACATTGCTGTAGGGGAAAAAAAGAAAAAAACTACCCAAAGCAATTGCTGCTGAGTAGATTCTGACTGTAAAGACACCATAGCAGCTCTATAGGGTTTTCAAGGCTGTGACGTTTCGGGAGCAGATGTGCAGGTCTGTCTTCCAAGGCACACCTTTTGGTTAGTAGCCAGCATGTAACTGTTTGCACACCCAGGGGCACTGATGTTACTGTGCTAGCCTTGATTTGTTCATTCTCCTGTTGATGAACATCTGAGTTGTATCCAGTCTGGGGCTATTACAAACATATGCAGGTGTTTGGTGAACATATGTGCACATTTTCACTTTGAATGTTCAGAACTGGAATTGTCGGGCCATAGAGTATGTTTACGCTCAGCTTTAACCAGTTATCTTTTTAGCTGATTTTTAAAAAACAAAGAGTATGAAAGAACAGATTTTAAGTTAACAGAAAAAATTTTAACTACATTTTCATCCCAATGGAAAAAAACTTTTTCTTCTCTGATCATCTGATTAGATTTTTTAAAAAAATAATTGGGAAAGATCTTAGATATTATGCAGTCCAGCATTTGTCAAACTATAGTGTTTTTGTTTTTTAAAATTTTTATTGTGATTTGGATGAAATTTTACAAAGCAGATTTGTTCTATATTCAACAGCTCATATACACATTTTGTTTTGGGGCACAGTTTTCATATGATCTCAAAAGATATGTTTGTTTTCATATCTTTTATGAAACTCGTTTCAGTTGTGTGTGTTCTGAGTCAAAAAAGTTTTAAACACTAGCCTAGTCCAACTCTTCAGTTTACTGATTGGGAAGTATACTCAGAGGTCTAAGTGCTCTACCTAAACAGAGCTTGAACTAGAACCGGGAAATCCTGGCTTCCAATTCAGCCTGTGTTTTCCATTCCATCTTACCACCGTCTTCACCTGTTGAAAGATCTTGTTACACTTACAGGGTATCTTCAGGTGGCCTTGCCCACCTTGTTTGATTGCTGATAAAGGGTCTCATATTCCCCCTTGAGTTAGTCCACAGTGAACTGCAGAAAGGAGCCAGGATTTAGCAATCAGAGCCTTCTTACCCGAGACTATTGTAACCCATGGGCGTCTCGTTTGACCCTGTATGCTTTAGGGTCATCCAGGAATAGTACAAACCTAGAAACTTAAAAGAAGTGGGGAAAGGACCTGTGGTTTGACATTTTTCAGAATTTTTTTCTTTTGTGTGTGTTTCAAGAGCACTTTTTATGTGTGAAGCTCTGGAGAGGAAGCCTATAAATAGAAGGGGCCTTTGGGGAGGAGGGAGCAGCTCCGTGGGGAGGAGGAGACATGCTCTAAACACCTGCTTGTCTCTAAATCTAGGGCTCTGGCGGGACTTTTTGGGGGTAGTTGCAGGCAGATCCCCACCCGACTCCACCCCACGACACCCATAGCCAGAAAGTTTCCCAACCTCATTGTAAGCCCATCAAAGGCAGTTCGGGGGCCAAGTGCTCTGGCCTGCAATTCACAGGCTTCCAGATTCCACCACAAGGCAGTGGGTTAACTACCCCAAGTCCAAACAACAGAAACTTTAGGGGGAACAGAATCCTTGCCTTAGATCTAAGTTGTGTGCCCCCCACCCATTAAGCTCAAAAGGCCCTCCCCCATCACCTTGGTCCCTCACAGCCAGCCTTATCTTCTTAGCCCCTCACCAGCCAGCCTTATCTTCTTACAACATAAATTGTCTTGAGCCTTGCCTCAAGCACATAATTCAGCAATCAATGCCTTCAGCACCAACCCGCTCCATGACCCATACCCATGGCAGATTTATAATTTTAACCAGGAGTTCCACCACTGTCAGTCAACTTGTCCTACTGTGGTGGCTTGAGTGTTGTTTGTTATGATGCTGGAAGCTATGACACCAGTATATCAAGTGCCAGCAGGGTCACCTATGGTGGATAGGTTTTTTATTTTTTATTTTTATTGTGATCTGGGTGAAAGTTTACAAAGCAAATTCATTTTCCATACAGCAATTCATACACATTTTGTTTCATGACATTGACTGCAATTCCCCACAATGTAACAGCTCTCTTCCCACTTCCTCCCTGTAGTTACCTCCTCCCTGTGTCCTTCCCTCTCATGCACTCCCGCCCCTCACCCCAGTTGTCTCCCTGTGCAAACACTGTGTGAACATGATTGATTGCTCCAAGGAATATATCTACCTGATGTTAATGTTCACCCGATATGGGTTAACAGATTTTTTTTTTTTTTTTTTTATTAGGATTTGGGTGAAGATTTACAGAGTAAATTCACTTTTCATACAGCAGTTCACATATACTTTGTCTCATGTCATTGACCA
>NW_006921793.1:3042721-3046440 GCF_000298275.1 Orycteropus afer afer | reverse complement strand
ATTATCTTCTGTGTCTGTGTTAATTGGTTTCCCTTTTCTTTGTTGAAGAGGGTCTGTGCAATCCTTCTGCCTAGTCCGCCATCTTGCCCCCCCCCGGGTTAACAGATTTTAATGGAGTTTCCAGAATAGAGAGATCTAGTGATCTACTTCTGGAAATCAGCCCATGAGCACCCTAGTATCACAGCAGAACACTGTCCCATGTACTGCTGAAGGATGAGCCCCCTATGTTGGAAGACACTCGAAACATACAGTGGCTACACAATGAACTTGAGCATACCAACTACCATGAAGAGGGTGCAGGACTTGGCAATGTTGCATGCTGCTATTGGGGTCACCATGACTCAGAGCTGACTCCATGACAACTAACAACAACAAATAGGAGTTGCTCAAGCATAGCAGTCAGGAAGGGAGCAAGGGACTTGCTTTGAGGCTATATTTGCATATCCTGCATGGTTTTTACTTAAGCTGTAAATTTATTTGGGGGCTGCCTTTGGTGCAAAAAGGAGAAAGGCCATGGGGATTGTTAGGAGAGATGTCAAATTTCTCTTGTGAGATCCTGTCTGACTCTCCAGGCTTATGTCCCACCAGCCTACCCCTCCCCCACTCCCTCCCCCACTGAAGCCTTTCATTCCTCCAGGGAAGCAATTCCAGTCACCTCAGGGCCTGTGCTGGCCCCACTGCTTCTGCTCCCGTTTCTACTCTCCACCTGACAGCTCCTCTCACCCTTAAGGCTTTGAAATCAATGTCACCTTGGCAAAGAGTATTCTAGTGGCCCCCACTCTAAATTAGGTTTTTCCTGTTATATAATGTATTTTTTCTTTAAACAGCTTATATATTGTGAATTGATTATTTTTCTGATTATTGGCTAATATCTGTCTCCCCCAATAAACCATGCACTCTGAAGGCAGGTCCAAGTTATTTTTCTCACCATTGTGTACCACCTTCTAGAGCAGTACCTGCACAAGTGATGTACCCAATACAGCATGCATGAGAGGAAAGCAGATGAGGGGAGAAGAGATAAGAGGGTGCAAGATAAGAGGGAGGGGAAGGAGGAAGGATAAAAGAATGGGATGGAGGGAGCTGGAATTGGACAGCTCTCTCTTCTGGTCACTCTATGAAAACTGGTTTTATACTTTTCCTATTTTGAATAATTAAAGTACATAGTTATCTTAAAATGGAAACCAGCTCCTTTCATTACCCTTGTTGCTTCCTAGCAGCACAGTAAGCAGCCATGAGGCAGTAAGTGTTGTTCCCTTTGGTTTCACAGGTTTAGCAGATATACCCAGTGCCAGACTGAGGAAGAGGCAAGTTGGGCAACTGCATTGCCTGTGAGTCTCTGAGGGGCTGAAACACCACTGTGTGTTGAGCCGGAACTCCTGTCACAGGAGTCCTGTGTGAGGTCAGAAGTAGTTTCTCACAAGGCAATTGGGTGGAGAGTGAAATCCCAGGTGTGGGTTTGAGTGTAAACAGACAGGCAGATCCAATTAGACCAAGATTTTTGTTTTACAGAGTAGGTTGTACAATTTTGGAGCCAACACTGATTTAGGACCATAAACTGCACCCTTCACCCAAGAAACTTTCAACTCCCACTTGCCGAGAAAATTCTCAAAGAATATCTATTTGAAAGAGGGTTGGATTTGAGTCTGCCTCTGTACCCAATTGTCTTGCCTGTCCCTGAGCATATGGCAAACCATGCCCCAACCTATTTCCAAAGTGAGCCTAATTTCTTTTCCTTCTTTGTTTTTTCAAGCAGCTTTTTTGAGGTATGATTTATATGCCATATAATTTACCTGTGTGATTCAATAACTTTTACGAAATTCAGAATCATGCAACCATCACGCCAATCCAGTTCTAGTACATTTCCATCAACCTCAAAAAGACCCCTCAAGTCCATTTGCAGTCATTCCCCAGGTCCATCCCAACCTCAGCCAATCTCTAATCTGCTTTTTCTGTCTTCTAGTGACATTTTGTATACATGGGATCATATACTGTATAGTCTTCTGTGTTTGGCCTCTTTCACTTAACATAATGTTTTTGATCAGAAGGAAGTTTGGGCAATCTACTTCGGTAGTGATACTGCCTCGGAAACCCAAGCAGGGGTCACTATGAGTCGGATAATTTCTTTTTATAGTTAAATAGTATTCTTAAGCTATTGGGAATAGAGGAAAGATATTTTCAATTGTGTAGAAACCATTATTCCCTCTTTCAAGGAGCCAGATAAATGGGAGATTGCTCCGGGAAGGGCAAGGCTTCTCATGGCTGAGAAACTGAGAGACTATTACATCATCGCAGATGGAGACACAGAAAACATACTTGTCCTACCCTCTAAAACACTGGATGGAAAAAGTTGTAAAGTTATCCATGAGATAGAATATTGTTGTGGTTGTTGTTAGGTGCCATTGAGTCAGCCCCTACTCATAGTGACCCTGTGTACAATAGAATGAAACACAGCCTGGTCCTGTGCCATCCTCACAATCCTTGTTATGCTTGAGTCCATCATTGCAGCCACTGTGCCAAGCCATCTCATTGAAAGTGTTCCCCTTTTTCACTGATCCTCTACTTTACCAAGCATGATATCCTTCTCCAGGGACCAGTGCCTTTTGACATGACCAAAATACATGAGGCAAAGTCTGTCCTTTCTTGATTCTAAGGAGCATTCTGGCTGTACTTCTTCCAACACAGATTTATTCCTTCTTCCAGCAGTCTATGGTATTTCCTGTATTCTTTGACAACAGCACAATTCAAATGCCTCAATCCTTCTGTGGTCTTCCTTATTCATTGTCCAGCTTTCACATGCATATGACACTATTGAAAATATCACACCTTGAGTCAGGCTTACCTTAGTTTTCAAAGTGACATCTTTGTTCTTTAACATCTTAAAGAGGTCTTTTGCAGCAGATTTGCCATTGCAATATGTCTGTCATCTGATTTCTTGACTGCTGCTTCCATGGGTATTGATTGATGAGCCAAGGAAAATGAAATCCCTGACAACTTCACTCTTTTCTCCACTTACTATAATTTGCTTACTGGTCCAGCTGTGAGGATTTCTTTTTCTTTATATTAAGGTGTAATCCATACTGAAGGCTGTAGTCTTTGATCTTCATCAGTAAATGCTTCAAGTCATCAGGTTGTGTCATTTGCATATCTCATGTTGTTAATGAGTCTTTCTCCAATCCTGATGCCACCTTCTTTATATAGTACAGCTTCTCTGATTACTTTCTTAGCATACAGATTGAATAAAAAAAAAAAAAAAAACAGTGCCGTTTAGTTGGTCTCGATCAATAGCGACCCCTCCTTGGGTTTCTGAGGCAGTACCTCTACAGAAGTAGATTGCCCAGCCTTCCTTCCAAGGAGTAGCTGGTGAGTTTGAACTGCCAGCCTTCTGGTTAGCTGTCAAATGCCTGAGGCACTACACTACCAGAGCTCCCACAGATCAAATAAATATGGTGAAAGAATACAATCCTGACTCACACATTTCCTAATTTAAAACCATTCTGTACCCCCTTGTTTTGCTTGAACAACTGCCTCTTGGTCTATGTGTTAGACTGGGTTCTCTAGAGAAACAAAACCAGCAAAGCTTATATATATACACATATACATATACATATATATGTTGTTGTTGTTGTTATATGCCGTCGAGTCGGCCCCGACTCATAGCGACCCCTCCTTGGGTTTCCGAGGCAGTATCACTACGGAAGTAGGATTGCCCAACCTTTCTT
>NW_006921793.1:3034946-3042611 GCF_000298275.1 Orycteropus afer afer | reverse complement strand
TATATATATACACACACACACACACACACACACATGGCATATATATATATAAAGAGAAAGGGAAATTTATCTTAGGAAAATGGCTCACAAATGTATAGAAGCCGGCAAGTTCAAAGTCCCCGGAGCAAACGTCAGGCTGGAGGCTTTTTCCCCGCAGGGACCGAGAAGCTGAAGGCTGGCAGGCAGTACACTGGCTGTTGATGCCAACAAATGATGAATCCAAGATCTCCAGGCCAAATGGTAGACTGCTCACTCACGGACAGTTGTACGCAGTACAACAGAATCCCGATCCACAGAAGAATGTCTCTCTTCCCAGAATGTCCCTGGATATCCTGGAAGCAGGCTACACCCCTAGGGAAACTCCCCTTGAACAGATTGGCCACTCAGAACACAGTCATCTGATTGCATCATGGGAACAATCACACAGAATTGGTGTCCAGCCACGTTGACACACAGCTCCATCTATCACAGTCTATGTACAGGTTCCTCATGAGTATAATTAAGTGTTCCGGAATTCCCATTCTTCACAATGTTATCCATAATTTGTTTTGATTCACAGAGTCAAATTCTTTTGCATAATCAATAAAACATAGGCAAATATTTTTCTGGTATTCTCTGCTTTCAGCCAAGATCCATTTGACATTAGCTATGATATCCCTCGTTCCACATCCATTTCTGAATTTTTGGCAGTTCCCTGTCAATATACTGTTGCCTCCACTTTTTAATTATTTTCAGCAAAGTTTTACTTGTGTGAGATATTAATGATATTGTTCATTCATTTTTGCATTCTGTGGGATCACCTTTCTTTGTTGTTGTTGTTATGTGCCATCAAGTCAGACCTGACTCATAGCGACCCCTCCTTGGGTTTCTGAGGCAGTATCACTATGGAAGTAGATTGCCCAACCTTCCTTCCAAGGAGTGTCTGGTGGGTTAGAACTGCCAACCTTCTGGTTAGAAGTCAAGTGCCTTAGGCACTATGCCACCAGAGCTCCTCACCTTTCTTTAGAATGGGAACAAATACGGATCTCTTCAGTTAGTTGGCCAGGTAGTTGTCTTCCAGATTGCTTGGCATAAATTTGTGAGCACCTCCAGTGCTGTGTCTGTTTGTTGAAACATCTCAATGGGTATCCTGTCAACTCCTGAAGCCTTGTGTTTTGCTAGTTCCTTCAGTGAAGCAACTGGGATAGAATGATGAACAGAAATCACATCAAATTGAATGTAAAAATATCTGTATATCTTATTTGGTTTTGTATTTGAATTGTGTCCCCCTAAAATATATGAAGTAAATCCAAACTATGCCTGTAGTCATAGTCCCATTTGGGAATGGGTTATCTCTGTTATGTTAAAGAGGCAGTGTTAATATAAATTGTGACTTAAATCAGTCTCTTTTGAGCTATCAAAGAGGTTAAACAAGGAAGTAAGCAAGATGGGGGAAGATAGATGACAAGCCATATAGATATCTTCAAGAAACCAGGAAACAAGCTGAAGAGACAAGGACCTTCTGCCAGAGCCAACAGAGTTAGAAACTTTTCCCCTAGAGCCAGAGCTCTGAATTTGGATTTTTAGCCTCCTAAGCAGTAAGAAAATACATTTTTTGTTAAAGCCACTGACTTGTAATATTGCTGTTTAACACTTCATAACTAAGCTGATATATTATTGTTGTTGTTATGTGCCATCGAGTCAGATCCAACTCATAGCGACCCCTCCTTGGGTTTCCAAGGCAGTATCACTACGGAAGTAGATTGCCCAACCTTCCTTCCGAGAAGTGGCTGGTGGGTTTGAACCGCCAGCCTTCTGGTTTGCAGTTAAGTGCCTTAGGCACTATGCTACCAGAGCTCCCAAGCTGATATAGCACTACGTATCTAAGACATTTCATTTCAAATAACAATTATATAAGTTGGGAGAGAATAGCTGGATAGCACTTTGGGGGACATAAAGGAATAATCCACCACTCATCTGTCAGTTTGTAGGGGTGGCTTGTGTGTTGCTGTGAGGCTGGAGGCTATGCCACCAGTATTTCAAATACCAGGAGGGTCACCCATGGTGGACAGGTTTCAGTGGAGCCTCAAGACTAAGACAGACTAGGAAGAAGGAAATGGCCAGATTCACTTCTGAAAAAAAAAAAAAAAAATGGCCACTGGAAACATTGTCTGATTTAGTGCAGGAAGATGAGAGAATTTTGCATGATCTGTGATTTATTCATCACAAATACCTATTTTAAACAACATAAACAGCAATTATACACATGGACCTCATCAGATGGAATATACTGGAATCAAATCAACTACGTCTATGGAAAGAGATGATGAGAAGCTTAATATCATCAGTCAGAACAAGGCCAGGGGCCATTTGTGGAACAGACGATCAATTTCTCATATGCAAGTTTAACTTGAAGATGAAGAAAATTAAAACAAATCCATGAGGGCCAAAATATTATCTTTAGTATACCCTACTTGAATTAAAGACCATCTGAAGAATTGATTTGATGCATTGAACATCAGTGACTGACCACAAGATGAGTCATGGGGTGACATCAAGGATGACATACATGAAGAAAGCAAAAGAAGATAGGAAAAGAAGATAAAAATGTATGTTAGAAGAGACTCTAAAACTTATTCTTGAACAGACAGTATAAAGCAAATGGAAAGAAATGATGAAGTGAAATAGCTGAACAAAAGATTTGAAAGGGCAGCTCAAGAAGTCAAAGTAGAGTGTTATAATGAAAGGTGCAAAGATCTAGAGTTAGAAAATCAAAGGGGAAGAACATGCTCAGCATTTCTCAAGCTGAAAGAGCTGAAGAAAAAACTCAAGCCTTAAGTTGTGATATTGAAGGATTCTAAATATTGAACAATCCAGGAAGCATCCAGAGGAGATGGAAGGAATACCTAGAGTCACTGTACCAAAAAGAATTGGTTGACTTTCAGCCATTTCAGGAAGCAGCATGTGATCAAGAACCAATGCTATTGAAGGAATAAGTCAAAGCTGGCCTGAAGGCATTAGCCAAAAAAGCAAGGCTCCAGGAATTGATGGAATGCCCACTGAGATGTTCCAACAAACAGATACAATGCTGCAGGTGCTCACTCATTTATGCCAAGAAATTTGGAAGACTGCTATCTGGCTGTCCAAAGATCCAGATTTGTTCCCATTTCAAAGAAAGATGATCTAACAGAATGTGGAAATTAGCAAACCATATCATTAATAGCAACAAGTAAGTAAAATTTTATTGAAGATAATTCATAAATGGTTGCAGCAGTACATTGACAAGGAACCGCCAGAAATTTAAGTCAGATTCAGAAGAAGGTAAAGAACAATTGATGGATCTTGGCTGAAAGCAAAGAATACCAGAAAGATGTTTACCTGTGTTTTATTGATTATGCAAAGGCATTTAACTGTGTGGATCATAACAAATTATGGGTAACATTGCAAAGAATGAGAATTCCAGAATACATAATTGTGCTCATGAGGAATCTGTATATGCACCAAGAGATAGTCCTTTGAACAGAACAAGGGGATACTGAATGGTTTAAAATCAGGAAGGGTGTGTGCCATGGTTCTATCTTTTCATCATACTTATTCAGTCCATGTGCTGAGCAAATAATCGGAGAAGCTGGACTATATGAGGAAGAATGGAGCATCAGGATTGGAGGAAAACTCAGTAACAACCTGCAGTATGCAGATGACACAACATTGCTTGCTGAAAGCGAAGAAGGCTTGAAGCACTTACTGATGAAGATCAAAGACTACAGCCTTCAGTATGGATTACACCTTAATATAAGGAAAAAGAAATCCTCACAATTGGACCAATAAGCAACATCATGATAAGTGGAGAAAAGTTGTCACGGATTTCTTTTTACTTGGATCTACAATCAATGCCCACAGAAGCAGCAGTCAAGAAATCAACCGACATATTGCATTGGGCAAATCTGCTGGAAAAAAAAATCTCTTTAAAGTGTTGAAGAGCAAAGATGTCACTTTGAAGACTAAGGTGTTCCTGACCCAAGCCATGGTATTTTCAATAGCCTCATATGCATGTGAAAGCTGGACAATGAATAAGGAAGACCACAGAAGGCTCGATGTATTTGAATTGTGTTGGTGAAGAAAATTAAATGTATCATGGTCTCAGAGAGACAGCAGCAGAACTGAGAGAACGACATCAGACAGCAACAGGTTTACCACCCCACGGAGAAGAAAGCTGGATACTATTGGGTAGGTGGTTTCCTGGTGGAGTGGGTTGCCTTTAGGCATTAATTGGTAGAAGATACTACCAGGAAATGGAGTAGCAGATTGGCCAGCCCATGGATAAAGCTGAGTGCTTTTTGGGCAGGAAGATTCCTGGCAGAGTGGGTTGCCTTCAGCATTAATCAGCAGAAGCAGAGAGACCAAGGAAACCGGAAGCAGAGCTGCCTCAGTCTTAAATGGTAGGACCATGGCCTTTGTGGGTAGAACCACCACAGCCTTCTGGGTGTCAAAGAGTCAGATCTTCACCAACGTGGTTCTGGAGTGTGGGGCCAGTGGGATGGGGCCATTGCCACTGCCCAAGAGTGAAGGCAACAGTTAGAAGAACAGGGCGCACCAGGCCAAGGGGGTGAGGTTGCCATTTTGATGAACTAGGGGACTGGAGCCACCCAGTCAAGGAGATCTGTACACATGCCACCCAATGAAGATCCGTACAGGTGCCAAGTTGACAAGAGTTAGAATTGTGGTAGTTAAGGTTATGTGTTAGCTTGGCCAGGGCTTATTCTGAGGGGTTGGGCAGCTGGATATAGTTATTCCCCATGATGAGACTGGTAACCAACCCCATGGTGGAATTTACTGGAGCAGCTGAGTAGCTGCCTTAAGGATGTTGATCTGATCCCAGTATATAGGAGAAGCTTTAGGAATGGTCTGTAGCTTTGGCATGCTTGAATCCTACATGTAGCCGAGTCTGCAGCCTGCGTTGTTGTCTGCCGATCACGGGACTCTTAATGAACTTGAATCAACGGCCTGCTATGGTTTGATAATACCAGGACTGTGCCTTTTTACTTGTCGACCTTGAGTTTGCCAGACTCAGCAGCCAGTAGCTGCCTGAGTAAAGAAAGCCTCCACCTTCAGTGGGCCGGGAGCAAGAAGCAGATCCAAAGCCCAAGGTCAAGGGGCTTTCACGCAGTCCCTAGAGCCTGGCACTTTGAACTCGGAGTTCTAGCCTCCAAACTGTAAGAGAATAAACTCCTATTTGTTAAAGCCATTCCATCTGTGGTATTTCTATTGGAGCAGCATGAAGTAACCAAACAGTGCAGATTAGGCCTCGGTATATTTTTAAGTTTTCCCAAGTGATTTCAATGCACAGCCAAGGTTGAGGACAGCTGCAATAAATAGTTACTAGGCACCCAAAGTAATTGAACCTGACTTTACAAGGAGGAAGAGTCCTAGACCTTCTTTCTGAGTACTCTGAGGCTGACATGGTGTGGGGTATCTGCCCACTTCACCCCTCAACTACCCCACAATCTGTGACCACCTCTTCTAAAAGATCACTTCAGAAATTGTATCTCTTCTTCCTTCCCTCCTCCCCCAATGCCTTAATTTTGATCCCAGGAAGAGGGTGCTGTATAAGCACTGTGCTGCTGCCCCCTTCTGGAGTCCTGAGCCATTGACCACAGCTTCCCCCAGTGGAGATGTAAACAAGCCTAGCTTGTCACAAACTGAAAAGACTGATTCTAATTTATTTGGGGGGGGGGGGGGGGGACATGAATACTTGAGTATTTCCACAGAAAATTCATAAAGAAAGTAGTCCCTAGGAAAAATCACAATAACAATTTGTATGTATACTTCTAAATGTTCTTTCTATATATTTACTCTATATGAGGAGCCCTGGTGGTGGAATGGGTAAGTGTGGGCTGCTAACCAAAAGGTTTGCAGTTCACCCAACCAATGGCTCTGCAAGAGAAAGACCTGGTGATCTGCTCTCATGAAGATTACAGACTAGACAACCCTAGGGGACAGTTCTACTCTGTCACATGAGGTCACTACGAGTCAAAAGTTGACTCAGTAGCACCCACCAACAACCTATAAGTAAATATATGAATATACAGCTTTTTATTTTGTTTTTAAATGAGATTATGCTGTAGGTATTATATTAAAGCTTACTTTTTGATATATTACCACAATCATTCCATGTCAGAACTTGCAGCTCTACTTTCTTTTGAAAATAGCTACAAATGTGATGTATCATTATTCATTTAATCATACCCCGTTGGTGAAAACATACATTGTTTTCAATGTTTTGCTCTTGAAAATGAGGTTACTATGACCCTTGTTGAACATACATACCTTGTACATGTGTTCACTTTTCCCTTTTTTTTTTTTTTAAATAAGCTGGGGTAATGGAGCAGCTGGTGGGTTTGAACCACCAACCTTTCAATTAGCAGTTGAGTGCTTTAACAACTGCACTGCCAGAGCTCCTTAAAGAGGGTAGATTCTTGGAAGTGGAATGTTTGGGAATACCAGATTCTCTGTTTGGGTTTCTTCATCTACCTGCCTTTTTAAATTATCAGAACTCTATAGTCAGTGGCTTCATTCTTGGTTGTATTATGCATTTTGTTGCTGCTTGGGTAAGTTCATCTTCCCTTTATACTTTCTAATTGGCAATAGTCAATAGCCTTGGAAACACTATGGGGCAGCTCTACTCTGTCCAATAGGGTCACTATGATTGGAATCAACTTGATGGTAATAGGTACTAACCTAAAGGTTGTCAATTAGAACTCACTGAGCCACACTGTGGAAGAAAGGCCTCAAAATTTCTGTTAAAATTACAGCCAAGGTGACTTTCCTCTGTCCGGAGGGCACAGCCATTTTGATTGTTTATAAGCAGCAGCCACTTTGGATATTTAAAGTGACCAAGGGTGCAGCCATTTTGAATGTTTACAAGTGGCAACCATTTTGGATTTTAAAGTGATAGCACTCTCATTCAGATTCCAGAGACCTAAGAATGGGCTCTGTTTGCCAGAGTTGGCAGAGACATATGAGAGGCTGACAACAAGAAAGCAGACAGATAGTGAGTGTATAAGTGCTGTCAACTAGTGAATAGAGGACCACAGTACCTTGCTTGCATAGAAAACATACAAAGAAAACAAAAATTGTGAGCAAGTCACTCCAACATACAATCACCAATTAAATACAAACAAAAATGTCACAATGCCTCGGAGACAACAGAGCATCACAGTGTACACAAGGAAGCAAGATAAGGCAAGAGAAACAAGGGACCAAGATACAGACCCAAAACACATCCCTGAGGAGGATGCAGCATTGGAACTCCCTGGTAAGGAATTCAAAAGAATTATATTTAGGTATCTTCAATGAATTGAGAGCCAGATCAAGGAAAACACTGACAAAATTGGGGAAACACAAAGAAAACCCTACAACAATTTCAAAAGACAATATAAGAACAAAATGACAAAATGGAAAATTATAAATGATACAAAATCCACACATAGAAATCCAGAAGATTAATACTAAATTTTCAGAAATAGATAAGACATTGAATGGGCAAAAGAGCAGAATTGAATCAATGGAAGACAGAATTGGTGAGCTTGAACACAAATACCTCAATACTTCTTTGGAAAGGGATCAATCAGAAAAAAGATCAAAACGAAATGAAGAAAGCCTAAGGTTCATGTGGGATACCATCAA
>NW_006921793.1:3027818-3033806 GCF_000298275.1 Orycteropus afer afer | reverse complement strand
GTAGTGATACTGCCTCGGAAACCCAAGGAGGGGTCGCTATGAGTCGGGGCCGACTCGACGGCACATAACAACAACAACATGCAGCACTAAAGAATAATGTAGAGTCTGCAAAACACTGCAAAATAAGGATGAACTCGGAGGACATTATGCTGAGTGACATAAGTCAATCACAGAAGGACAAGTATAGTATTAGTTCATTTTTGTAGAGGGTCAAGGAAAGGTTTATATATGGAAGGAAACTTTCTTTGTTGGTTGCCAGGGGTAGGAGGGGAGGGGAAGGAACACTGAAAAAAAAAATGCATTGACTCATGTCACTTTAGTTTTGTGTATTTCACTGTACATTTCAATAAAATCCATTAAAAAAAAAGATTACGGCCAAGAAAACCTATGGAGCAGTTCTACTCTGTAACACACGGAATCACCATGAGTTAGAATCAACACCATGGCAGTAGGTTTGTTTTTTTGTTTTTTAGTTATTTTACATAATCACCACTTAGCATTTAGCAATACCAACCAAAATAGAAATTTTCATACCACACTTTAGTTATTGCAAACCTCTTAAAATATTGTTTATGCTCAATGCTACTTCAGAATCACAGTAGTTAGAGACACACCCTCCTGGGTATCAGAGAGAACATGGAAGTGTTACTCCATAAAGACCAGAGTGAAGGCAGGGTAGGAGATGCCTGTAATTTTGCCTGGGGCCTTTGGCTTTGCTATTCAATCCAGCAAACATGTGTTGAGTACATTCTTTGTTGTTGGACACTAGTACTAGGGCAAGGACAAAGGTGAACATGACAGACCCTGCCTGGGGAAACGCAGGGGCAGAGGAGGAGGCACACAATTGTAAAAGACTAGTAACTACAATACAATATGATTCATGCTGTGAGAGAACAGAGGAGGGGTGGATGGCTTTCTCACGGGAAGTGACATTTGAACTGGCTTTTTAAGGATATATCAAGCGTGGACACACGGACATAGGACTTTTCTTTAACCAGAAAAATCCCTGTCAAGACTGTGGGTAGTTCAGCTTAGAGTTCAGAGGAATAAAAAGCAGAAATTTCCCCCGCCTGTTGTGCTGAAACAGGAAACCACCCAGGAGCCCTCCGAGAAGGAGGGGGGCCAAGGGACTTTCCGGGGACCAAGTGGACATTGTCACAGGAAGGATCTATGAGTGAGGCCCTCATCTGTCCTCTCCTCACTTCTTATTAGAATGAAAGCTCTTTGAGGTCACGGGTTGTTGTCTGTTTTGTTTGTTAATGCATACCAAGCCCCTGTGCCTAGCACAGGCTAAGGTCTCTGAAACTATGTGTGGAAATGGACAAATAAATGCATTGTATCCTTCCAAAACTGATGGAAGCAGCTGGATGGGGCAGAGTATGGCTCTGCCTCTTTGAGTGGCATTTTTATCACCAAATCACCACAGTCCCCTGCATTGTTGGGCCTGCACCA
This sequence comes from Orycteropus afer afer, assembly GCF_000298275.1. NCBI lineage: Eukaryota > Metazoa > Chordata > Mammalia > Tubulidentata > Orycteropodidae > Orycteropus > Orycteropus afer. Next base: position 3,032,354 of record NW_006921793.1, on the reverse strand, counting down.
TCTTCACCATTGGTGGTGTGCTCAAGTCCATTGTTGTAGCCACTGTGTATTTTGAATGCCTTCCAACCTAGGGGGCTCATCTTGCCCTGTACCACCATACCAGACAATGTTCTATTGTGATGCACAGCTTTTTCATTGACTGATTTTCCAGATTAGATAGCCAGCCTTTTCTTCCTAGTCTTTCTTAGTTTTGAAGCGCTTATGAAACCTATCCATCCTGCTAGTATTTGAAATACTGGTGGCATAGCTTCCAGCATAACAGCAACATGAAAGCCACAACAGTATGACAAACTGACAGATGGGTCCATCACACTCTGCATTGTAGATGGCTAAAAGACCTCCTAGGATCTTCAGTTGGTACAACACTGCCTCAGGGCATTGAACAAGTGGAGAATTCAATACTTGGACTATTCTGGTCCAATCTTCTCTCTTGCCTCTCACCAGAAAGCAAGGCACTGTCATACATGGACACACTGACTCCCATCAGGTGTCTGAGCTGCCTGATTAGGGAGCCCTTTTTCAGAGCCATGCTCTGAGCTGGAAGAAATAGTCCCAGGATAAGTGAGGGCAGGGAGCTGGGGGCATCCTTACCAGGAATCTTAGAGCTCACAGTGGGCTGGGAAGGTGGCCCCTTTAGGAAGCCTGACATAGGCTGATCCCTGAGCAAAATATTTCTACAAGCTCATCTCTGGTTCCTTCCAGCAATCGCACTCAATGAATTTTTCAGTGGGCTAGCAGTGGTAACACCCACACTTTCTGTCACCACAAAGAAGAAGTATACAGAAATGACCTCCAAACGTCAGGGGCCTCGAGACACAAGAATGGTTATTTGGTGACCTTACTGCTTCCAAACCAAACCCACTGCTTATTACTGTAAAGGACAGAACAGAATTGCTCCACAGGGTCTCCAAGGCTATAATTATAACAGAAGCAGACTGCCATATCTTTCTCTTGTGGAGCAGCTGGTGGGTTCAAACTGCCCACCTTTTGGTTAGCCACTGAGAGCTTTAACCAGCGCTCCACCAGGGCTCCATTTACTTACTGCTTGCTCAGTAATAAAAATAGGGTTTTCAGAGCTTGAATTTCCCAACAGCGAGTTCTGCTCCTTGTTGATGTCAGAGAGAACACACATTACAGCAAGCTGATGTTTGATAATTCAGATTTTACATATGAGAGAACCGCAGGCCCCAATTCAGGTTACATGACAAATGTATGCCAAGAGGGTAGTGGATTTTTCATGTTAAAGAAAAATTTAATGAAATGCTTTCTCATTTACCAAGTTTATTAGAAATGTGCCTGACTTTATAGCACAGAGAGAATAATAAAATTAAGTTCAACTTTGAAGTTTCACAGAGCACTTGGCAGCTAGTCTTTAAATTTTAAATACATTTCGTTTATTAACTGGAAATGCTTCAGAGCACTTTGGAAACTGGTGTCCAATCCCAGCTCTCACTGGCGCCCTCTCTGCCTTAATTTGTTAAGTTCCCTTTGCCTTAATTTGCTACGCAGGTAATTGCGTCAAACTATGCTCTACTTTTATAAGACCATATACTTCCCTTTCCTCCTGAGAAAGTTATGGCAATTCATTAGTTTCCAAAATGACTTTGAAGTGTGGTTGCCAAAATTCCTTTGTAAAATCTATGTTGGGTTGTACTACCTACCACTATCTACACTGCCTGTTGTCAGCTAACCCCTCATGGGCCTGGGTCTTACAAAGCAATCAGGGGTATTCAGAGGTTTGCATTTTGTGCTTACTCTCTTGGTTATCTAGGGCTGCTATAAGAGAAATACCACAAATATATGGCTTTAACAAATAGAAACTTATTTTCTCACAGTTTAAGAAGCTAGAAGTCAAAATTCAGGGCACCAGCTCTTAGGGGAAGGCTTTCTCTCTCTGTGGGCTCTGGCGGGAGGTCTCTGTCTCTTCCGCACTTAGGCTCCCGGCTTGGTATCTCTCTTTCCCCATCTCTACTTCCTGGATTTCTTATTTAATCTTTTTTATATTTCAAAAAAGATTGACTCAAAACACAATCTATACTAATCCTATTTTTTAACATAACAAATACAATCCGTTCCCAAATGGGATTATAACCGTAGGCATAGAGTTTAGAATTTACAGCACATTTGGGGGGTGGAGGGGATACAATTCAATCCATAACAGTTACCAAGGCAGGTAATTTAACTTTCTGGGCTTCAGTTTCCTCCTCTGTAAGATGATGATAATGATAACAAAGGACCTTTGTGAGAATTAAGGAAATCATGTTATGTACATACTGTATCTATCTGTTTGTTCTCTTTCTTCCCTTCTTCTTCCCTTGCTGGTAAGGACTGTGGCTTCTACTGTCAGATGCCCCAAGACACCTGGGCTAATGCTGTGTGCATGCTGAGATCTGAATAAAAATGTGTTGATTAATTGATTACCTGGTCTCATCGCGTCCCACGTGTCACTAACCTATATCCCACTCAGCTGGGATTGATGTAATGAATGTGAATTAAAACATTTTTTCTCTGATTATCGAAGTAATTTATGCCCATTGTAGAAAGTTTTTAATATATGTTCAAGTATAAAGAAGAAAATAAATATTATAGCCAAGTCTACTACTCAGAGATAATCATTAGTTAATATTTTGTGATACTTCCTTCCAGTCTTTTTCTATGCATATGTTTACCCAAGTCTGTCTTACTCAACTGCCTGAGCATTCACTGGTATGTACCCCAGAGCATCTTAAAGTCACTTTTCAGCTTCTAAGGTCTTAAAGAACAGAGTTTCCATATAGTAGAGCTACATATAGATGAAGTATCTGTCTCACACTTCTGCCTTGCAGAAAGTAAAATCTGCTCCTGTATTAAAAACACAGTTGAGAAAGCTACCAGGATATTTCCAGCCTTTCAGCTTATAATGAGTACTACTTTAAGCTGGGCAAATAATTAAGAGAAAATAATTTTTCTGGGTGTCTTGACATTTTGTTCTGTGCTGTTCTTTGGATGCAGAAATACATCATTACAACACTTTTCATGATAGCCAAAATGTGGGAACAATCTAAATGCCAATCAATGAAGGAATGGATAAACAAAATGTGATACATATATATAGTGAAATATTACTCAGCCATGAAGTGAAATGAAGTCCCGATCCATGCCATGATGTGGATGAACCTTGAAAACATTATGCTGAGTGAACTTAGTCAGACACAAAAGGACAAATACTGTATAATCTCTCTTGCATGAAAGAAGTCAATACATAGAAACCAAAGACACAGGTGGGAGAGGGAATGGAAGGGGAAGTTTTTCTTAGGAGACATTGATCTTATGTTAATAGTGAGGAAATAATTTGAAAAAAGATAGTGATAATGGTTGCTTAATAAGGAGAATGTAATCAAATAAAAGCACAAATAACAAAAGAAAAAGTAAACAGTAAAAAGAGGATCCAAGATGACAGACTAAGCACACGACAGCAAAGGCTCAAAAAAATAAGAGCGATGGCTACAGATGACAATCCTGGATCCCAGAACATCAAAAGAAATGATAAGGAAGTAGATCAAATACCAATGAAAGGAACAGACTGAATGAAAACAGTGAACAAGGACTGGTTAACTGCCACCTGACACCGTACAGCCATTTTGAATTATTGCAAGCAGCATTTTAATCTGAGCAGGAACCAGATAACCACTCACCCTGGACTGCACCAGTGCCCACGTCAGTGATCAGGCAACCGGAGAGGTATGATCTCCCCCCCTTACCTTGCACAGCCTCCCAATGACAAGAGATGTGGCTCCTCCCACTCCCACCCACCTGGTGTCTGGTCAAACTCTCCGTATTGCCCGTGTTGTGCTGCTTTTTTTTTTTTCTTTTCTATTTTTTTTTTCTGTCTTTATATTTCTGCTTAGTTCTTCAGTCTTACCCAGCCCTTTCTTTTCCATTCCTCTCTCTCTCTTTCTCTCTCTTTCTCTCTTTCTGCTTCCCTTATCATTTTTCTTTCTTTTCTTTTTTTTGTGGATCCCAAAGAGTGGGAGACATTCCCCCATTCTCCACATGTGTGATAGTTGGAGCTGTGTGTCAACTTGACTGGACCACAATTCTGTGTGGTTTAAACTGTTGTGATGTGGTTATTCCCATGATGGGATCAGATGATTATGTTTTGAGCAGGCAATCTGTTGAAAGGGAGTTTCCCTAGGGGTGTGGCCTGCTTCCAGTATATACAAGGACATCCTGGGAAGAGAGACATTCTTCTGTGGATCGGGATTCTGTTGTGCTGCCTACAACTGTCCGTGAGTGAACAGTCCACCATTTAGCCTGGAGATCTTGGACTCATCATTCATGGAGTCAACAGCCGGTATACTGCCTGCCAGCCTTGAGCTCCTCAGCCCCTGTGGTTGCAAGAGTTGGGAAAAGCCTCCAGCTTGACATTTGATCCAGGAACTCTGGACTTGCCAGCTTCTGTAAGTGTGTGAGCCATTTTCCTAAGATAAATTTCTCTCTCTCTCTCTCTATGTATATATATATATATATAAATATATATATGTATATATATATTTG
>NW_006921793.1:3026168-3026928 GCF_000298275.1 Orycteropus afer afer | reverse complement strand
CTCTTCTTAGGTCTTCCCACTATCCATGCTCTTTTTTCCCTTTTCTTTTTCTCTCCCTTCCCCCCACTTTTTTCTTTCTACATTTCCTTAGAGCTTGGGAGCCAGCAACCCTACCCAGCCATACTCACCCACACCTACTGCTCCACCCACTAGGAAATTGCCACCACCCCACTCCAGAACCACTGGACCAACAAAAGACAGTGGCCAATACCTGCCCAGCCTGCCCTCAGCTGCTCTGCACAATAGTGATCCAAGATTTGCATCCACACTCCCACCTGCTACCAAATCCAGAAACAGGTGGTGAGCACCCCAGTACTACCAAATTAGCAACTAGGGTACTATGACTTATTGCGCAGATAGGAGCTCTGGTAGTACAGTGTCTAAGGCACCTGACTGCTAACCAGAAGGCTGGCAGTTCAAACCCACCAGCCACTCCTCGGAAGGAAAGTTGGACAATCTACTTCCATAGTGACACCGCCTCGGAAACCCAAGGAGGGGTCGCTATGAGTTGGGGCGGACTCAACGGCATATAACAACAACAACAACATTGCCCAGATATACTAAAGCAGAACAAAACAAAATATCAGAGTAAAGCAAACGAATATACAATCAACAAATTAATAAAGAACACTACAAAGTCTTAGAGACAACATACTACTTCAAATCACACACATGAAAAAAGAAACAGGACAAGATGGCTCAAACAAATGACCAAAATTCAGGGCCAGAAAATCTTCTGGAGGGGAAAAAAAAAAAAAAC
>NW_006921793.1:3023719-3025097 GCF_000298275.1 Orycteropus afer afer | reverse complement strand
ATAAACAAAATGAGCTCAACACAGAAAAAATATATGGAACAAAGAAACTATCAATACTACACACACACACACAGCAACATTGCAGCAGTAAATTTATACCTATCAATAATTACACAGAATGTAAATTAATTAATTGCACCAAACAAAGAGTAGCAAAATGAATAAGAATATTGATATAACCCATCAATATGTTGTCTAAAAAATTATAATAATAATGATAAGCTAAAAACCAAAGGATGGAAAAACATATATCAAGCATATGCCAACCAAAGAATAGCAGGAGCAGCAATAGTAATTTCTGATAAAATAGACTTTAAGGCAAAAACCAGCAAAAGAGACCAAAAAAAAAGGTAATTATATAATGATTAAATTGTCAATCAAAAAGAGGACATAACAATAATAAGTATCTATGCACCCAATGAAAGAGACCCAAAATACATAAGTCAAATTTTAACAGACTTGAAAAGAGAAATAAACAACTCCACAATAATAAAAGGAGACTTCAATATACCACTTTCAATGAGGACTGAACAAATAGAAAGTAACAAAGATACAGAAAATCAAAACAACAATATCAACCAACTAGACCTATAGATATATGCAGAACATTCTAGCCAACAGCAGCACAATATACATTCTTTTCCAGCATACATGGAACTTTCTTCAGAATAGACCATATGTTTAGCCATAAAGCAAACCTCAATAAATTTTAAAACATCAAAATACTACAAAGCATCTTCTCAAATCACAATGCTATAAAATTAGAAATCAGCAACAGGATGATCAAGGAAAAAAGAAAAACATGGAAAGTGAATAACACTCTGCTAAAAAGAACTACTGGGTAATAAAAGAAATGAAAAATGAAATAAAAAATCCCTTGAATCAAACGAGAATAAAAACACAACATCCCCAAATCTTTGGGACCCAGCAAAAGCAGTGCTCAGAGAGCAATTTATAACAACAAGCCCACATATCCAAAAAGAAGAAAGAACCAAACTCAACACTTCAACCCAACATTTCCACCAATTAGAAAAAGAATGGCAGAAAAATGCCCACAGTTACCTGAAGAAAGCAAATAATAAAGATTCAAGCAAAAATAAATGATACAGAAAAACAGTAAAAAGAATCAAGAAGACTAGAAGTTGATTCTTTGAAAAGATTAATAAAATTGACAAACCACTGGCAAATTTAACAAAGAAAAAGGAGAAGAGGAAAATACCATGAATAAAAAATGAAATAGGCAATGTCACAACAGAGCCTAGTAAAATAAAAAAGGATAATAACAGAATTCAATGAAGAAATGTACTCCAACAAATTTGAAAACCTAGAAGATATGGGCCAATTTCTAGAAATACGCTACCTACCCAAACTAGCACAA
>NW_006921793.1:3021709-3023235 GCF_000298275.1 Orycteropus afer afer | reverse complement strand
TAACACCCATTCTCAGCAAAATGAGAATAGAATGGAAAATCCTCAAAATAATTAATATAATTAAAGGTATATACACAAAACAAACAGCCAACATTATTCTTCATGGAAAGAACCTGAAAACATTCCCCTTGTGAATGGGAACTAGACAAGGATGCCCTTTATCAACACTCCTGTTCAATTTTGTATTGGAAGTCGTAGCCAGAACAATAGGGCAAGAAAAGGAAATAAAAGTTATCCAAATTGGCAAAGAAGTAAAATAATCTCTATTTGCAGATGTTGTGATCCAATGCATAGAAAATCCTAGAGACTGAACAAGAAAACTACTGGAACCAAACCAAACATTCAGCAAAGTGGCAGGGTACAAGATCAACATACAAAAATCAGTTGGATTCCTCTACACTAACAACAACAAATAAATAAACAAAACTCACTGCCATTGAGTCTATTTGACTCCTAGAGACTCCTCTTCAGGTTTCCAAGGCAGTATCTCTACAGAACATAGGTTGCTCAATCTTCTTTCCAAGGAATGGCTGGTGGGTTTGAACTGCTAGCCTTCTGGTTAGCAGTCAGATGCCTTAAGCACTATGCCCCCAGAACTACCACACTAACAAAAAGAACTCTAAAAAGGAAATCAGGAAAATAATCCCCTTAATAGAAGCCAAGATGAAGCACTTGGAAATAAATCTGACCAGGGACACAAAAGACCTATACAAAGAAAACTACAAAATACTACAAGAAACCAAAAAAGACCTTCATAAATGGAAAAATATACCATGCTCATGGATAGGAAAACTTAACATTGTGAAAATCACAATAGTACCCAACACAATCTGCAGATATAATGGAATCTAGTCAAGAGTCCATCATCATTCTTTAAAGAGATGGAAAAACTAATCACCAATTCTCACATTCACTGATCTCAAAACCTATCTACAGCCTCAGTAGTCAAAACAGCCTGGTACTGGTACAATGATGGACACATAGACCAAAGGAACAGAATTGGGAACCCAAAAGTAAATCCATCCACCTCTGGATAGCTGATCTTTGACAAAGGGCCTAACCCATTAAATGGGGAACATATAGTCTCTTTAAAAAATGGTATTGGCAAAACTAGGTTTCCATTTGAAGAAAAATGAAACAGGATCCATATCTCACACCATATACAAAAACTAACTCAAGATCGATCACAGACCCAAGTGAAAAAAGAAAAAATAGAGGTAAATTTAGGGGCCCTAACACATTGCATAACTATGCTATCAAACATAAGTAAAAAAGCACAAACAACAAGAGACAAACTAGATAACTGGGACCTCCTAAAAGTTAAACATTTATGTGCTTCAAAAGATTTTGCCAAGAAGATGGCGGACTAGGCAGAAGGATTGCACAGACCCTCTTCAACAAAGAAAAGGGAAACCAATTAACACAGACACAGAAGATAATCGTGGACCCCTGAGCCTTGAAGGGAAGGATACAGAATTGGACTAAACCCCAATTAGCAGAAGAATTTGCGTGAAAATACCAAAAAA
>NW_006921793.1:3007902-3010150 GCF_000298275.1 Orycteropus afer afer | reverse complement strand
AAAGTGAATTTACTCTGTAAATCTTCACCCAAATCAAAATAAAATTTAAAAAAAAAAAAAAAGATTTTGCCAAAAGAATAAAAGAGAACACACAGACTGGGAAATAATTTTTATTAATGGCATATCAGACAAGGAAGTAATCTCTAAAATTTATAGAAAACTTCAACACCTCAACAACAAAAAGACAAGCAATCAATTAAAAAATGGACGGAGGACATGAACAGATATTTCACCAAAGAAGACATTCAAGCAGGGAATAAACATGAAGAAATTCTTGTGATCATTCGCTGTAGAGAGCTGCAAATCAAAACAACAATGAGATATCATCTCACCCCAGCATTAATAGCAAAGTTCAACAAGACAGAAAATAACAAATGCTGGTGAGGGTGTGGAGAGACTGGAATCCTCATGCACTGCTGGTGGGATTATAAAATAGTACAACCACTGTACAGTTGTACTATTTTATAATCAGTGGCATGGCACTTCCTTAAAAAGTTAGATGTAGAAATACCACATGATCCAGCAATCCTACTAGTAGGTATATATCCTAGAGAAATAAGAGCTATGACACAAACAGATATATGCATATCCATGTTCATTGTAGCATTATTCTCCATAGCAAAACAACGGAAACAACCTAAGTGTCCATCAACAGATGCACGGATAAACAAACTATGGTGCATACACACAATGGATGATGAATCTGCAAACAACCTTATGACATGGATGAACTTAAAGGACATTATGTTGAGTGAAATAATTCGATCACTACTATAAAAAGTTAAAAAAAAAAAAAGTTTATACACAGAAAAAAATCATTCTTTGAAGCTTACCAGGGGTGGGAGGTGAATGGAGGGTAAAACACAACTACAGGGTAGACATTAATTTGGGTGAAGGGAAAGGCAACACACAATAAAGGAGAGGTCAGCACAAAATGATGAAGGTACTGGAAGACAAAGGGAAGAGCACAAGAGTTAAAGGCAATAAAGGTGAGTATTATTATATATGCAATCCTGCAATCACGGTTACAACAAAAATCTACAAGTGGATACATAAGTAGACACTTAAACTGAACAAGGATGGGAAGGCAAATGGCATTACACCCATGAATATATATATATATATATATATATATATATATAGGTTTGACAGAAGATATCTCTACATATGTATTTATATGTGCTACAATTTTACCCAGGAACTCTGGTAGCGTAGTGCCTAAGGCACTTGACTGCTAACCAGAAGGCTGGTGATTCAAACCCACTAGCCACTCCTTGGAAGGAAGATGGGGCAATCTACTTTCGTAGTGATACTGCCTCGGAAACCCAAGGAGGGGTCCAACTCGACGGCACACAACAACAACAATTTTACCCATGAATATAGTAGAGTATACGGGGGCAAAGTTATGAATATTTCATAGTCATAACCAAATACCTTGAGAGAATGAGCCATTAGCCATAGGGGTTCAGGACCATAGTCTCAGGAGACACTAAGGTCAGCCAGCTGACATAACATAGTCCACAAAGACAGTGTACTACATCCTACTTTGGTGAGTAGCAACTGGGGTCTTAAATCTTGTGAGCAGCCATATAAGTTGCAACTATTGGACTCTTTCAGTCTGGAGCAAAGAAGAGTGAAAAAAATCAAAGGCCCAAGGAAACAATTAGTTCAAAGGACTAATGGACCACATGAACCACAGCTTTCATGACCCTGAGACCAGAACTAGATGGTGCCCAGCTAGTACTGCTGACCACTCTGAAAAGAATCTCAATAGGAAGTCCCAGATAGAGTGGCAGAAAAATGTGGAACAAAACTCAAAAAAATTCAAAACTCAAAAATCAAAGAAAAGACCAGGCTTACTGGTCTGACGGAGACTGGTGGAACCCTCAAGACTATGAGATATCTTTCAAGCCAGAAAAAGAACTCAACTCCTGTGGCTCCACTTTCAACCAAATGATAGACAGACCTATAAGATGAACGATAATATCAAGAAGGTATGTGTGGTAGTTACGTTTGTGTGTCAACTTGACTGGGCAGCTGGTGGTAATTATTCCCCATGATGAGACTGCCAATCAACTCCATGGTGGGATCTACCACAAGCAGCTGAGTAGCTGCCTTTGAGATGTGGTCTGCTTCCTGTATATAAGGAGAAACCTTGGGAATGGTCTTTAGCCTATAGTACGCTTGGACCCTGCATGTAGCCGTGTCATTGCTCAGCAGCATGCCATGCTCTGCCGACCTTGGGACT
>NW_006921793.1:3003237-3007717 GCF_000298275.1 Orycteropus afer afer | reverse complement strand
TTTCACCCAGCCCCTAGAGCCTGGCACTTTGAACTTGGACTTAAAGCCTCCAAATTGTAAGAATAAACTCCTGTTTGTTGAGGCCATTCATTTATGGTATATTTCTTGTCAAAGCGGCACTAGGTAACCAGAACAGGATGCATTCATTAGAACAATCAACCATATGAGATCAAAAGGACCGCAATTACCCAAGGATAAAGCTAAGAAGGCAAGAAGGGATAGGTGAGAAGGTCAAAGGGAAATGATAAACACAAGGAAGAAGTGGAAAGAGTGCTGTTATATTGTGGGGATTGCAATGAATGTCACAAAACAAAATGTGTATGAATTGTTGATTGGAAAACCAATTTGCTCTGTACTTTCACCCAAATCACAATGAATAAATAAATAAATAGATGGGACCTCACAAAAATTTAAAAATTTAGTTCATCAAAAGATTTTATCACAAAAGTGAAAAGACAAGGTAACAACTGGGAGAATATCCTCAGAAACCATACATCTGTTAAGAATCTAATAACCAAAATATGTCTATAAGGTTTTGACAATTTAACAATAAAAAGACAAATAATCTAAACATAAAATAGGCAAAGACTTGAATAGACATTTAACTAAAGAGGACATTCAAATGTTCACCAAACATATGAAAAGATGCTCAAATCATTAGCCACTAGAGATATGCAAATCAAAACCACAATGAGATATCATTTCACTCCCACTAGAATGACTAAGATATTATAAAAACAAAACAAAAACCTAACAAATGTGTGCTAGAATGTGGGGAAATAGGAGCCCTTATCCATTGTTGGTGGAAATGTAAAATAGTCCAGCTGTTGTGGAAAACAATGTTGCAGTTCCTCAAAAAACTAAAAATAGAACTATCATATGACCAGCAATTCCACTCCTGAGTATATACCCAAAAGACTTAAAAGCAGAGATTCAAACAGAGCACTCAAATTACAGCACTATTCACAATAGCCAAAATGTCTATCAACAGATGATTGAATAACCCAATGTGGTACATACATACAATGGAATACTACTCAGCCAATAGAAGAAAGGAAATACTGATACATGCAATGATACAAATGGAGCTTGAAGAAATTGTGCTGAGTGAAATAAGCTGATCACAAAAGGACAAATATTGTATGATTCCACTCCTACAGAAAGACAAGAAAAGGCAAATGTACAGAGACAAAGTTTATTAGTGGTTACCAGGGACAAGAGGGAGGAGCAAAGAGAGGTTTAACAGTGATGGAAAAACGCATTGATTAAGGGTAGAGTTGCACAGCCAATTGTAATTCCTGTCATTAAGCTATACACTTGTGAAAAATTGAACTGGCAAAAGTTGTGTGATAGATATATTTAAAACAATGACAAAAAGAGTAGCATCAGAGACTGCTTATGCACAACCAAAACCTCACGGGATTTGTTCCTTGATTTGGAAGTTTAGGATCATGGTCATAATACATCCCAGTTAATTAGCCTAATACTGTATTTAGTGTCTCTGTGCTACTTCCTAGTTCGTTGCATAGTACCTGGGATATTAAAAGCTTGCAAGTGGCCATCCAAGGCATGACAACTGGTCTCTATTCACCTGGATGACCACTTGTCTGTCAGTTTATCATACTGTGCTGGCTTGTGTGTTGCTGTGACGCTGGAGGCTATGCCACCAGTATTCCAAATACCAGCAGAGTCACCCATGGTAGACAGTTTCAGCAGAGCTTCCAGACTAAGACAGACTGGGAAGAAGGACAGAGCTGTGCACTTCTGAAACAATTGGCCAGTGAAAATTTTATGAATAGCAGTGAACACTGTCTGATATATTACTGGAAAACTTTATGAATAGCAGTGAAACATTGGCTAATATGGTGCCAGAAGGTGAGCCCCTTAGTTTAGAAAGCACTCAAAATACAACTGGGGAAGAGCTGCCTTCTCAAAGTAGAGGCAACCTTAATGACGTGGACAGAGTAAAGCTTTCTGGACCTCCTTTTGCTAATGGGTCATTACTCAAAATGGGAAGAAACAGCTGCAAACATCCATTAACATGGTGGAATGTATGAAATATGAATCTAGGAAAACTGGAAGTTGTCAAAAATTAAATGGAACAAATAAAGATTGATATCCTAGGCACTCATGATCTGAAATGGACTGGTTTGGCCATTTTGAATCAGACAATGATATGGTCTGCTATGTCAGAAATGACAAGTTGAAGAGAATGGCATCACATTCATCATCAAAAAGAACATTTCAATATCTATCCTGTAGTACAATGCTGTCAGTGATAGGATAATGTCCATATGCCTACAAGGAAAACCAGTTAATACTAACATTATTCAAATTTACACAACAATCACTAAAGCCAAATATGAGGAAATAGAAGATTTTTACCAACTTCTGCAGTCTGAAATTGACCAAACATGCAATCAAGATATATTGATTATTACTGGTGGTTGGAATGAGAAAGTTGGAAACAAAGAAGAATCTTAGGTAGTTAGAAAATATGGTTGTGGTGATGGAAAGGACACCAAAGATCGCATGATAGAATTTTGCAAGACTTATCCATTGCAAATACCTTTTTCAACGTAAAGAGCAGCTATATGCGTGGACATCACCAGAGAGAATACACAGGTATCAGACCGACTACATCTGTGGAGAGAGGCGATAGAGAAGCTCACTATCATCAGTCAGACTAAGGCCAGGAGGTGACTGTGGAACAGACCATCAATTGCTCTATGCAATTTCAAGTTGAAGCTGAAGATAATTAAAACAAACCCACAAGAGCCAAAATATGACCTTGATTATATGACACCTGAATTTAGAAACCATCTGAAAAACAGATTTGATGCATTGAACACCAGTGACTGAAGACCAGATGAGTTGTGGGACGACATCGAGAACATCATACCTGAAGAAAGCAAAAGGTCATTAAAAAGACATCCAAAATGGATGTCTCTTCTGACACTCTATGAAACTTGCTGTTGAATGGAGGGTAGCTAAAGCAAAAGGAAGAAATGATGGAATAAAAGAGCTGAACAGAATATATCAAAGGGCAGCTCAAGAAGACACAGTAAATTACTATCATGAAATGTGCCAAGATCTAGAATTAGAAAACCAAAGGGGAAGAACATGCTCAGGATTTCCCAAGCTGAAAGAAATGAAGAAAAAATTCAAGCCCTGTGTTAAAATATTGAAGGATTCTATGGGCAAATTATTAAAGGATGCAAGAAGCATCAAAAGAAGATGGAAGACACAGAGTCACTGTACCAAAAGAGTTGGTTGATGTCTAACTATTTCAGGAGGTAGAATATGATCAAGAACCAATGATATTGAAAGAAGAAGTTGAAGCTGCACTGAAGGAATTGGTGAAAAACAAGGCTCCAGGAACTGATGGAATACCCATTGAGATATTCCAACAAATGGCTGCATTGCTGGAGGTGCTTACTCGTTTATGGCAGGAAATTTGGAAGACAGCTACAATAGCCAACTGACTGGAAGAGATTGATATTTGCACATATTCCAAAGAAAAGATTCAACAGAATATGAAAATTATCAAACAATATCATTAATAATACACACAAATTAAATTTTGCTGAAACTAATTCAAAAACACTTGCAGCAGTATATTGACTGGGAACTTCCAGAAATTCAAGCTGGATTCAGAAGAGAACATAGAATGAGGGATATCATTGCTGAGGTTAAGCAGATCTTGGCTGAAAGCAAAAAATACCAGAAAGATATTTACCTGTGTTTTATTGACTACACAAAGGCATTTAACTGTGTGGATCATAACAAATTATGGCTAATGTTGTGGAGAATGGGAATTCCAAACACTTAATTGTGCTCGACAGAAACTTGTACATAGACCAAGAAGCTATCTTTCAGACAGAATAAAGGGACACTGCATGGTTGAAAACCAGGAAGGGTATGTGTCAGGGTTGTATCAATTCATCATACTTATTCAATTTGTATTCTGAGCAAATAATCTGAGAGGTGGACTACATGAAGAAGAACTCAGCATCAGGATTGGAGGAAGACTCATTAATAACCTGTGATATGCACATGACACAATCTTGCTTGCTGAAAGTGAAGATGACTTGAAGCACTTATTGATGAAGATCAAAGACTACAGTGCTCAATATGGATTACACCTCAACATAAAGGAAACAAAAATCCTCACAAATGGACAAATACGCAACATCACGATAAATGGAGAAAAGAGTGAAGTTGTCAGAAATTTCATTTTACTTGGATACACAATCAACACCAATGGAAACAGCAGTCAAGAAATCAGACGTTGTACTGCACTGGGAAAATCTGCTTCAAAAGACTTCTTTCAAGTGTTAAGAAGCAAAGATGTTACTTTGAAGACTAAGGTGCACCTAAACCAAGCCATGGTATTTTCAATTGCCCCATATGCATATGAAAGCTGGACAATGAATAAAGAAGACCAAAGAACAATTGATACCTTTGAATTATGGTGTTG
>NW_006921793.1:3001334-3002742 GCF_000298275.1 Orycteropus afer afer | reverse complement strand
CCCCACACACGGCTTTGCTCAGTGCCTGACAGGTATGCAATAGGTTACAGTTAACACATGGGGTCACCATGAGTAGAAATCAGCTCGAAGGCAACTAGTTTCGTTTTATTTTATTAGTAGTATAGTTGCTTCAGGGAGCTCTGGTGGCGTAGTGCCTAAGGCATTCGACTGATAACCAGAAGGCTGGCGGTTCAAATCCATCAGCCACTCCTCGGAAGGAAGATTGGGCTATCTACTTCGGTAGAGATACCGCTGGAAACCCAAGAAGGGGTCGCTATGAGTTGAATCAACTCGACGGCAATGAGTTTGGATTTGGCTTGTTATAGTTGCTTCAGATAAGAGTCTGACTTTCAGAATAAAATCTGAGCAAAATTGGAGGCCCCGGACGTATAGACCCTAAAACAACCAGAAGACCAGTTCTTCCTTTATATGCAAAGCCTGTGCTACAGATTTCTGAAGGGAGAAGTGTCAGTTGTCTTTCTTACATATAACACACCCACATAATAACGTGTTCATACATATAACATGCATAGCATGCATACGAAATAAACTGCGAAGAGGTTGTACAGTTTGCAAAAACCATATAATGCATGTGTGTTAAAGCCAAAAAAACCAAACTCACTGCCATGGAGTCAATTTGTACTCATTGTGACCCCCTTTGAGTTTTTCAAGGCTGTAAATCTTTACGGAAGCAGATTGCTCAGTCTTCCTTCCACGGAGTGGCTGATAGGTTTGAACCCCCAACCTTCCGGTTAGCAGTCAAGCCTTGTTGTTGCTGTTGTTATGTGCCGGCGAGTTGTCTCCAACTCATAGCGACCCTTCCTTGGGTTTCTGAGGCAGTATCACTACGGAAGTAGATTGCCCAACCTTCCTTCCCAGGAGCGGCTTGGGGGGTTTGAACCGCCAGCCTTCTGGTTAGTAGTCAAGTGCCTTAGGCACTATGCCACCAGAGCTCCCAGTCAAGACTTAAGCACTACTTATTTGTGTAAAAATATGGTTGTTTGGGCTCATGCCTACACCCCCTTGTGGTGGGCAGGGATCATGACAAGGGTGATTGGTCTGGCACAGAACTTTCTCCTTTGTGTTATGTCTGTTATCCCAATAATTATTATAATTGTTATTATTATTATCACTAACATTTCTACTGGTAACTATTATTTTTCACGAGGATCATATTTGCCATATAACCTAACTGTGCTAAGCAATTTACATAACTTATTTGATGTTGCAGTGAATTGCTTGATGTGGCCCTTCTAGCCATTGTCCTCCATTCTGTGGTGTTTCGTAAATCCCATTATCCATGCCTGTTTGGGGTGGTGTGGTAGTTAAGGTCAGGTATCAACTTGGCTGGGCAGCTGGTAGTAGTCATTCCCTACAATGACTGGCAATCGACTCTGTGATGGGATTT
>NW_006921793.1:2997922-3000644 GCF_000298275.1 Orycteropus afer afer | reverse complement strand
CCATCGAGTCAGGTCCAACTCATAGCAACCCCTCCTTGGATTTCCAAAGCAATATCACTACGGAAGTAGATTGCCCAATCTTCCTTCCAAGGAGTGACTGGTGGGTTTGAACCACCAGCCTTCTGTTTAGCAGTCAAGTGCCTTAGGCACTATGCCACCAGAGCCCACTTAATACTATCAGCAGTTCTACTCTGTTCCATAGGGGAGTCAGAATCAACCCAAAGGCACACAATAATGAACTATGTATAGCTCTGAGAGATTGAGTAACTTGTCCAGAGTCATAGAATTTCTCAAACAAGTTATGTGTGAGTTGTGTGAGTGTCTTTCAAAGGAAATACTTACTTATGAATCAAAGAAAATCGAGACCTCAGCTTGATAAACACTATCTTAAAAGTAAAACCCTGTACCAGCAGGGGACCCCTGGGTACCTCACAGCCATCAGTATACACAAAGGCAGACCCTGAATGGAGAATGTCATCCAGTTGATCCAAAACAAATCTATTATTTTCTTTTTGCTTATACTGAAATTAAGATGCATTTAAATTCTTAAAGGGCATGTGATCAATGCACTGCCTTCCTCCACCAACTCAGCCAATAATGTTTAAATAGGAACCAGTTTAATAAATACCAGTTTAGAATATGGGTAAAGAATAAAGTGATTGGGGTCACACTGTCCAACTCATCTTGATCATAGTGGTAACTGTCATAGTAAAGTTGATCCTTTAACCCCATGTGTGTAAAACAAAACCAAACTCACTGCCATCAAGTCGGACCTGACTCATAGTGACCCCTCCTTGGGTTTCCAAGGCAGTATCTCTATGGAAGTAGATTGCCCAACCTTCCTTCCGAGGAGTGGCTGGTGGGTTTGAACTGCCAGGCTTCTGGTTAGTGGTCAGATGCCTTAGGTACTACACCACCAGCGTTCCCATGTGTGTAAAGCAGTCCATAAATCTTCCCTTGGTTTTCACTTGAATGTAAGTCTTGGAGTTGAAGTAGACCTGCTTTAGCCAGAGTCCCCCAAAGGCAGAGCTGAGAAAAAAAGCTTGTGTGCAGCAGTTTATTTGGTTCATTGGAAAGTGATCCCAAGAGGTAGGAACAAAGGACAAAGGAAAGGGAACCCAATACAAATTGTGCTATCAGGTTATCCACCAGGATTTTCTGTGACAGATATAGAATGCATCTCAGGATTGTCTGCCTGAGGGAGGAATATGAAAAGCCTTTATCTCCTGGTTCATACTTCATTGGTTGAGGAGATAAAGGTATCCCTCCCCTCTGGACTGTATCTGTAGAGTAGTAAGCTCCCTGAAAGGAAGGGTGGGCAATCTACTTCCATAGTGATACTGCCTCAGAAACCCAAGGAGAGGTCGCTATGAGTTGGATCCAACTCGATGGCAGTGGGTTTGGTTTTTGGTTTTGGGGCTCCCTGAAGGCACTGAGAAGCCCTGGCTGGGGTGCTCCATTAGTTTCTTGTAGGTGCTGTAACAAATTACCACAAACTTGGCAGCTTAAAACAAAACAAACTTATTTTTCCACAACTCTGAAGACAAAAGTCCAAAAATAAGTTTCAGTGGGCCAAAATCAAGGTGCTAGCAAGGCCTGTGGTCCTCTGGGGACTCCGGGGAGAATCCCTTCCTTGCCTCTTCCAGTTTCCAGTGGTTGTTGGCAACACTTGGTGTGTGGCCGCATGACTCCAATCTGCCTCCATGGCCAGATGGCCTCCACCTCTTCTGTCTGCCTGAAATCTGCTTCTCCCTTTCTGTTTTAAGGATACTTGTCATTGGATTTAGAGCCATTTCAGTGATCCAGGATGATATCTTCATCTCAAGATCTTTAGTTTAATCACATCTGCAAAGACCCTCTTTCAAAATAAGGTCATATACACAGGTCCCAGGGACCTATCTTGCGGGGAGGGCACTTCTTATTCTACCCCCAATAGGAAGCAAGCAATAAGCCACATTGGCTTAAGATGAGACCTATCAGAGCCTCATTCTACCTGCCTTGGCGAGAATCAGAGCTGAGATGAAAAAGCAGGACAAAAGGTGTCTGATGAAAGAATGGAGTGGAATGGCACTATGCTCTTTGGTTGACAGACTAGACCTGTGATGATATCTATTTAAACAAGTCTCTTGCATGTTGCCACCCACAATAATTATTTTTTTAGAAAAAAGTTCTCTACAGTCACTAGGAATTTTGCAATTATTTTCCAGGATGATGACATTTACTTAGTTTACTACTGCAATAGAGAGGTAATTAAATATGTCAGTCTATCCAAGGACCATTAATGAAGAGAACCCTGTGAAAAATGCCTGTGATGCTTTTCTACATACAAAACCAAGTTTCAAGGTCACCAACAAAAGACTCAGGTCACACATAGGCAGTGGAATACACTTTATTCACATGGAAAAGAGACAGAAAAAGGTCACCTTCAAGTGTAGGCACTGGTCCTCCATGGCTAGTAAGTTGCTAAGTGCCATATATGTACCCTTCTTGTGCTTCAGGCAAGAGACCTGTTTGTTCCTCAGCAGGAACAGATGTAGGAATGGGCCATCCGGGTGTCATATGGTACCCATGGATGAGCAGAAGAGAGAAAGCTACAGTGCGCCCTGAATGGGGAGGAAGCCTTCCCCAATAAGAGAAAGAAACTGGTCAGGAGAGACTCAGATCCCAATCTCCTTATCAGAGAATGTTCTGGGGCCACAGCCCCTGCTTAGGTGACCATAGA
>NW_006921793.1:2994026-2997722 GCF_000298275.1 Orycteropus afer afer | reverse complement strand
TTGACTGCTAACCAGAAGGCTGGTGGTTCAAATCCACCAGCCACTCCTCGGAAGGAAGACAGGGCAATCTACTTCCGTAGTGATACTGCCTCGGAAACCGAAGGAGGGGTCACTATGAGTCGGGTCCGACTCGAGGGCACATAACAACAACAACATAGGAAGGATGTCCCTGTCTCTCAAGCACTTCCATTCTTAGCTCCCTGCTTGTGGGAAGGAGGTATTAGAAGATGGAGGGGTTGTGCTATGGAAAGTTGGTCATTCTTAGGCAATGAAGGGTTTATTCCTGGGAGATGCTCACTGAAGCATGTAAGACTCTGAAGGCCTTTAGGCAGAAGCAGCCCTTCAGGAGAGCACTGGGCCAGCCTACTATGCTTATGTGCCTGCCACATATCTACTGATTGAATGAATAACTGAATCAAAAATAATTTCATAACAGTATTTGTCAGTTGCAAATATTTGCAAAATGCAGTCTGCTAACTGATAGGTTTACATTCACAACACAGAAGATACAGAAGGGTGTATGTTCCTCCCGACCCAGTTCTCCATAGCAGCAACCAGTGTTACCTGTATCTCATATCCTTGCAGAGTATTTTATGCATATATGAGCAAAAATATGTATCTATAGTTGCTCTTTTCACTGCACAATGTATCTTAGAAATCATACCACAGCAGTTTCCAAAGAACTTCTTCCTTAAATTTTACTTGCCTAGTGTTTCACTAGGAGCTCTGGTGGCATAGTGCCTAAGACATTTGACTGCTAACCAGAAGGCTGGCAGTTCAAACCCACCAGCCACTACTCAGAAGGAAGATTGGGCAATCTACTTCCATAGTGATACCAACTTAGAAACCCAAGGCGGGGTGGCTATGAGTTGGATCCAACTCAACGGCAGTGAGTTTGGGTTTGGGTTTTTTTTTTTTAGTGTTTCATTGTGTGGATGTGACACAGTGTTCTGGTTACCTACTGCCTCTTTGACAAGAATATACCACAAATGGGATGTACTTAACAAAAAGGAATTTATTCTCTTACAGTTTGGAAGGCTAGAAGTCCGAATTAAAAGTACCAGGCTCTAGGGGCTGTATGAAAGCCCCTCGACCTTGGGCTTCAGCTCTGCCTCTTGCTCCTGGCCCACTGAAGCTAGAGGCATCTCTTCACTCAGGCAGCTACTGGCTGCTGAGGCTAACAAGCCCAAGGCCAACAAATAAAATGGCACAGTCCTGATGTTACCAAACCACATGGCAGGCCATTAATTCAAGTCCATTGAAAGTCCCAAGGTCGGCAGAGCACGGCAAGCTGCTGAACAACAACACGGCTACATGCAGTGTTCAAGCATGCCATAAGCTAGAGACCATTCCCAAAGCTGTATCTTATACACATCCCTAAAGCAGCTACTCAGCTGCTTGTGGTAGGTCCCACCATGGAGTTGATTGCCAGTCTCATCATGGGGAATAACTACCACCAGCTGCCCAGGCATTCAACCAGGTCCAGCCAAGTTGACACACAAACATAACCACCACACACAGTTTATTTACCCTACTCTATTAATGGACATTTAGATTGTTCCCAATCATTTGCAAAGAGTGGAGCAGTTAATTACCTTTCACCCAGGTAACTTCTGTGTGTGCAAATATATCAAGTTCCATATCCTCAATAAAACCTGACCAACTGCTATCATCTATGGCATTCCCTTCTCTCAGTCTCTGTGGCACTGAAAGTATGAAATTCACCCCACGATGTTTGCACTGCCTTATACTGTTTTTTGGTTATTTCACAAATGTTAAGTCTTATCCCTGTAAAATAGAAAACTTCTGAAAAGCAAGGACATTTATTCTTCACACCACTTAAGACTCTCTTAGGAACAAAGTATGACTAATAAGTATGAACAACTTATTTCAAGCTTAAATACTTAGTAACTTGAAATAACCTTCACGGGTTCTTAGCCTATGTTCCACGGATAGAATTCAGGGTGTCCAAGAACTTGGATAGGAAACATACAACATCTCTATTTTCACTGACCTTCAATTATAAATGTTGGCACAAACCACACACACTATCTATGACTATGACACTAATAGAAATCTTATGTGTTTCATACTAGATTGAACTGCCAACCTTCTTGTTAGCAACCAAATGCCTTACCCACTATGCCACGGGAGCTCCTAATGCTCATTATACGAACTAACGAACGAACACACTGACGTCGAGTCAGATCCGACTCATAGTGACCCTTCCTTGGGTTGCCAAGGCAGTATCACTATGGAAGTAGATTGCACAACCTTTCTCTGAGGAGTAGCTGGTGGGTTTGAACCGTTAGCCTTCTGGTTAGCAGTCAAATGCCTTAGGCACTGTGCCACCAGAGCTCCCTATGGTCATTATGTTGTTGTTGTTGTTGTTGTTGTTGTTATGTGCCGTCAAGTAGGTCCCGACTCATAGCGACCCCTCCTTGGGTTTCTGAGGCAGTATCACTATGGAAGTAGGATTGCCCAACCTTCATCTCAAAATATTATTTAAGCTCATCACTACTTTGAAATTGTAATAGTTATTAGACTCAAAGCTTGTTATGTGCCATCAAGTTGATTCCAACTCTTAGCTACTCCACCTCACAGACTAGAACTGCCCCATAGGGCTTCCTAGGCTATAACTTTTTCTGGAAAAGATCATCAGGTCTTTTCTCCTATAGAGCCACTGGTGGGTTTGAACCACTCACCTTTTTGTTGGCAGCCAAAGACTTAACCATGGTGCTACCAGAGCTCCTTAGATCCAAATTTAGGTCTTTTTACTTAATGAGATATTTTAAAACACATATTATAAATTTATTTTAAAATATTTTTGTATTCTTATAACTGTATTCATATACAATGATTTCATTTTTATTAACTTTATTTTATTTTATGCATTTAAAACTATTATTCTAAACAAGGATGCATAGATTTCCAAAGAATGCAGTAAGGGATTCTGAAACTGATTCTGACTCATAGTCAACCCTATAGGACAGAGAACTGTCTCATAGAGTTTCCAAGATTGCAATTTTTGTGGAAGCAGACTGCCACATTTTTCTCATGTGGAGGAGCTGGTGAGTTTGAACCACTGACATTTCCATTAGGAGCCAAGTCCTTTGGCCACTGTGCCACCATGACATCTATGTATGTCCCAATTGCCCAACAAAGATTTTGCCTGACTGCAATACTATAATATATCCCAGAGAGGGCACTAGAGCACCTATGCAAAGCTTTATATAAATTAATACTGTCTGTTTTACTGTATTTCCCATTTCAAATACAGAAATGTCCTTTAAATTCTCATTATTTTTAGAATATTAATCATGTATGCATGGAAATATTGCAGGCCTGCTATCCTATTTATTTTTCAGTTAAAATTTCCCATACCAGTTTTTTAATGCTTCCATGAACAGTTGGTGTTGAAGTTATTTTTAAACTGTATCCAATAGCTGGAACTACTTTACATTTTCTATGTCCTACACGAAACTATGAAATGAGCATAAAATGGCAATGCCTATAAAGAATAGCCTGACCACTTCACAGAAAGATATAAATGACTAAATAGGGCTCATCCATAGGGTAAATGTTAATCTAGGTGTCTTGCAACAGAAAAAGGTCTTTGCCCAAACCCTACTAGAAAGTTGCCAAGCAGTTCCTTAGTGTATGTAGCATAGTCTCTTCTTTTCAGGGCATGGGAAT
>NW_006921793.1:2987320-2993926 GCF_000298275.1 Orycteropus afer afer | reverse complement strand
TTTGAAAAGTAATCCAAATGAGCTAGGTGTTAGGCTAGTCAACTGCTTAATTTACACAATTCTGACCTGGAGGCCAGTTTGCAGGCAGGACATCTTTTCTCTGTTTTCTCCATCATTTTCCCATCTATTCCCCAAGCCATAGCCCTCCACAGATAGGTATGGAGCTTTCTGCCTGGCTTCTCTGGTAGAACAGGATCAGAGAATGAGAAAAATCAAGTACCAAGTGAGCCCACCTAATTCCTCTTTTGTGATTGGAAACTTGTGTTATCTTGATGGATGGGGCCTCTGAATAACAATTCAACATATCTTTTCTAGGTACTCCAGACTTGTATCTCAGGCACTGTGTATCCCTGTGGTCCAGGACATGGGGGAGAAGTATCCACAAACCTAAAACCTGTGCAAGGAGCATGGCCAACCCCCTGCATTCCCCAACCCCCTGCAACTGGATGGCACGAGTATGGCAAAATTTATTGACTTAAAAAGAGGTGGGGGAGAAGGTACTGGAGGAAGCTGTTAAAAGGTAATTTTTAGAAAACGGTAAACCCAGGACTCTCATACAGAGAAACAAATGAACATGTGTTAAAAGCACAAACAATAATAAGAAAAATAAAGTATACTTCATCAAAATTAAAAATTTGTTTATCAAAGGACATTATCTAGAAAGTGAAAAGACCACCTACAGATTGAGAAAAAATATTTGGGAAACATATATTTGAAATACATTTATCCAGAATAAATAAAGACCTCTTACAACTCAATAAAAAGACAAATAACCCAATTTAAAAATGGACAAAGGGTGTGAATAAATATTTCTCCAAAGAAATTAGCCCATGGAAAGATGTTCAGTAGCATTAGTCATTATACAAAAGCAAAGCAAAACACAATGAGATACCACTTCATACCCACTAAGATGGCTATTATTTAAAAACAACATTTTAAAAAAAGGAAAATAAAATAGTACGTGTTGGTGAGGATATGGAGAAATCGGAACTCTCAAAGCATTGTTGTTCGGAATGTAAAATGGTGTAGCCACCTGGAAAATGGTTTGCAGGTCCTCAAAAAGTTAAACACAGAATTACTCAGGAATTTCACTCCAGGTATACCCAAAAGACTTGAAAGCAGGAACTCAAACAGATCTTAGTATGCCATTGTTCATAGCAGCATTATTCAAAATAGCTCAAATTTGGAATATTTGGAAACAATCCAAATATCTATCAACAGATGAATGAATAAACAAAATGTGGTATCTACACTCTATGGGATATTATTCAGCCATAAAGAGAATGAAGTTCTGACACATGCTACAACATGGATGAAAACATTATGCTGACTGAAATAAGTCAGCTACAAAAGGACAAATATTGTATGATCCCACTTATATGAACTATCTAGAATAGGCAAATGCACGGAAACAGAAAGTAGATTAGTGGTTAACAGAGGCTGGCAGGGGGACAGTTACTATTGAATGAGAGCTGAGTTTCTGTTTGAGATGTAAATAACATTGTGAATGCAAATAAGGTTGCAGAATTCCACTTAAAAATGGTTAAAATCACAAGCTTCATATTATAATATTACACCACAATAACAGTGTTTTAAATCTGGGGGAAAAAATGTATTAAAGATTATTTAATTTACTAAGCGAGACAAACAAGCATATGTTTAAATGGTTCATAGAAGTCAAGAAGCACACATTTGTATGGAGTAAATGGATATTGAAATGAGTTGCAAATAGAGGCACGATGCCAAAATGGAGGACAAAGTCAATTGAACACATGTCTATTAACAAAGGACAAACCAAGCCCAGTGCCATCCAGTAGATTCCAATTCATAGCGACCCTAATTGGCTTTCCCAGGTGGTAAATCTTTACAGAAGTGGATTGCCCAGACTTACTTCTGTGGAGTCACTGGTGGGTTTGAATCACCAACCTTCTGGTTAACAGTCAGATGCCTTAGTCACTGTGCTACCAGAGCTCCTACATATCTATCAAACCAAAACACAACCACTGTCTTGGAGCCGGATTGACTCATAGCGACCCTTCCTTGGGTTTCCAAGGCAGTATTACTATGGAAATTGATCGCCCAACCTTCCTTCCAGGGAGTGGATGGTGAGTTTGAACCGCCAGCCTTCTGGTTAGCAGTCACTATGCTACCCTATAATTTAACCATGTCTGTTAGTTACCTGGGGAGCTCTGGTGGTGTAGTGCCTAAGGCATTTGACTGCTAATCAGAAGGAAGGTTGGGCTGTCTACTTCCGCAGTTATACCTCTTAGGAAACCCAAGAGGAGTCTCTATGAGTTGGTCAACTCCATGGCACATAACAACAACAGCAACAATCTCTACAGAAGCAGACTGCCAGACATTTCTCTGTAGCACTGCTGGAGGTTCCAACAGGTTCATAGCAGAGTGCAAACTGCCACTTAGGTGCCTACCCACAATTGTGTTGGTGGTAGTGTTATGTGCATCAAGTTGCATCTGACTCAGTGATAAAGTAGAATTGCCTCATAGGGTTTTTTAGGGGTAATCTTTTAGGGAGCCGATTGCCAGGTCTTTCTCCCACTAAGGTGCTGGCAGTCCATTGGCTGACCTTTCTGTTAGCAGCCCAGTGCTTAACCACTGACCACTCAGGGATCCTTACCTACAGTTTACACAGTTGTAAAACAGCTTCATAGACTCAGAATCTGATAAGGCAGCTGAGTGTGGCAGATACTGGTGATGGTTGTCTGTGATTAATTTAATTGGTGTCCCTGAACTGTACATGTAGAAAATGTTGAATTGTTAAATGTTGTGTTATATGTTTTTACATATAATAATTAAACCTGCTGGCGAAACTGTGTGCCTCTGCAGCGTCCTCTCATTTTTTATTTCCTCCTTCCTAGAACTAGATCATACAGAAACTCCCGCCGTGGCCAAGGCCTGTTGTGAAATTACTAAATAACCCAGGTTTCAGGTCCTGGGGGAAAAAAAAAAAAAAACTACAGGCTCCAGGGACAAACAAAGCTATTTGCTAAGAATCAATGTATCGCAACAAAGGCGGCCCCAGCAGGGCTGCGCACAGCTGACGCTCTCCTCCGGCTGCTTGCTGATTCCAACCAGTCCTGTCTCCCGCCCTCAGGCTGCTTTAGTTTGCAGCCCCAGGGCAGGTGGGTTGCCCTCGGAGTCGCGTTCACAGGAAACCTGGGCGCAGAGCCCATCGGAGAGGGAGTTGACCAGAGTGGCCGCTCCTACCCAATTTCACTCCCAGCGGGCTCCTCCCGTGAAGCTCTCCACAAAGCAGAACACACCACGAGCTTCTAATTTCAAACCCTAGTGCTCTGCTTAACGATAAGAAATACAAATTCTTTCCCCAACACTTTCGTCAATTCTTGAGACTCACCAGAAGGCGGTGTACCCTAACCCCTCCCCAATTCCTGAACGCGTGAAAATGTTAATCCTAATGTTTCTCCTTCACATTACTGGGAGAGAGGCATTTTGCCTGTGGATACAGAGATATTAGCTGTAAAAGTCTTTCAACTTCGCTGTTTTATGAAAATTTTCAAAATAGTTCTTGAAATTAAACTATACTAGATATATAATTTACAATGTAGATTATATGTATATTATATATGTAATATATATGTAAATCTATATTTATATTTAGAGGTGTGGTGGCACATTGCCTAAAGCCTTTGACTGCTACCCAGAAGGTTGGTGGTTGAAACCCACCAGCTACTCAGCAGAAGGTAAAGATTTTCCTGCCTCAGAAACCCAGTGGGGGTCCTACAAGTCAGAATCGCCTTGATGGCAGTGAATTAGTTTAGTTATATATATATATTATATGTGGCAGAGACTGGATTACTATACATTGAATGTAAGGTCACCAGCTCTAAGGTGATCCTGACCTCATTGATTTCTCTTATCCTTTAATGAATAGGAAATGTTAACAGTTTGACTCAAAGTAAATTTAACCAAATTTACTATCTTCAAGGGAGCTCTGGTAGCATAGTACCTAAGGCACTTGACTGCTAACCAGAAGGCTGCCGGTTCAAACCCACCAGCCACTCCTCAGAAGGCAGGTTAGGCAATCCTACTTCCATAGTGATACTGCCTCGGAAACCCAAGGAGGGGTCGCTATGAGTCGGGTCCGACTCGATGGCACATAACAACAACTATCTTCAATGACGTGTATTGAATCATGCCCCAATGCTGCTGGGCAAAAGTTTCCAACCTTACATAGTAAGGAGAAACTAGGTAGTTCTATTTTTTCTGAAGCCCTGACATCACTTTGTGTGTGATCACTGAACATACATACCACATCTGGGAACATAAAGTCCAGGGGATACAAAACCAATCTGTAGAGTGAGTCCCTGCTCTCAGGGGCATCTGATGCATGTCAAGCCTTTAGCCCACTGCCTGGTACATCATCAGTGTTAGCTATCAATATTTTTGTTATTTTTACTATCTCATTCATGTTAACGATAGAATTTTCACAATATTAAATTTGTGTATGAACTCATAGTTTTATTCTTCTGTGCATGAAAAGAGTCCCAAAGCACAGTACAAAGTGGAAGGATTTTAGTCTCTCTCTCTCTAACACACACACACACACACACACACAGAGGAACAAGAAAGCTATACTAGACAAATTTCAGATTGGCTGGCAGGCACTTTTTTCCGTATTTGGGATAAAGGGGAAATTTTGAAATAAGTTAACCTGACTATACTGGTCCTAATTGACTAGTTTAGATTTCCATTTCCAGAAGAGTCAATTGATTGACTTGGGTTTGGGCTCCTAGGAAGGTTAGGCATTTACATGGAATCCAAAGTTAGGTTTCAGTTTGCTGACCTGGGGCTCAACATGAGTGATTCCATTTTGGGCCTAGTTTAGTCAGATTAATGCTCATTAGCAAAAAAGAAAGAAGGAAAGGAGGAAGGCAGGGAGACAGTGATGTGAAAGAAAGAGCTCAGAACTTAGCATCAGAAGCCCTGTTTTAGTGGTAGCTCTAGCACTTCCTGACTGTGTGACTCTGTAAAAGCCAAGCCCCTTCCCTGAACCTGTCAGAAGAGCCCCAAAGAATTAGTCTAGCCAAATAATAACCCCAGAGTGGAACCCATCAGTCAGTAAGTGCAACTCACACTACAGAGCTCCCACCCATCTTCTAATGCTCCACTCTCAAATAGTATAGAACTGCTAGGGATCACTGTACAATTCAGAAAGCTCCCAATGAGAAAGAGAGACCAAAACAAAGAAATGGGGAATAGGGGAGAAATTCTTGTTGTTATGTGCCATCGACTCGGACCCGACTCATAGCAACCCCTCCTTGGGTTTCTGAGGCAGCATCACTACAGAAATAGATTACCCCATCTTCCTTCCGAGGAGCGGGGAGAACTTAGGGGGAAAAAAAAGAATGCTGGGAGAAGAAAACCAGATAGATTGATGGCTGGATGGATGGATACAGGAGCAGGGAAAAAGAGACAGAGACAGATACAGACATGCTTGGAGAGTTAAGAGAAGAAATTGCACATATAAAGAATAGGCTCATGGATCAGAATGGCATTGAACTTCCCAGCAGCAATCTTGGGATCTAGAAAATGATAATAAAAATGCCCTCAAAATCCCAAGGGGAAATTATTTTCAAACTAGAATTCTATACTCATATGTGCTAGCATTCAAATATAGTAGTACAATGAAGACCATTTCAGACATAAAACATCTAAAAAAAAAAAATACTTTTCAGGTCCAAATTCTCAGGAAACTACTGGAGAATATGTTTTATCAAGTCAGGGGTTAAATATGGGATCCAGGGTGATGGTGATGGGACTTTCTAGAACATCTATGCAGTGGATCCAGATCCGAACAGGAAGTCGAAGGCTCCAAAAAAGTTGTCTCCAATGAGAACTAAGTGATTGATTATCTAATGTGTGTGGACAATTAACAAAATAATTACCTTTCTGATGCAAAATATGGGGATGAAGTTGTAATAGGCACTTTATAAAAACATCAAAACAAGATAATGATCAAATTCAAGAAGAACTAAAATTGAAGAAAGATGAGCAGAGCACATCTTTTGAACCCAGGATCCCTGCTCTGAGAACCTCCTAGAACTAGGAGACAGAGAGAAAGGTGATTGATTCTCACAGCGACCCTATGCACAACAGAGTGAAGCACTGCCCAGTCCTGCACCATCCTCACAATCCTTGCTACACTTGAGCATATTATTGCAGGCACTATGCCAATCCGTCTAATTGAGGGTCTTCCCCTTTTTTCTCTGACTCTTTGCTTTACCAAGCACAATGTCCTTCTCCAGGGAATGGTCCCTTCTGACCACATGGCCAAAGTAGGTGAGATGAAGTCTGGTCATTCTTGCTTCTAAGGGATGTTCCGTCTTCACTTCTTCAGGATAGATTTGTTCCTTCTTCTGGCAGTGCACGGTATTTTCAGTATTCTTCTCCAGCACCACAATTCAAATACGATTATTCAGCCTTTCTTATTCCTTGGGCAGCTTTCACATGCATATGAGGCGATTGAAAATACCATGACTTGGGTTAGGCCCACCTTAGTCTTCAAAGTGACATCTCTGCTCTTCAACACTTAAAAGAAGTCTTGCTGCAGTAGATTTGCCAGTATGA
>NW_006921793.1:2948850-2985935 GCF_000298275.1 Orycteropus afer afer | reverse complement strand
CTTATTTACTTTGGATACTTCCATAGCTGTGTTGGTTTCTGGGTTATACCATCATGTGTGTTAATAGTCAGTTGTTGTTGGCTGTTGTTGCTTCTCTGTCCAAGGGCTCCCTTCAGCATCTCTTGCAAGGTTGGTCTGGTTTAACAAATTCCCTTAATTTCTGATTATTTGGAAATGTCCTAGTTTCACCATTATATTTTGGGGACAATTTTGCTGGGTACATAATTCTTCATTGGAAATTTTTCTCTTGCAGGGCTTTATATATACCATCTCATTGTCTTCTCACTTGCATGGTTTCTGTCAAGAAATCTGAGCTCAGTCTTATTGGTTGCTCCTTGTAGGTAAGCTGTCCCATACTGCTGTTATGATTCTTTGTCTTTGGTTTTGGTGAGTTTGATGATGATATGTCTGGGTGAATTTCTTTTGGGGTCTATTTTGTTTGGGGTTCGTTGGACTTCCTGAATGGATATATTCTCATCTTTCATCATACCAGGAAAATTCTCTTCCAACAAATCTTTGACAATTTTCTCTGTAGTTTTATTTGTCTCTTCCTGTTCTGGAATTCCGATTACACGTAGGTTATTCCTTTTGATGGTATCTCACATGAACCTTAGGCTTTCTTCATTTCATTTTGATCTTTTTTCTGATTGATCCCTTTCCAAAGAAGTATTGAGGTATTTGTGTTCAAGCTCACCAATTCTGTCTTCCATTGATTCAATTCTGCTCTTTTGCCCATTCAATGTCTTATCTATTTCTGAAAATTTAGTATTAATCTTCTGGATTTCTATGTGTGGATTTTGTATCATTTCTAATTTTTCATTTTGTCATTTTGTTCTTGTATTGTCTTCTGAAATTGTTGTAGGGTTTTCTTTATGTTTCCCCAATTTTGTCAGTGTTTTCCTTGATCTCTCTCTCAATTCGTTGAAGATACCTAAATATAATTCTTTTGAATTCCTTATCAGGGAGTTCCAATGCTGCATCTTCTCAGGGATGTGTTTTAGGGTCTATATCCTGATCCCTCGTTTCTCCTGCTTTATCTTGTTTCTTTGTGTGAACTGTGATGCTCTGTTATCTCCGAGGCATTGTGACGTTTTTGTGTTTATATTGAATTGGTGATTGTATGTTGGAGTGACTTGCCCACGACTTTCATTTTCTTTGCTTTTTTTTATATGTTATCTATGCAAGCAGGGTACTGTGCTGTGTTCCTCTATTCACTAGTTGACAGCACTTATACACTCACCACCTGTCTCCTTTCCTGTTGTCAGCCTCTCATATGTCCCTACTGACCTTGGCAAACAGAACCTATTCTTAGGTCCCTGGAATCCAAATGAGAATGCTATCACTTTAAATTCCAAACTGGTTGTTACTTGTAAAGATTCAAAATGGCTGCACCCTCGGTCACTTTAAATATCCAAAATGGCTGCCGTGTGTAAACAATCAAAATGGCTGTGCCCTCTGAACAGCAGAAAGTCAACAGCTCAGGTGGTCTCCCTCCTTGCTGTTTCCCTTCCTAGTCATAGGCCACCAGCGCAGTCGTCCCTGCAGCCCTGGTGACCAGGGCTGATCTTTAGGTCAATTCTCAGGTTCTGATACCAGGTGGAAATATTCAGGCTATTGGTCCCATCAAAGTAGCTGACAGTCTGCAGCTCCGACCATCTCTGTACTCACTGTTTTCATTCAGATTTTTCCACTAGTTGGTGTCTAATCCACTTCTGTATTGTTCCTTTCAAAGCTCAGGGCTCCAGGATTATCTTCTGTATCTCTGTCAACTGGTTTTTCTTTTCTTTTTTGAAGAGGGTCTATGTCACTTGTCTACCTATTCCTTCATTTTACCAGAAGTCTCGACATCTGATTTCTTGACTGCTCTTCCATGGGTGTTGACTGTGGATCCAAGTAAAATGAAATCTTTGACAACCTCAATCTTTTCTCCATTTTTGATATTGCTTTTCTCCATTTATGATGTTGTGATGTTGCTTATTGGTCCAGTTGTGAGGATTTGTGTTTTCTAAAGAGGTGTAATCCATACTGAAGACTGTAGTCTTTGATCTTCATCAGTAAGTGCTTCAAGTTCTCTTTGCTTTCAGTAAGCAAGGTTGTGTCATCTGAATATTGCAGGTTGTTGATGAGTCTTCCTCCAATACTGATGCCGCATTCTTCTTCATATAGTCCAGCTTCTCAGATTATTTGCTCAGCATACAGATTTAATAAGTAGAGTGGAAGAATACAATCCTGACGCATGCCCTTCCTGATTTTAAACCAAGCAGTCTCTCCCCTTTTTCCATTTCAATGACAGCCTCCTGGTCTATGTACAGGTTCCTCATGAGCACAGTTAAGTGGTCTGGAATTCCCATCTTCACAATGTTATCAATAATTTGTCATGATCCACACAGTCCAATGCCTTTGCATAGTAAATAAAACACAGGTAAACATGTTTCTGGTATTCTTTGCTTTCAGCTAAGATCCATCTGATATCAGCAATGATATCCATCATTTCATGTCCTTTTCTGAATCCCAATTTGCATTTCTGGAATTTCCCTGTCAATATACTATACTATATAATATACAAACATTTTTTAATTATCTTCAGCAAAATTTTACTTGCATGTGACATTAATGATATTGTTCGATAATTTCCACATTCTGTTGGACCACCTTTCTTTGGAATGGGCACTGATAGATAAATCCTTCACCTTCTACCCAGCCTGCCAGTATCTACTAAGTTTCTGTCTCTTTCTCTCAGTACTCTCCTAGTCTCCACCCCCTAATTTCCACTTAACTCTTTGTATCCTTTCCCACCCTTCAGGTACCCTCACTCCCCAAACCCCCAGTTTCCGGTGGGGTTCTTTATCTACTTTTCCTGCCATGAAGCCATCCCTCACCCCTACTGTCAGTTTCCGCTTGGATCCTTTGTCCCCAGACTTATCTTGTCCCCGCCCTCCCTTGCGTTTAGTTCCTCTTCAACACTTAGGACTGTGTTATTGTTGTTATGTGCCATCGAGTCGGACCCAACTCATAACAACCCCTCCTTGGGTTTCTGAGGCAGTATCACTACGGAAGTAGATTGCCCAACCTTCCTTCCGAGGAGTGGCTGGTGTGTTTGAACCACTAGCCTTCTGGTTAGCAGTCAAGTGCCTTAGACATTATGCTACCAGAGCTCCTACATTTAGGATTGGTTCTTTTGAAATAGGCAATTGACATCCTGCATTAAAGCACCACTTAAGCACCCTGTGGAGAAAGGATTGGGGATGATGCCCATCCACCAGACGAATGATTCAATAAAACAGTTTTCTAACAATTCACTCTGGTCTTGTTCCTCTTGGCATTCGACACCTAACATATTTGGTGCCAAAACCCGGGAACCACCTAGGGAACCCGGGGAGGATCTCTCCCTCCCTGTTGACTCTGCATCCACCACTGGCCGATTCATCTCTGGTAAGTGACATTTTGTCTTTCCCATATGGATTTCTGATCTGCTGACTTCTCTCAAGACCTAGTGCTAGGCCAGAAATCCTCCATCTTCGGCCCCCGGGCTTCTGCCCTCCTAAACCTCCTCTGTGCCAGGAACGCCCACATAGGGGTTGTTTCACTCTCCTCTCTGGCATCAGGCCAAATGACAGGGACACCTTTCCTTTGGTCCTAACACCTCTGGAATTCAAAGTGTCACTTATCCACTCTCAACTAATCTCCCTCAACTTGGCCTCTCTTCAGAGATCCAGCCCAAGAGTCTCATTTTTTTCTGTAATACCGCTTGGCCTCAAAATAAATTAGACAATGACTCTCAGTGGCCTGAAATGGCACTTTTGATTTAAAAGTCCTTCAAGACTTAAACAATTTTTGTCAATGCACTGGGAAATGGTTAGAGACCCTCTACAACCAGGCTTTCTTTACCCTCTGAAATCAACCGTCTCTCTGTCAGTCCTGCTCCGCCTATCAAATCCTCCTGCTTCACTCCAAACCCTCTTCCACCAACCCTACCTCCTCTCACTCAGAACTGCTGGACTCTGAGATTCCTTTTGACCCAGCTGATCATTCTTCCCCCCTTCCATATGCCTCTCCCACCCTTCCTCTGGACCCTGACCCTTCTCCTTCTTTCTCCCCCCTACAAACTGATTCTTGAACTGCCCAGCCCACAGCTCCCATTCTCCCACTCTGGGAAGTGGCTGGGGCTGAAGGCATTGTCCAGGTTCATGTTTCCTTCTTCATGTCTGACCTATCCCAAATTGAGAAGCACCTTGGTTCCTTTTCAGCTGACCCCACTACCTATACCAAAGAATTTGAATATATAAGCAAGTCTTATGACCTCACCTGGCATGATATTTATGTCATTTTAACCTCTTCCCTCACCCCAGAAGAAAAGAAACTCATCTGGCAGGCCTCAGGCTTCTGCAGATGAACTTCATAGATAAGATGCAGCTCTCTCCTTAGGGTCTGTAACTGTCCCTCAAACTGACCCAGATTGGAACTATAAACTCCTCAGGCAGGCAACACCGTAGTCATATGGTCTCACTGCCAGCCTAAGAAAAGCAGCCCATAAAACAGTTAACTATGAAAAACTTAAAGAGATTACCCAAGGCCCTAAGGAGAATCCAGCCCTCTTTCTCACTCACCTCCCAGAAACTTTACAGAAATACACAACTCTTAATCCAACCTCCCCAGAGGGAATTCTACTTCTCAACATGCATTTTATCTCCCAATCAGCTCCAGGCATAAGACATAAACTGCAAAAGCAGGACACAGGCCCTCAAACCCCTCAAAAGGACCTTCTTAACCTTACCTTTAAGGTCTTTAATAATAGCGACGAGGAATTAAGGCTACCAAAACAGAGATGAGATCAGGCAAAGGCCCAACTCCTAGCTACCACCCTTCAAGGCTCCATGAAACAGGCTCCAAGAGGTAAACTCATTCTTAAACCTCCGCGGGACCACGGAGAGGTAAACTTGAGCCTCCTCCGGGACCATGCTTCAAATGTGGAGAAGGACACCACTGGGCCAAATCCTGCCCAAACCCAAGACCCCCACTTGGGCCCTTCCCAGCATGTGGCAAGGAGGGACACTGGAAGTCAGACTGCAATCAAGCCCTTCGAGGCAAGACTGCATCTGTTCCAAAAATACCCTCCTCTGAGTCTGGTTTGGAGCTTCCTGAACTCCTTAGCCTCACTGATGAAGACTGAGGGTGCCCAGGCCCTGAACAGGCCCCATCAATTTCCATCTCAACCACAGAACCATGGGTAATAATGACAGTGGCAGGTAAGCCAATCTCATTTTTAATAGATACCGGGGCCACTTATTCTGCCCTTCCCGAATTTGCAAGGATACTTGTCCCTTCCTGCATCTCTATTATGGGGATAGATGGGCTAATATCAAAGCATTTAACAACAACCATTGTAAATTACTGCCTATTTGGGACTCCTTTTACACACTCCTTCCTCATCCTGCCCAGGTGTCCTACCCCTATCCTCGGCAGAGACATGTTAATCAAATTCCAGGCCTCATTAACTATATCACCTCCTTCTTCTGTCCTCCAACAATCCTATTCCAATTCCTCCTTTTTCCTTCTTCTCACACCTGACATCACCTCACTGTCTCCATATCCCATAGACCAGGCAGGACTGCGTGACCCACACCACACGTCTTCTTAAAACACTTGCCAAACAGGGCTACCAAGTCTCCTACTCCAAGGCACAACTTATCTCTACCTCTGTTCAATACCTAGGCTTTGCCCTCACCCTTTATACCTGCACCATACCTCCCGAACAACTAACTGCGCTTTTAAATACAGCATCCCTCCACAAAAAGGGAACTCCTATCCCTCCTAGGTCTCTTTAATTTCTTCCATATTTGGATTCCTAATTTCTCCCTTATATCTCACCCCCAATCCTCAGGAAAACTGGAAAGAACCAATCAAACCCTAAAAAACATCCTTACCAAACTGTCTTCAGAAACACACAAAAAAACATGGGTAGAACTTCCACCTTTAGCCTTACTGAAACTTTGAACTCTCCCTAAAAATCCCCTCCCCCGCCTTGTGAAATCTAAGAGATAAATTTGGCTTGCAGACCCCACACCCTCTTGGCCAGGTGAAACCTCAAAGATAAATTACCAGCCCGCAGACTCCACATTCTCCTCAGCCTTGTCAGAAAAACAACTCCCACTGCAGCAAAACTCCAAGGATTACCTTCTTGGTTCCACACTTCCAGGCTTGAACACTCAGAACCTTTGGATCAATAAGCAATTGCAACAAAATCCTCAAACAGATTCAAGAGCACCCTTATCACACCTCTAAAACTTCATCTGACGTGGATCCCTAAAGAAGACCTTAAACACACCTAAACTGTGAGATTATTCCATGAGCTTTCCAACTCCACCTGACTCCCCAGTGGAGTCAATCTCCCCCTATACCTTTTATTCCCTCACTCTCTCTATCATTACAGAAGCCCCCCAGATTCCTACCTCAGAAGAAGAAATTCTTACACTCTTGCGGGATGCCTACTTACAAAGATATTTTGTAGATTATACCCCTGATCAGTAGTCTTTGTGGATTGGTTTTTATTAGACAAAAATTCCTCGTGATTGATCAGGAGGTTTTAAAATCCCCTCTTTTCTGGACTGTAGTAATACGTGGGATAGCTCTCATTCTTCTGGATCAACTACGGGTAGCTGCTATATGCCCCCAGGCTGGAATTATGCTGGCTATTGCAATTAGGCACCATGAAAAATACACACATAAATCCACTTATCATACCTCACCTTCTTTTTTCCCATTTTAATATTTGCTATTCCCCCAAAGGACTTACATAGTTTCCAAAACCTTACCCATACACTACATCTTACATATCATCTGCTTAACCTTATAATCCCACATTGGCTTCAGACTGTTGGCTTTGTCTTTATGCCAACCAGTCAGGGATAGTAAGGGAGGCAGCAAAGAAATTAACTAATTAAGTCTCCAGAATCCGACAGGAACTATCCGAATCCTGGGGCTCACGGTTACAAAAATTAAACTGGACAGCTTGGCTTCTCCCCTTATCAGGACCCTTAATGATAATCCTCCTTACCATTCTTTTGGCCCTTGCATACTTTGAACTCTTTCTTCCTTTTTACAGAACCGTATACAGACAATCACCAACAAATCCTTGGCAGACATGAAACTCCTACATTCCATCGCTGGGCACCGGTCTTGTCCCAAACTCCTCCCTAATAGGACAACTCTACACCCACAGACAGCTTGAAGCAACTTCAGTAGTCAGACCTTCGACCCTCAGCATCCCAAGGGGGGAAAAAAAGCCCTCTCCATACCCCCTTTCCCCCACAGAGCCTTCTACACACAGCTGCTCTGGGGAATGCGGCCAGCCATGGGCCCATGGAGCAACTGTCCATGCACCCTCCCCCCATGGAGTCTCCTGCGTGGAGCTGCTCTGGGAAATACAGCCTCAGACTTGCACATCAATGGCTTCCCTAACACCCTTCCCCCACAGAACTTTTCCACGGCTGATCTGCAAAATGAAGCAGCCGGTGCAGGGAGCTTCCTATACTCTCCTCTTGAGTCTTCCCTAACTATTCTGCAGAATGTAGCCATAGCTAAAAAAAAAAAAAAAATGCTGGAATGATAGCTAAATCCTTCATCCTCCACCCAGCCTGCCAGTGTCTACTAAGTTTCTGTCTCTCTCTCTCAGTACTCTCCTAGTTTCCACCCCCTAATTTCAGCTTAGACTCTTTGTGTCCTTCCAAGCCCTTCAGGTGCCCCCACTCCCCAAACCCCCAGTTTCCGGTGGGTTCTTTGTCTACTTTTCTCGCCATGGAGCCGTCCCCCACCCCCACTTTCAGTGTCCAGTTGGATTCTTTGTCTCCATACCGGGCTTATTTTGTCCCCGTCCTCCCTTGCGTTTAGTTCCTCTTCAATCACAAAAGGGCAAATATTACATACGACCAGTATTATAAAAAGTCTAGAAAAGGTTTAAACAGAGAAAGAAATTTCTTTGATGGTTGTTAGGGTGGTAGGGGAGGGGAAGAAAAACCTCCAACTAGATAGTTGTTGTTGTTATGTGCCTTCGAGTCGGACTCGACTCATAGCGAACCCTCCTTGGATTTCCGAGGCAGTATCACTACGTATAGTAGACACATAATTGTGGTAAAGGGAAAGGCAGTAAGGGAAAGAGCTGCACAATATGACTAAGGCAAAGGAAGATATTGAAAAGTGCACAAGCGTTACAGACAACAGAGGTAAATACTATTACATGCACAATCCTGCAATATCAGTAATAACAAACTATAACTGATGAGTAGATACATAGGCACACATGCTAGCTGAACAAGTATAGGCAGGTAAATGGGACTACATCCACAAGCATATAGAAATTTGGCAGAGGATATTTCTACATAAGTATTTGTATGTGCTGAAAATATATCCATGTATATAGTAGAGCAAGAAGGAGAAAAGAATGAAAACTTCTTAGCCATAACCTAACACCTTGAGGGAATGAGTCACCGGGCTCTGGAGCTTAGGTCAATTGACTTAAGTCAGTTGACATAACATAATTCACAAAGACAATGTTATACATCCTACTGTGGTGAGTAGCAATCAGGGTCTTCAAAGCTAGCGAACAGCCATCTAAGATGCAACTATTGATATCTACTAGCTAGAGGAACGAAGAGTGAAGAAAATCAAAGATTCAAACAATTAATCCAAAGAACTAATGGACCACAAGAACCACAGGCTTCACTACCCTGAAACCAGAACAACTAGATGGCAGCCTGCTAATACTACCAACCACTCTAATCAAAACTGCAGAAAGTTCTAGGCAGAATGGGAGAAAAATGTAGAACAAAATTCAAAATATAAAAACAACTAGATTTACTAGTCTGATAGAGATGGATATAAACCCCGAAATTATAGCTCTTAGACACCCTTCAAACCTAGAACTGAATCTATCCCCACTTAGGTATCATCCTTCAACCAAATAACAGACAGGCCTGTGAAGTTAACAATAATACTCAGGAAGAACATACTCCTCAAAACAATTAACCATATGAGACCAAAAGAACAGCATTTGCCCCCAAGCAAAGCTCAGAAGACAGAAAGAGGCCAAAAGGAGGACAAATGGAAACAGGAAACCTACGGAAGAAGTAGGAAGAGTACAGCTACATTGAGGGAATTGCAACTAGTGCTATGAAACAAAATGTATATAAATTGTTGAATGAAGAATGAATTTGCTCTGTAAACTTGCACCCACACTGCAATTAAAAAAAAATCTTTTAAACACAAAAAGAAAAAGTAAAATTTGTATAAGAATAAAATATAATCATAGTATAATATGATTTAGCTGTGAATAAGTTTTACATTGAATATAGATACCACTGCATTTATTAAATGTCTTTTAATGGAGTTTAATGGTGTAGGCAAAAATTATGATATAACTATGTAGGAAAGGAAGGGAGCTCTGGTGGCATAGTGCTTAAGGCATTTGACTAACCAGAAGGTTGGCAGTTCAAACCCACCAGCTGCTCCTCGGAAGGAAGATTGGGCAATCTACTTCCATAGAGATACTGCCTTGGAAACCCAAGGAAGGGTCGCTGTGAGTTGGGATTGACTCAACAGCAGTGAGGTTTTACATATCTATATATTTATATAATATATATATATATATATATATACATATACATATACATATACATATACATATACATATACATATATATATATATAGGAAAGGTGAGGGAAGAAAGTGTGGGGAAGGGTGTGCCAAAAAGTTAAATCCTTATTTGCCATACTAGGCTGTCAATAGGTAATATCTAAAATGGAAAAATCAAGGAAAAGCAATAAGCATATTATACAGAAATGTGCAAAGTAGAGAAAAAGAAGCTAATGTAGTAGGATGAGCAGATACAAGATTTGAATAGGAAGCTGTGTTTGAAAAGTAAATGGAAAGCCTGACCTGTTATGCAAATAGACATTTCTATTCCAAGCCCTTCTCTCTCTCCTTTTTTTTTGCCTGTTGGCATTTGTTCCTTCTTCCTAAAGGTATCCTAATTTATTTGAGAAAATCCCTTCTCCTTTCTTGTATGGTCTTGTGGAAGGGGAAGGGCTCAGGGCTTCCAGAGTGGATGTGGAACTCACACTTGGCCAGTTGGCCTCTCCGTTCTGAGGGAGAGTTGGAGGTCTGTGGACAACAGCAGTAAGATGGAAGAAAAGGAGTGGTATATATAGAAAAAAGGTGGAGCTTTAAAGGGGCAAGGTTCTTACTGGAGGGTGAAGGAGCAAAGATCTGGAAATGGCAGCAAAGACTTATGCAGATACGGACTTTATTTTCCCCACTGAGGTATGTGAGATGCAAGGAAACTGATGGCTGAACGCCCTTACATCTTGGACAGTGTGGTGGACAGATTCTAGGATGGATCCTAAGTTCATGCTCTGTATAACCCTCTCCCCTTGAACGTGACAGGACCTTTGACTTGCTTCTGACCCATAGAATGTGGCAAAGGTGATAGATGTCACTCCTGTGATTATATATATGTATATCTTCACCACTTGTCTGTTGGTTTGTTGTACTGTGGTGGTTTAGGTGTTATTGAGAGGCTAGAAGCTATGCCATCAGTATTTCAAATACCATCAAGGTCATCCATGGTGGACAGGTTTCAGTGGAGCTTCCAGACTAAGACCAGGAAGATAAGCCTGGCATCTACTTCTGAAAATTAGCCAATGAAAACATTGGATCACAACAGAGCATTATTGTCCAACTTGCTTACTTAGGCTGGCCATGTCATTAGGAAGGACGAATCACTGAAGGAGGGCATCATATTTAGTGAAGCAAAGGACCATAAAGGACAAAGGAGAAACTTGGTGAGATGGATTGGTATGATAGCTGCAACAATGGATTCAAATATGGCAGCAGTAGTGAGGAGGATGCAAGATGGGGCATTGTTTCATTTCGTTGTACCTAAGGTGGCCATGAGTCAGCATTGACAATAGCTTTCTTTCTCTTTCTCCATCTATCCATCTATCTATGTATCTGTCATTTATCTACCAATTCTGACTTATGTGGACCCCACGTGTGCAGAGCAGAACTATGCTCCACAGGATCTTCAATGGCTGATCTTTGGAGTGCCTCTGGGAAGACTCAAACCTCCAACCTTACAGTTAGCAGCTGAGCACATTAACCCTTTGGACCATCCAGGGACTACCTAAAACCACAAAACCAATGCATTGCCATTGAGTCAATTCCAACTCATAATGACCTTATAGATCAAAGTAGAACTGCCCCATAGCATCTTAGGGTGTAAATAATTTTGGAAGCATTCTGCCACATCTTTCACAGAGCAGTTTATGGGTTTGAAATGCCAACCTCTCTGTTAACAGTCAAGTGCTTAACAATTTGTGCCACCAGGGCTCCTTACAAAATATTTAAAACACCAAACCAAATCCACTGCCATCAAGTTGATTCCGACTCATAGTGACCCTATGGAACAGAGTAGAACTGCCCCCATAGGGTTTTCAGGTTATAAATCTTTACAGAAGCAGACTGACTCATCTTTCTCCTGTAGAGCAGTTGGTGGGTTCCAACCACCTACCTTCTGCTTAGCATCCAAATGGTTTAACCACTGTACCACAAGAGATCCTCAGAGTACCTCCAAACAAAAACCATACTCACTGTCATTGAGTTTATTCCAACTCCTAGCAACCCCTATTGGGTTTCTGAGGCAGTAAATCTTTACGGAAGTAGATTGTCCCATCTTCTTTCCTCAGAGCACTGCTGGGTTCGAACTGCCAACCTTCTATTTAGCAGTCAAATGCCTTAGGTACTGTGCCACCAGAGCTCCTTAGGAAGTACCTAGCACCTCTAAATCTGATAATATATTTGTTACATGATGCCATTAAGGATGATTTCTTGGCATTATGTGGCATAAATACAGTAATGGGATAGTCATCCAAACAGAAGTGGATTGGAGAAGCATTCTAGTACATTATAAAATGAATGTGACTTTTTAAATGAATAATATAACAGTGCCATTAAAGAAGAGTGCACCATAGGGCATAAGGAAAAGTACATCAAGGAAGAAAATGGCAGTGAGTAGCATTCTGGGTGTGAAGCTTTCAACTGTTTATACAGTTGGTAGAAACACTGTCTTCAGAAAACCTCTAACTCAGCTTGATGAAGCATGAAAGGAATTTTCATGAGTTACCCCAGTTCTAATTCAGTCCTTATGATGATAAAATAAAATTAAGATCACTGAGCCATGACTTATATAACCAAGATTATTGATTTGATTTGAACAGATAATACACTTGGCTTGAAAACCACATGCAATTGGTTGAATTAGGCCATACAAAGTCATCAGTTCTAATCAAATTCTCTTTTAAATGCCAGTCCAGAAATTTCTGTTGCATTAGATACCTCTTAATAGCTCTGTTTTCATCACAATTTTCTCTCAATACCTTTGTAATCAGTTGTGGTTACAATTAGTGTTTTAAATTTAACTTTATTAGCTGCTAACAAAATTAAGTCAACCGATTAAAGCTATTTTAGGGTAGGTTTCATGAAATACTGTCTTATGAATACCTAACATTTAGAATGAAGCTTATCAAACCACGCAAATCCTACATCTGACTCATCTTTCAAATGATTTTGCTTATAGAAAGTAATGAGTCTACTGATGATTTTTACTATCTTTATTTTTTCTGGATTTTACATATTTTTCTATAATAAATTGGTATTATTTTACTTTAATTTTCATTTTAGGCACTTTAATTTATTTAATTATGCCAAATAATACATTACTATGTTTTATTTCTAAAAGAAGTGTCTAGAGTGAAAAAGTCTTATTTACTTACTTACTTACTTACACCATGTCCCACTGGAAGCTCTCAAAGACATTGAATGGTTCAGCCATTTCTCTTTTTCTCTCTGTCATAAAAATGGCATGTCCCAAAGGTTATTGTTGTGGTTAGATACCACTGAGTAGGTTCCAACTCATAGCCACCTTATATTCAACAGAATAAAATGCTGACTCATCCTGCACCATCCTCACAATCCTTGCTGTACTTGAGCCCATCATTGCAGACATTGTGTCAATCCATCTCATTGAGGGTCTTCCCCTTTTTTGCTGACCCTCTATTTTACCTAGCCTGATATTCTTCTTCAGGAACTGGTCCTTGCTGACAACACAACCAAAGTACCTGAGACAAAATCTGGCCATTCTCACCTCCAAGGAGTGTTCCAGCTATACTTCTTCCAGGACACATTATTCATTCTCTGGCAGTCCATGATATTTTCAGTATTCTTCACCAACACCACAATTCAAAGGCAGCAACTCTTCTTTGGTCTTCCTTATTCATTGTCCAGCTTTCACATGCATATAATGTAATTGAAAATACCATGGCTTAGGTTAGACACCCCTTAGTCTTCAAAATTACATCTTTAACACTTTAAAGAAGTCTTTTGGGGAGGGGAGCATTATGGTAAACTGTGGTCAATGACATGAGACAAAGTATATGTGAACTGCTGTATGGAGAGTGAATTTGCTCTGTAAATCTTCACCCAAATCACACACACACAAAAAAGAATATACACATGATCAAATCAGCAATGTCTCCGTGCAATGCCTACCCACAACTAGACACAGAGTTGGTGTGAAATATACTTCTAATGGAAGAAATAAAGGGTCTACTTAAAAAAAAAAAAAAGAAGAAGAAGAAGTCTTTTGTAGCACATTTGCCCAGTGCATTACCACATCTGATTTCTTGACTGCTACTTCCGTGGGTATTGATTGTGGTTCCAAGTAAATTGAAATCCCTTATAACCTCAATCTACTTTACCTAGCATGATATCCTACTCTAGGAACTGGTCCCTCCTAGTAATATGACCAAAGTTTGAGAGGCAAAGTCTGGCCCTTTTCAGTTCTAAGAAGCAGTCTGGCTGTACTTCATCCAAGACAGATTTGTTTGGATTTTCTGGCACTCTATGGTATATTCATTATTTTTCACCAACACCATCATTCGAATGCATCAATTCTACTTTGGTCTTCCTTATTCATTAACCAGCTTTCACATGCTTATGAGGTGATCAAAAATATAGAGATTGGGTCAGGTACCCATTACTTTTCAAAGTGACATCTTTGCTCTTTAACACTTTGTGGTAGTTACATTTGTGTGTCAACTTGGCTGGGCCTGGTTGAGTACCTGGGCAGCTGAATGTAGTTATTCTCCATGGTGAGATTAGTAATTAACTCCATGGTGGAATCTACTGGAGCAGCTGAGTAGCTGCTTTGGGTATGGGTTTGCTTCCAGTATATAATAAGCAGCTTTGGGAATGGTCTCTAGCTTATCGCACACTTGGACCGTGCATGTAGTTGTGTCACTGTTCAGCAGCCTGCCATGCTCTGCCAACCTTGAGACTTACAATGGACTTGAATTAATGGCCTGCCATGTGGTTTGGTAACATCAGAACTGTGCCATTTTATTTGTCAGCCTTGGGCTTGTTAGCCTCAGCAGCCAGTAGCTGCCTGAGTGAAGAGATGCCTCTAGCTTCTCTAGAAGCCGGGAGGAAGAGGCAGAACTGAAGCCCAAGTTTGAGGGGCTTTCACACAGCCCCTAGAGCCTGGCACTTTGAACTCGGACTTGAAGCCTCCAAACTGTAAGAGAATAAATTCTTGTTTGTTAAGGCCATTCCATTTGTGGTATATTCTTGTTAGAGCAGCACTAGGTAACCAGAACACACTTTAAAGAGGTCTTTTGCAACAGATTTGCCCAATGCAGTATGTCATGTGATTTCTTGACAGCTGTTTCCATAGCATTGATTATGGATCCAAGTAAAATGAAATCCTTCACAACTTCAACTTTATCTCCATTTATCATGATTTTGCTCATTGGTCCATTTCTAAGGAATTTTGTTTTCTTTATGTTGAGATATAATCCATACTGAAGATTGTAGTCTTTGATCTTCATCAGTAAGTGCTTCAAGTTTTCTACACTTTAAGCAAGCAAGGTGTGTCATCTGTATATTGCAGATTGTTAATGAGTCTTCCTTCCAATCCTGATGCTGCATTCTACCACATATAGTCCAGCTTCTCTGACTATTTGCTCAGCATACAGATTGAATAACTATGATGAAAGGATAGAACTCTGATGCACAACTTTCCTGATTTTAATCCATGTACTATCCCCTTGTTCTATTCAAAAGACTGCCTCTTGGTCTATGTACAGGTTCCTTATGAGCACAATTAAATGTTCTGGAATTCCTATTCTTTGAAATGTGATCCATAATTTGCTCTAACCCACACAGTCAAATTTCTTTGCATAGATGTTTACACAGGTAAACATCTTTCTGGTATTCTTTGCTTTCAGCCAAGATCTATCTGTCATCAGCAATGATATCCCTC
This sequence comes from Orycteropus afer afer, assembly GCF_000298275.1. Lineage (NCBI taxonomy): Eukaryota > Metazoa > Chordata > Mammalia > Tubulidentata > Orycteropodidae > Orycteropus > Orycteropus afer. The sequence continues at coordinate 2,970,564 of NW_006921793.1, read as the reverse complement.
ATTCCATGTCTTTTTCTGAATCCAACTTGATTTTCTGACAGTTCCCTGTCTATATAATGCTGCGATCATTTTTGAATTATTTTCAGCAAAACTTTACTTGCATCTGTTATTAATGGTATGGTTCAATAATTTTTGCACTCTGTTGGATCACCTTTCTTTGGTGTGGTCATAAATAGGGATCTCTTCTAGTTAGTTAGCCAGGTACCTGTCTTCCAAATTTCTTGTCATAGACAAGTAAGTGCTTCCAGACTTGCATCTATTTGTTGAAACAACTGAATTAGTATTTCGTCAATTTCTGCAGCCTTGCTTTTTGTGTGTGTGTGTGTGTGTGTTTTAGGTGCAAATTTACAGAGCAGGGTTTGTTCTACATTAAACATTTTGTGTACATTTGGTTTCACTCCCCAACTACCATTCCCAACCCTAACCCACTCTCCTTCCCTCCCCTCCCAGTAAAGTCCCACCCCCACCCCGTGCCTGTCATAGTTATGAATTCCTGTGTGTCCTGCATTTCCTCTGTGCAAATGTTGCCCCTCTGGTGCCCTGTGGTTAATTACTCCAAGGGATGCATCTCCATAGAGTATGCGAGTGTGTCACCCTGGGTTAAGTGGTCTGTGTGCACATCTTATTTACTATTGGGCTGAGAGCTAGCCCCTGGAAGTGAGTTCAGTTCCAGGCCCAAAGTGTATCCCAGGGCCATAGTATTGGGGGCCCCACTGGACTCCATCTAACCAGTAATTCTGGTCATTATTGTGTTTTTGGATTTTGTTCCACGTTTTTCCTCCCACTCTATCCAGGATCTCCAGGTTTGATCCTTTTCTGAGTGGTTGGCATTGGTAGCCAGGCACCACCTACTTCTTCTGGTCCCAAGGTCTATCATGTTCTAGGGCTGATTGCTTCCAAATGCCATTTTTTTTTTTTTTTTTTTTTGTACTCTTCTTCGCTTCTGACAATAGGAAACCATTAGCTGCATCACAGATGGCCACTCGAAAGCTTTTAAGATCACCAATGTAAGTTGTGGGACAAGATTTTTATGTATTTTGTTGTGCCAGTTGAGTCTGGTGTTCCCCAGTACTATGGTCCAGAGTAAATAGATCTGTTCAATCTCTCTCCCACAGTGTCTGACTGTCTGTGAGGGATTGTTCTATGTCTGTCTTCTATTGTTTCTGTGAGGATTGCAGGTATTTTGTATCACTGGTGTCTGTGCAAGATTAGCCTCAGCTGAATCTATCCGTGATCTAAAGTATACTCCTGCTCACTGACCCCCATCTGATCTTCTCAGATGTTTATGTGTTTATCTGTAGGCTGCTGTTTGATGCTAATTGTAATGCAGTGTTGTGGATATACTGGTATTAGCCTCTGTAGTCTATATCTTATATCCACAATTCAGTATCCTCCCTTTCCTCAAAGTTATCATGGTGGTCACAGACTCTTTCCATATCATCCTTCCCCTTACCTACCTCAGCATGTGACCCCCATCTAGCCCAAAATTATTCCCTCCCCTTCCTTTCCCAACCCAGTAACCTACAAAGTGAGTTCCCTTCTTTAAGCAAACCCTTCCTTGTCTTTATACAGTAATGGGCTCATAGAATATTTGTCCTTCTGAGATTGACTTATTTCACTCAGCATAATGTCCTCCAAGCTCATCCACATTGCGAGATGATTCGCGTATCCTTCATTGTTCTTTGATGTAGCATAGTATTCCATTGTGTGAATGTACCATGATTTGGTTATCCATTCATCTGTTGATGGTCATTTAGGTTGTTTCTATCTCTTTGCTATAGCGAATTGTGCTGCAATGAACATAGGTATGCATATGTCTGTTTGTGTCCTGTCTCTCACCTCTTTAGGATATATTCCTAGTAATGGAATTTCTGGGTCAAATGATATTTCTATTTTCAGTTCTTTAAGGAAACACCATACCATTTTCCACAATGACTGTACCATTTTACAATCCCACCAGCAGTGTATGAGAGTTCCAATCTCTCTACAACCTCACCAGCATTTATTTTCTGTCCTGTTGAACTTTGCTATTATTGCTGGAGTGAGATGATATCTCATTGTTGTTTTTATTTGCATCTTTCTAATGACTAAAGATCGCAAGCAATTACTCATGTGTTTGTTGGCCGGCAACATATTGTCTTTAGTGAAGTGTCTGTTCATGTCTCTTGCCCATGTTTGAATGGGATTGTTTGTCTTTTTGGTGTTGAGGTGTTGAAGCTTTCCATAGATTTTCGCGATAAGTCCTTGGTCAGATATGTCATAGTGCAGCGTTGCTTTTTGCCAATGCCTGCAGTACAGACTGGACTTCTTCTTTTAATAGCATTGGTTCTTGATTAGATGCTGCATCCTGAAGTAGTTGAACATCAACCAAGTTGATGATACAGTATCTCTTTATATTCCTTCCATCTTTCTTTGATGCTTCCTATGTTATTCAATACTTTGCCCATAGTCTCCTTCAATATGGCAACCAAAGGTTTAAAATTTTTCTTCAGTTCTTTCAGCTTGAGAAGTGCTGAACATGTTCTTCCCTTTTTGTTTTCTTTCTTTGCACATTTTATTATAATACTTTACTTTGTCTTCTCTAGCCAGCCTTTGAAATCTTCTGTTCAACTCTTTTATTTCATCATTTCTTCCATTTCTTTTAGCTATTCTACGTTCAGTAGCAAGTTTCTTTCTCCCTTGTCTTTTTAATGACCTTCTGCTTTCTTCATCTATGAGGTAATTGATATCATCCCACAACTTGTCAGGTCTTTGACCATTGGTGTTCAATGTGTGAAATCTATTCTTGAGATAGTTTCTAAATTCAGGTAGGATATAATAAGATTTTATTTTAGCTCTTGAGAACATTTTTCTTTTTTCTTTTTCTTTTTTTTTTTTTTCTCTCCCTTCAGCTTCAGCTTAAACTTGCATATGAGCAACTGAAGGTCTATTCCACAGTCAGCCCCTGGCCTTGCTCTGACCGATAATATCGAATCAATCAATATCACTTCTTTCTGCAGATGTAATTGATTTGATTCCTGTGTACTCCATCTGGCAAGGTCCACATGTATAGTTGCCATTTATGTTGTTGAAAAAGTATTTGCAATGGAGAAGTTATTGGTCTTGAAAATTTCTATCATGCAATCTCTGGTATCATTCTATAACCACAGCAGTTTTTTCCAACTGCCAACCCTTCTAGCTTTAGTGGTTGGTGTGTAAATTTGAATAATAGTAGTATCAACTGGTCTTCCTTGTAGGCCTATGGATGATATCCTGTCACTAACAGCAATGTACTGCAGGACAGATCTGGAAATGTTCTTTTTGATTATGAATGCAATGCCATTCTTCTTCAATTTGTTATTCTTGGCATAGTAGACCATATGACTGGCCAATTCAAAATGGCCAATACCAGTCCATTTTAGCTCAGTAATGCCTAGGATATTGATCTTTATGTGTTCTATTTCATTCTTTACAAGTTTCCTAGTTCATACTTCATACATTCCATGTTTCAAAGACTAATTGTTGTTTACAGCTGTTTCTTCTCATTTTGAGTCATGCCACATCAGCAAATATAGGTCCTGAAAGCTTTCCTCCATCCACATCACTAAGGTTGACTCTATTTTGAGGAGGCAGTTCTTCCCCAGTGATACACTGAGTGCATTCCAACCTGAAGGGCTAACCTTCTGACACTATATCAGACAATGTTTTACTGTTATTCGTAAGGTTTCCAAGAGTCAGTTTTTCATCCTTCTTCCTAGCCTACCTTAATCTGGAAGCTCCTCTGATACCTGATCACCATTGGTGACCCTGCTGATATTTGAAATACCAGTGGCATAGCTTCCAGCATCACATCAACACACAAGCCACGGAGTACAGCAAACTGGCAGACAAGTGGTGGTGTCCCAAATAACTGTCCCAAATAGCTGTTTTTTCAGACTGGATCCTGGAATGGAGAAGACACACAATGTAGAGCTGTCACCAATATGTAGCTGACATGTCGCATGATTGAGAAATACATGTTAGTTGTAAGCCACTAAGGTTTGGGAGTTATTTGTTGCTATGGCAAAGCTAACTGATCCTGAGACAGATGGGCCTGAGTTTCTGATTTTGTCTATGCCATTTGCTTGCTGGATGAAGCTTACATTCTAGAAGACCTTGGATCAAATACTCCTTCATAGTTTTATAAATTAAATACAGTTAATGATATTCCTCCCTCATAAAAAATAGGATGAACAAATTATACTATTGTATATCTCTATTAAGTCACAATAATACATGTTCTTTTTCGGAACATAAATTAAACACACTGCTGTCGAGCCAGATCCAACTCATAGTGACCCCCTCCTTGGGTTTCTGAGGCAGTATCACTCTGGAAGTAGATTGTCCAACCTTCCTCCTGAGGAGTGGCTAGTGGGTTTGAACTGCCAGCCTTCTGGTTTTAGGCACTATGCCACCAGAGCTCCTAGAAGATAAATTATATAATAAATGGTATAATTTCTTGTAATAAGAAAAGAGATTGAGTAATATTTGTCAAATTCCTGTGAGAAAACTCTGTATAAAAATTTTTCCTTTAGTATGGAGGGATGGACACTGGGAAGAGGTAACTATGGGGAGGAGTGGGAGGGGAGCTGTTGCATTGTAAATTTTGGTCAATGACAGGAGACAAAGTATATGTGAACTGCTGTATGAAAAGTGAATTTACTCTGTAAATCTTCACCCAAATCAAAATAAAATTAAAAAAAAATTTTTTTCTTTTTATTGTTTTAATGTTTCTATTGAAGAATAAATAAATAAGTGGCCATTAAATGTGCTTGAAGTCCTCATTAGAGTCATGACTGGATGTCACATGGTCCATCATCACTTCCCCAAGAGAGGTAATCAAAGGAATTTGAGCCTTTCCCCCACTTGAAGTTGGCACCTTTCCTTGCCCACAGAACCTCATGTAGTGCTTCTGTTTACAGGATCAAGTAAGCAGGATCCTAAAAATGCTCAGGCATTTGAAAAAGACATCTCAGAACAAGGAGCTAAAAATTATATCGATATTACCTAAATTTTGTTTAACAGATTGTTTCAGGTAAAAAATAAAAGGCTTAATACACTACCTATTGTACAGAAATTTTCCACCTCAATGAGTGTTAAAACGAATCATGATTCAAACAAGAGATAACCATAGTTTGATGATTGTTGTAGCTGGGTAATGGGTACATAGAGGTTCCTTACACTGTTCTCCCAAGTGATGTTTATATTTGAATTTTTTCATGATCAAAATATTAGGTGGAAGAAGGACAAGAGATTCAAAGCAGACCTATCCAGAGAAGGGTGTTGCCTGATTTGGGCAAGTTTTCAAAACAACTGAGTAAATTGCTTAATTTTCTGAGTCTCAGTTTCTTCATCTATGATGGGGTTTATAACCTCTCTTATAGAACAGCATCTTAGTAAGAGATTCCAAGGACAATATTTTTCTGCCTACACTACAAGTGCTTGTTTGTCATGAGACTTTTTCTTTGGTTACTACATTCTTAAGGTATTTGAAGTCTCTAGATGGGAAGTTTACCGTTGCAAATTGATTGCAATTAAGCATTTGGGCTTGGGCGGCAATGCTGTTTTCAGTATAAATATGTGATTAGATTTTAGCTAAATATTTTAAATACTGTGTGAATTTTTTTTGCCTGGACACTCCCAGCCATCTGCCCATTCTTAATGGTTTCATGATCCCAGCCCAGCTGCCTGTGGACCACTCTTTAGAAGAGTTAGGGATACAGCCAGCTGACCTCATCAGAAGGAAGACCCGAAGGCCATCTCCGCAAGACAGCCCATAAGCATCTGTGTTGTTGCTGTTGAGCCTGCTGATATCCACTCTTGAGTGCATTGTTCCTCCACTAACCAGAAAAAGACAGATGGGGGCTCCCTGGGGACACATAGGCTTCAACACCTCCCTCTGTCCTGTCCACCATCAGATGCACTTACAGACTTTTGCTTGTAATGGTTAGAAACTGTAACCTTTAATGGCCTTCTTTGACGGAGATGAATTCTTTCTTTTTTTCCCTACTGTCTTGGTTATCTAGTGCTGCTTTAACAGATAAATCTGTAGATGGCTTTAACAAACAGACGTTTCTTTTCTTTTTTTTAGGTGTAAATATTCTTTGTGTGTGTGTGTGTGTGTGTGTGTGACTTGGGTGAAGATTTACAGAGCAAATTCACTTTCCATACAGCAGTTCACATACACTTTGTCTCATGACATTGACCACAGTTTATCACAGACATTTATTTTCTCACAGTTTAGGAGGCTAGAAGCCCGAATTCAGAGCACCAGCTTCCTCTTTCTGTTAGCTGTAAAGGAAAGTCCTTATCTCTTCAATGTCTGCTTCCTTGTTCGTTGGAGATCTCCTTATGTCTTGGCTTATATCTTACGTTTTTTCTCCTTACTGACTTGTTTGTTTAATCTCTTTTATATCTCAAAAGAGATTGACTCAAGATACACCCTACACTAAATCTTGTCCCATTAACATAACAAAGACAATCCATTCCCTATTGAGATTATAACCACAGAAATAAAGGTTAGAATTTACAACACACAATTTTGGGGGACACAATTCAATCCATAACACCCGCTGAGTCGTGGAAGAATAAAAGACAGTAATAAAACTTTGTTAGTGCCTTCAATACATTCTATGAGTCCATGACTCTGGATAAAGTTCTTCTCACTTGCATGGTGTGTGGTGGGAGAGATAAAAAACCCTATTCTTTATTCACTTTGGAATTAGAAATTTATTTCTTGACTCAGACTAAAGCAGATAAATAGATAAAGAATCTATGCTGTTCCTAATCTATATTAGTCCATCACCGCCCACACCCAGCTCCTATAGGTCTTTGTTTAAATTTTTCTTGTAGCATTCACAACATGTAATGTATCATTTATTCCCCCCATTAAATAGTGCATTCTTCTGGCATATAATAGATGTTGAATAAATGTTTGTTAAATAAATGGATGGATGGATGGATGGATGGATGGATGGATGGATGGATGTGTGGGTGGATAACCAAATGGGTCAGTGCATGAAAGAGTGTATCGTTGGATGGATAGGTAAGTAGCTGCATAGATGGGTGGGCAGATGGATGGTTGGAATCCACTTTCTCTGTGTAGCTCGCCCTCTATGATTTCTCCATAAGATCTACTTCTACCTATGACTATATTTCTGCAACCAGCTCTAAATACACATGTGTGGCTTATGTTCCTTTTGTGTTTGTATGTAAGTGTGTTTCTCCTTCTTGATGTGGTTTAATTGAAAGAGCCAGTAATACATTAGGTATTTTTGTGAAATAGAGATAATAGCCCTATTGCATTGCATAGTATTGTTACAAGTGTTAGGTATCATTCTTATTTTATATTTATCACTATTGATCCCTAGATTTGAATTAAAGAAATTTAAATTATTTTATTTTACAACATCAATCATAAAGGCAGTTTTAATGGTTAAGACTGGGTTTAGATCACTGCTTTACCCACCACTTCTGCATTCCTCTGTAGCCTGCAGTTAAGTGCTGTCAAGTCAGCTCCAACTCATAGCCACCTTATGTATGACAGAATGAAGCACTACATGGTCTTGTGTCATCCTCACTATATTTTCTATGCTTTAACCCAGTGCTGCAACCACTGTGACAATCCATCTCGTTGAGGGTCTTCCCCTTTTTCCCTCTGTGCTTTACAAAGCATGATATCCTTCTCTAGGGACTTGTCCCTTCTGACAACATGACCAAATACGTGAGATGAAGTCTGGCCTTTCTTACTTGCAAAGAGCAGTCCAGCTACACTTCTTCCAAGGTAAGTTTGTTTGTTCTTTTGGCAGTCCATGGTATTGTCTGTATTCATTGTCAACATCACATTCAAATGCATCAGTTCTTCAGTAGTCCTTATTCATAGTCCAGCTTTCACATGCATTTAAGGTTATTGAAAATACCACAGCTTGGGTCAGGTGCATCTGAGCTTTCAAAGGGACATCTTTGCTCTTTAACACTTTAAAGAGATCTTTACCAGCAGATCTGCTCAATGTAATATGTTGTCTGGTTTCTTGAATGCTGCTTCCATGTGCATTGATTGTGGATCCAAGCAAAATGAAATTCCTGACAACTTCAATCATTTTTCCGTTTATCATAATGTTGCTTATTGATCCAGTTCTGAGGACTTTTGTTTTCCTTATGGGGAGGTATAACCCACACTGAAGGCTATAGTCTTTGATCTTCATCAGCAAGAGTTTCAAGTTCTTTTCACTTTTAGCAAGTATGGCTGTGTCACATGCATATCACAGGTTGTTAATGAGTCTTCCTCCAATCCTAATGCTGTGTTCTTCTTCATATAGCCCCGCTTCTCTGATTATTAGCTCAGCATACAGATTGAATAAGTATGGTGAAAAGATACAACACTGACACACACATTTCCTGATTTGAAACCATGCAGTACCCCCTTGTTCTGTTCAAATGACCACGGTGGCTGCGACAATGGGCTCAAGTATAGCAAGGATCTTGGAGCTGGTGCGGGATCAGGCGGTGTTTCGTTCTGCTGTGCATGAGGTCACTATGAATCAGAAGCAACTCAATGGCACCTAACAACAACAACAACAAAGTCTACATACAGGTTTCTCATGAGCACAATTAAGTGTTCTGGAATACTCATTCTTCACAATGTCATCCATAATATGTTATGAACCACACAGTTGAATGCTTCTGCATAGTCAATAAAATATAGGTAAACATATTTCTGGTATTATTTGTTTTCAGCCAAGATCTACCTGCCATCAGCAATGATAACCCTTGTTCCATGCCCTCTTCTGAATTTGGCTTTAATTTCTGGCAGTTCCCTGTCAATATATTTCTGCAACTAGTTTTGAGTTATCTTTAGCAAAATTTTACTTGCATGTGATATTCATGATATTGTTTGATAATTTCTGCATTCTGTTGGATCACCTTTCCTTGGAATGGGCACAAATATGGACCTCTTCCTGTCGGTTGGCAAGGTAGCTGTCTTCCAAATTTCCTGGCATAAACAAGTGAGCACCTCCAGCACTGCATCCTTTTGCTGAAACATCTCAATGGGTATTTCATTGATTCCTGGAGCCTTGTTTTTGTTTGTTTGTTTGTTTGTTTGTTGCCAATTCCTTTAGTGCAGCTTGAACTACTGCCTTCAATACCATTGGTTTTCAACATATACTACCTCCTGAAAGTGTTGGATGTCAGCCAATTATTTTTCATACATTGACTCTGTAAATTTCTTCCATTTTCTGTTGATGCTTCCTGCATCTCTCAATATTTTGCCCTTACCATCCTTCAATATTGCAACTCAAGGCTTAAATTTTTTCTTCAGTTCTTTTAGCTTGAGAAATGCCAAGCATATTCTTCCTTTTGGTTTTCTAACTACTAGTCTTTGCACATTTTATATAATACTTTGTCTTTGCAAGCCACCCTTTGAAATCTTCTGTTCAGCTCTTTTATTTCATTTCTTCCATTCAATTTAGTTACTTTATGTTCAAAAGCAAGTTCAAGAGTCTCTTCTGACAACCATGTTGATCTTTTCTTCCTTTCCTGCCTTTTTTAATGACCGTTTGCTTTCTTCGTGTATGATGCTCTTGATGTCATCCCACAACTTGTCTGGTCTTTGGTCGTTGTTACTTGATGCATCAAATCTGTTCTTCAGATGGTGTCTAAATTCAGGTGGGATATAATCAATATTGTATTTTGGCTCTCATGGAATTGTTCTAATTTTCATCAGCTTCAACTTGAACTTGCGTATGAGCAATTGATGGTCTGTTCCACAGTCAGGTCCTGGCCTTATTTTGACTGATGATATTGAGCTTCTCCATTACCTCTTTCCACCAATGTAGTTGATCTAATTTCTGTGTATTCCATCTGGTAAGGTCCAAGTGTATAGTCGCAGTTTATGTTGTTGAAAAAAGACATTTGCAGTGAATAAGTCTTAAGTCATAAGAATGGTCTTTCAAAATTCTATCATGAAGTCTCCAGTGTCATTTCTATAACTAAGGCCATATTTTCCAACTACTTCTTCATTTGCAACTTTCCAATCACCAGTAATTATGAATATATCTAGATTGCATGTTTGGTCAATTTCAGACTACAGAAGTTGATTAAAAAAAAAATCTTTAGTTTCTTCATCTTTGGCTTTAATGGTTGGTGTGTAAATTTGAATAGTAGTAGTAGTAACTGGTCTTGCTTGTAGGCATATGTCAGTTTGTTGTGCTCATCTGTCAGTTTGTTGTACTGTGATGGCTTGTTTATTACTGTGATGCTGGAAGCTATCCCACTAGTATATCAAATACTAGCAGGGTCACACATGGTGGACAGGTTTCAGTGGAGCTTCCAGACTAAGACAGACTGGGAAGATGGACAGGGCCATTCACTTCTGAAAATATTGACCACTGAAAATCTCATGAATAACAGTGAAACATTGTCTGATATACCACCAGAAGATGAATTGCTCAGGTTGAAAGGCAATCAAAATACAACTGGGGTAGAGTTGTCTCCTCAGAGTAGAACTGACCTTAATGATATGGATGAAGTAAAGCTTTCTGGACCTTCATTTGCTGATGTGGCTTGACTCGAAATGAAAAGAAACAGCTGCAAACATCCATTAATAATCAGAATTTGGAATGTACAAAGTAAGAATCTAGGAAAATTGGAAAATGTCAAAAATGAAATGAAACAAATAAAGATTGATATCCTAGGCATTAGTGAACTGAAATGAACTGGTATTGGCCATTTTGGATCAGACAATCATATGGTCTAACCAAAACCCAAAACCAAACTCACTGCCATAGAGTTGTTTCCGACTCATAGTGACCCCTCCTTGGGTTTCTGAGGCAATATCTCTACAGAAGTAGATTGCCCAATCTTCCTTCCTAGGAGTGGCTGGTAGGTTTGAACCACCAGCCTCTGATTAGCAATCAAATGCCTTAGGCACTATGCCACCAAAGCTCCTACTATGCCTGGAATGTGAAACTGAAGAGGAATGACACCACATTCATAGTAAAAAAGAAAGTTTCAAGATCTATCCTAACAAGATAACATGAAGCAACCCATGCAAACTAGCATATAGTAAACACTTAATGAATGTCAGTTAATAGAAAGAGCACAGTATTCTGTTGGGAATATACTTGGGAGAAAATCTACAGTTATAGGTGATGTGAAGCTGCAGTGTTGATAACTCTGCAGGAATTTTCACAAGCCTTTGACTCCTTTTCCTGGGACAATGAGGAAGATGAATGATATTGTATCTTAATGGAAGGTGCTCCCTATCCTCCCACCACCAGTGAATGAGATCTCATGGTCATGGATGATGTAGGATCACCAAGAATGATGCAGGATAGGCATGGATGATGTGAGATGGTCATAGATGACACAATATGAACATGGGTGACACAGATGGTCATGAATGACACAGAATGTCATGGATGATGCAGAATGGGCAGAGATGGTAAGTGTTTGCTTCCTTCACAGAGATGCAATGCTGGCTTGTAGCTGGGTGATGTCCCAATGTTGAACATTTCTCCAAGAACTTGTTTCATATATGTAATGCCAAAACTTTGTTAATCCTTTATTGTGCTTTTCAGTTGAGTTTCTTATCATACTCTTAACAGATCTGAGAAGATATTTTTGTTTATAAAGTAACATGATCTAGACACAAAAGTGTTGTTAGGTGCTGTCGAGTCGTCTCCGACTCATAGCAACCCTATGCACAGCAGAACAATACACCACCCAGTCCCGTGCCAGCTCTGCAGTACCTGCTATACTTGAGCCCATCGCCACAGCCACTGTGTCATTCCATCTCGTTGAGGGCCTTCCCCTCCTTACCAAGCATGACATCCTTCTCCAGGGAATGGTCCTTTCTGACAACATGACCAAAGTAGGTGAAACAAAGTCTGGCCATTCTCACTTCCAAGGAGCATTCCAGATGCACATCTTCCAGGACACATTTGTTAGGTTTTTTTTTAGCAGTTCCTGGTACCTTCAGCCTTCTTTGCCAGTACCATATCTCAAAAGCATCAATTCTTCTTCAGTCTTCTTTATTCATTGTCCAGCTCTCACATGCATATGAGGTGATTGAAAATATCATGGCTTATGTCAATCACACCTTAGTCCTCAAGGAGACATCTTTGTTCCTCAGCACTTGAAAGAGGTCCTTTGCAGCTAACTTGCTCAGTTCTATATGTTGTCTGATGTCCTGACTGCTGCTTTCATTAGCACCGATTATAGAACCAAGCAACGCAAAATCTTTGACAACTTCAGTCTTTTCTCCATTTATTGTGATGTTGCTCATTGGTCCAGTTGTGAGGATTTTTGTTTTCTTTATATTGAGATGCAATCCATACTGCAGACTGTATTCTTCAATCTTCATCAGCAAGTGCCTCAAGTTATCCTCACTTTCACCAAGCAAACTTGTATCATCTGCATATCTCAGGTAGTTAATGATTCTTCCTCCAATCCTGATGCCACATTTTTCTTCATATAGTCCAGCTTCTCGGATTATTTGCTCAGCATATAGATTGAATAAGTATGGGGAAAGGATACAACCCTGACATACTCTCTTCTTGATTTTAAACCATGTAGTGTCCCCTTGTTCTGTTCAAATGACAGCCTCCTGGTCAAGGTACAGGTTCCTCATGAGGACAATCAAGTGTTCGGGAATTCCCATTCTTCTCAATGTTATCCATAATTTGTCATGATCCACACAATCAAATGCCTTTGCATAGTCAATAAAACACAAGTAAACATCTTTCTGGTATTCTTTGCTTTGAGCCAAGATCCATCTGACAATAGCTATGATATCCCTTGTTCCACATCCTCTTCTGAATCCAGCTTGCACCTCTGGAAGTTCTCTATCAATATACTGCTGCAACCGTTTTTGAATTATCTTTAGTAAGATCTTACTTGCGTGTGATATTAATGATATTGTTAGATAATTTCCACATTCTGTGGGATCACCTTTCTTTGGAATGGGTACAAATATGGATCTCTTTCAGTCAGTTGGCCAGGTAGCTGTCTTCCAAATCTCTTGGCATACCCGAATGAGTGCCTCCAGCACATCTGTTTGTTGAAACATCTCAGTGGTTATTCTGTCAATTCCTGGAGCCTTGTTCTTCACCAATTCCTTCAGTGCAGCTTTGACTTCTTCCTTCGATACCATTGGTTCGTGATCATATGCCACCTCCTGAAATGAATGAACATCGACCAGTTCTTTTTGGTACAGTGACTCTGTGTATTTCTTCCATCTTCTTTTGATACATCCTGCATCAGTCAATATTTTGCCTACAGAATGTTTCAATATTGCAACTTGAGGCTTAACTTTTTTCCTCAGTTCTTTCAGCTTGAGAAATGCCAAGCATGTTCTTCCCTTTTGGTTTTCTAACTCCAGGTCTTTGCACATTTCATTATTGTAATTGGCTTTGTCTGCTTGAACTGCGCTTTGAAATATTCTGTTCAGTTCTTTCATCTTGTCATTTCTTCCATTTGCTTTAGCTACTCTCCATTCAAGAGCAAGTTTCAGAGTCTCTTCTGACACTCATTTTGGTTTTTTCTTCTTTTCTTGTCTTTTTAATGACCTCTTGCTTTCTTCATGGATGATGTTGATATCCTCCCACAATTCTTCTGGTTTTTGGTTACTGTTCAATGCATCAAATCTATTCTTTAGATGGTCTCTAAATTCAGGAAGGATATATTCAAAATCATATTTTGGCTCTTGTGGACTTGTTTTAATTGTCTTCAACTTCACGTTGGACTTGCATATGAGCAGTTGATGGTCTGTTCCACAATCAGCTCCTGGCTGAAGATATTGAGCTTTTCCATCCCCTCTTGCCACAGACATAGTCAATCTGATTTCTGTGTACTCCATCTGGTGAAGTCCATGTGTATAGCCACCATTTGAAAAAAAAAAAAAATGTATTTGCAATGAACAAGTCGTTGGTCTTGCAAAATTCTATCATGTGATCTCCACTCTTATTTCTGTCACCAAGGCCAAATTTTCCAACTACCAGTGATTCCTCTTTGTTTACAACTTTTGCATTCCAGCCAGAAGTGATAATTGACACATCTTGATTGCACCTTCGGTCAATTTCAGACTGCAGAAGTTGATAAAATTCTTCAATTTCCTCATCTTTTGCTTTGGTGGTTGGTGCATAAATTTGAATAATAGTTGTATTAACTGGTCTTCCTTGTAGGCATATGGATACTATCTATCACTGACAGCATTGTACTTCAGGACAGATCCTGAAACATCCTTTGTGATGATGAATGCTATGCCATTCCTTTTCAAATTTTCATTCTCTGCGTAGTAGATGATATGGTTTTCTGATTCAAAATGGCCAAAACCAGTCATTTCAGTTCACTAATGCCTAGGATATCAATCTTTATGCATTCCATTTCATTTTTGATAACTTCCAATTTTCCTAGACTCATACTTTGTATATTCCATGTTCTTATTATTAATGGATGTTTGCAGCTATTTCTCCTCAATTTGAGTCATGCCATGTCAGCAAATGGAGGTCTCGAAAGCTTTACTTTATCCATATCAGTAAGGTTGGTTTTACTCTGATGATGCAGTTCTTTCTGAGTCGTATTTTGAAGACCTTTTGACTTAAGGGACTTGTCCTCCTGCACTGTATCAGATAATGTCTCCAGGTTATTCATAAAGTTGCATAGTAATATATCAGACAGTGTTTCTCTGCTATTCATAAGGTTTTCCCTGGCCAATTCTTTGAGAAGTGGATGGCCTCTTCCTTCTTCCCAACCTGTCTCAGTCTGTAAGCTGCATTGAAACCTGTGCACCATGTGCAACCCTGCCGGCACTTGAAACACCAGTGGCACAGCCTCAAGCCTCACAGTAACATGCAAGCCACAATAGTATGACAAACTGACAGACAAGTTTGTCTCGATTAGCTGTTTGAAACCTCTTCTCCCTCCCCTTACCTGGATCCCTGGTGCTGCTCTGCTCTGTCATCCCCTTTGGCTGTATCTATAAAAAATTAACTTATAAAGTTGAGGAAGGTACTTGTTCTCTTGGAGTCTAAATTTTCTCACTTATGAAAGGAGCTTGGAAGATTAATGGTAGCATTGTGTATGCTTTTTTGAGTCTCACTAGGCACCCTCATTGGAGTTTCCCAATTCCTGGATCCTGTCCCTATTGTATATAGACAGGTATTTCTGTAAATGTTGCTAAGGACATAAGGGAAATACTGATATCAAAGGACAATCTGGGCTTGACAGATCTACTGTGAAAATGAAGACCATTCTCAGCAACAAGACTGCCAACATTTCAGAAAATGTCGACGTCACTCTGATAGGGTGCAGTTATTGTGAAGAGCTCTGGAGGAACATCAATTACATTAATGAAGAACTCAATCTCCTTGGGAAGAAAAGGAAGTTGACAAATGGTGGGGAAATAGAAAGGAACTGGCTACTGCTTGCACTACTGTAGTCATCATGTACAGAACATGGCCAACGTGTTACATAAGGCTTCCAGTACAGGATGAGGTCTGTGTATGCTCATTTCCTTCCCCATTAACAGTTTTATTTAGGAGAGTGGTCTTTTGTTGAAGGAGCTCTGGTGGCATAGTGTCTAAGGCATTTGACTGCTAACCAGATGGCTAGTGGTTCAAACCCATCAGCCACTCCTTGGAAGGAAGATTGGGCAATCTATTTCCATAGAGATACTGCCTCGGAAACCCAAGGAGGGGTCACTATGAGTAGAATCAACTCAATGGCAGTGAGTTTGTTTTTTGTTGTTGTTGTTGTTTTTGTTTTTTTGAGATTTCTTGGGTGAAAAAAAGCAAATCTGTAGGGTTCAAATGAGTCTGGGTATTGTTTATTCAGTATCTCAAGCCCAGAAAGACAAGTTTATTCTTCAAGGAAACATTGAAGTTTTATCAAAATCAGCTGCTTTAATTCAGCGAGCCAAAACAGTTAAAATAAAAAATATCAGAAAATTATTGGGTGACATCTATCTCTCTGAAAAAGGAATTGCCCAGCAGGCTAATGAATAAGATCTAAGATTTATTCAGCTATAGAAATAAGAAGATGAATGGTTCCTAAGACCTATTGGTGAAGTTTTTAAAATACAATAGAACTCCCCTGTTGATTTGGAATTTTTTACTTTTATATTAAAAAATTTTCTCCATCCTAATACAAGTAAAGATTTGCAGTCTTCAGTAATTCTAAAAATGTAACATGTAAGATGCTTCTAAAACTGGTTATACTTTCCAGGTATTTGGAGAACAACCAATTCAGAAGTAAGTTCATATGCTAAGAACTCAATAACAGAAGAGGAGGCCGGGAGGGGAGGTTATTTGGGACCATCTCCCAGGTTCAGGTACCTTGATATTTCTTTCTCTTTCCCCATCTCTGCACCAAGGACCAGAGGGCCCCTGAGGTAAGCAATAGTTTTTGAGCAGATATGGGGAGAAGAAATGAGGAAACTCAGTTATAATACCATCTAGGTCAGAATAAATGACCTGGAGTCTCTATATATATGAACATAACGTTTTTAGCACTGGGACAATTTGCCACACTCTCCCTCCACCCCACTGCAAAGAATCTCTAGGTTGCGCACTTTGTGCTTATCAATAAGAATAAAGCTGGGATGCAACATTATTACAACAGTTAACATTTATAGTGGAGTTACCACATACTAAGCATGTAAGTAAGGAATTCATAAGCATTATCTCATTCCCTGTCTTTCAAAATTATTTTTAATCAGGGCTCTTATTAGCTGACAGGTTCTGGTACAGCTGTACCAGTTGTTAAAATAATGAAAAGTATTCTTGTTAAAGAGCTGAACCCAAAGTCCACAAAATACCTCTCCCTCACCCCTGTTATGGCCTCAGGTAAGGCATACTGAGAGAGGGGCTGTCCTAGCATGAACCACCAACACATGGGGGCTCCAGCTCTGCCCATCCTCGTTTGTAACCCTCCAGATTGACTAGGCCAAGACCCTAGACAGGGAGATGACCCCTGTAGGAAAATACCCAGTGCCTACCCAGCTTCTCATGGCCATGTTTACCTGCCTTCATCTGACACCTTCCATAATTATTGCATCAGCTTATTGGAGCTGCAACCTTTACAGTGTATGATATAAGTTATTACATATTTTGAGTATCATTCCTGCCCTTATTTTTTTGAAAACTTTTGTGTTATTGTTAAAAATACACACAGCAGAACATACACCAATTCAACAATTTCTACATGTACAATTCAGTCACATTGATTGTATTTTTCAAGCTGTGCAACCATTCTCACCTTCCTTTTCCAAATTGCTCCTCCCCCATAACATAAATTCACTGTCGCTTAAGGTTCCTATCTAAACTTTCAGGTTTGATCCCATACAGATAGTTCTTTAAAAGAGCACAATGTCAAGGCATACATTCTTTACAAATTAAGCTAAGCATTGTTTCATTTAAAGAAGACTTCAAGGGGATATTTCTGGTTTATAATTTCAAGGGTAAAGATTATCTCGGGGCAATAGTTTTGGGGGTTCTTCTAGCCTCAATGGTTCTAAAAAGTCTGGATTCCATGAAAACTTGAAATTCTGTTTTTCATTTTCACCCCTTTTGATCAGGATTCTTGCATATAATCTTTGATCGAAATGTTCAGTAATGGTAGCTGGGCACCATCTAGTTCTTCTGATCTCATATCAAAGTTTTTATGGATGCAATTACATATCCTCCTCCTAGTCCTGACTCTCCTTCTTCCTCTGTTGCTCCAGGAGAATAGACCAATTGTTGTAACTTTATGGCTACAGTGCAAGCTTTTAAGACCCTAGGTACACCTCAGTGAACTAGGAGGTAGAATGGAAGCATTAAAAACAATATTAGACCAGTTAACTGGGATGTCTCATGAAATTATGATCCTAAACCTTCAAATCAAGAAACCAAATCCTCTGAGGTGTTTGGCAGCATCAGCAACAGCTTTTTTCTATCTTTTTATTATTTTTTAATATATATATATCATCATTTGCCAATTCAATTTTTTACAGATGTGCAACTTATTGACATCAATTATTTTAATCAGCTGTGCAACTATTACCCTTAATATTTTCCATCACAGAACAGAAATTCAAATTGGGCTCTACTTGCCTTTGCTTTTTAATTTTATTTTTTGTTGTTGTTGTTGAGAATATACACAGCATACTTGTCTTTTTTTAATTAAGTTTTCTTTTCTTTTTCTTTCTGCACCACTGTACACTATAGCAAGATTAAAGCAAAATCAAATAAAAGTTTAAAAAGTCCTAGCAGATATCATATGATTTTCATTTTTACATGTTCTCTTTGAGGCCTTGTTTGTTTGTATCCATAATTAGTGCAGAGTTGTACTTGGAGTCCCTGGTGGTGCAAATGGTTAACGTGCATGGTTGCTAACTGAAAAGTTGGAGGTTTGAGTCCACTCAGACCTCAGAAGAAAGGCTTGGTGATCTACTTCTGAAAACTCAGTCATTGAAAACCCTATGGAGCAGAGTTCTGCTCTAACACACATGGGATCACTGTGAGTTGGAGTCGATTTGATGGCAACTAGTTATCTCCACTTACTGAATTCTCTTCACAGCCCACAGATTCCTCTAACAGATGACAGAGAACTAGAGAAAATATAATTTGAAGGTTTCTAATGGGCTGAATTCACAATCCTGGATGAGAAGTCCCTGTAGAACTTCACAAACAGCTGTAATTACAACTTTCCCCAGATGTCCCATTGTATGTTACTTGTTTTGCTTTCTTGGGGAAGCTCAAGCCCTATGGTGTTTTAAAGGTTTTTGCTGAGCTATTAAGACTACAATTAAAATAGAGCAACAAACTAACAAATTGTTAGTTTTAAAAACATAGCCTGTCCATTAAGTTCTAGAGTACATTCACTAATTTCTCAGAAGCATCACTTAATGATCTCTAAGCAACTAACTTGTGTACTTATGAGAACATTTTTAGAAACTGGGTCACCCTTTTCTATTTCCTAAATCATTGATCTCTACACCTCCCATGACTTCTTTCAAGTTGGAAAAATAATAAAGAAAAATAAGAGAAGGCTTGATAACACAAGGCATTCTTTTCTGACACCAAGGCCTTTTTCCCCCCTTTTTCTTAGAACACAGTATTACCCTGTGCTTAGCTTCCTGTGGGCAATTTAGCAGCAAGATTTACCTAACAGAGCAGTTTCTGCTTGATCTAATTTTAGGTAATTACCTCTCTTCAAAGCTTGTTTTTCCCATAATTTTGTTTCCTGGTTTGCAACACAGCAACATTTACCTCCAGGCTTTTCTGCTCTGAAGGCAATAGAATGAAGAGCTCAATTTCCTTCATCAAATTCTAAGCATGATATATAAGTAAATGTGTAAAATAAGGAATTCGACACCAGTCATAAAAATCTATCCACAGGTGGAGAGTGAAAAAAAAAACAAAAAAACCAGGGTATCTACATCAATGGAAGATTTCATAAAGCCAACACTAACATTACTGACAGCTGGATATCTAATCTGAGTCATTACCCAAATAGGATGACCTATTCTATGTTCACAAATACTGGGTGTCTTCATTCAAAATGTTGTGCTTTCCTGGAATGAGGCTTGCTAATGCTTTAATAAAGTTAGTCCCTGGAAATAAAAGAGGAAGTCTGTCAGCTCCTCAATGACCGCTCTCATTTTTTTTTTAGATACTTTTTTCTGGTAGAACTTTCAATTCTTTTGTTTGAGCACATTGAAACATGCTTTGCTTTAAATAAAGTGGAACATTTTCAATTTTTCAGTACCAGGGAGAAGAGAACATATTATTTTTTTCTTTCTTTTTTAATAATATTTTATAGTATTCAGGGCGAACATTTACAGTAAATTAGGTTCCCATTTAACAATTTTCTATGCAAATTATTCAGTGATATTGGTTACATTTTTCACAACGTGTATCATCAGACTCATTCATTCTGCTCTGGCTGTGCCATTTCCAGTACCCTCGTTTCCCTGCCCCCTCACCTTCTCATCTTTGCTTTAGAGTGATTTTTGACAATTTGGTCTCCTTTAGATGACTTTTTTAAAGGAGCTCATTACTCATGGGGGATATTCTTTTATTTTAGGAACCAAACTGTTATTTAACTAAAAGGTGGCCTCAAGAGATCATTTAAATTAAGGTTTAAAGAGTATTTCAGGGCCATAGTCTCAGGGAGTCCTCGTCTCAACTGGTTCAGTAAGTCTGGAATTGTTAAGAATTTGGGTTCAGGAATGTATCATTTCTTTAGTTCCTTCTCTTTGCCAGGTGCTGAGATGGTGCCTTTGGGTGTTTTCCAGTGGAAGCTCAGCAAAACCACATGCTAAGAACTGCTCCAGAGGCTACATTAGCACTCTGCCTCGCCAAGCAGGCTCTGTGATATCTGCTCTGAGTATCACAAAAATTTTTTGAGGACCATATTAGTGAGGATCAGTTTGAATGGGCCCCGACTCATAGCGACCCCTCCTTGGGTTTCCAAGGCAGTATCACTACGGAAGTAGGATTGCCCAACCTTCCTTCCGAGGAGTGGCTGGTGGGTTTGAACCGCCAGCCTTCTGGTTAGCAGTCAAGTGCCTTAGGCACTATGCTACTAGAGCTCCTACATTTTACTTTAGACGTTCTTAATGGTATGCATTCTGTTTGCAGCAATGAACTTTTAAATAAAACATCCTTTAAACATAGTGTGCTAAAGTGTCTTTAAAAATACTGTTAAATTTAAAATTATTATTCATTGCACATTTAATGAGTTCACACAATCCACAAGAAAAATAAAGATATACTACCATCTGAAATTTTATTTTTAAATTTTCTAGGGATGTAGTGTCCAGCTTGTTTTTCCACTTGATACATGATTTTAAGTCACCTGAACACTACCACAATAAAGATGAAATGGTTAAACCTTAATGAGCTAGAGAAAGTGATGTGCATGATGTTCAATTAACCAGGATGTTTTCCTCTGCATTTGACCTTAAGGAAAGAGAAAAATATACATAAGGAAATAAGCTATTATACACTATTTTATAAAGTCCCACAGCTTATAGGTTGAGTCCTGGGGATTTTTGCAGTTTTCATTTACTGTTGTGTCTACATCTACGTAAGGGAGCTTTGATGGTGTAGTGCCTAAGCCATGTGACTGCTAACCAGAAGGCTGGTGGTTCAAAGCCAACAGCCACTCCTCAGAAGGAAGACTGGGCAATCTATTTCAGTAGACATACTGCCTCAGAAACCTGAGGAGGGGTCGCTATGTGTTGGAATTGCCGCAACAGCGGTGAGTTGGTTTTTCGGTTTTTATATCTACTTAACAGGCCTTTCAGTTGCATTGTTTAGTTTAGAAAAGACTTAGAATGCCTGCCTTGTCCATAGCGCCTACTAAAAAGCTCCTCCCTATAGAATCCTGTGCTTGGTACCCTATAATTTCACAGGAAATCATGACCCTTGCCACAGCTAAGCAAACCACTAACAGAAGCCTGGTCCAACAGCAGGAAATAGTGTTGGAAGTGGTCTTGTGTGAGAATTCTACCCTCCAGGGACAAAGAAATGGCTATCTTTTGTTTGGCTAACCAAGAAAAATATTCCCTTTCTCTTGAGAAACATTCCTTTTAACCACTTTGCACATGGTTGGAAAGAATCATGACTACAGCAATTCATGTAGGAATAGGTGCTGAAATCTGTTGGACCAAACAGTCCTCATCCTGATTTTCTTTTCCTTTTTTTTTTT
>NW_006921793.1:2918903-2925743 GCF_000298275.1 Orycteropus afer afer | reverse complement strand
CCATTATTCTTTAGGGTTGCACTATTTACAATAGCAAAAATAGTATGTTTATAATGAATTAAATTGTTTTGTTTTCTATTGAGACAATATCAGTAGAAGAATGGATAACCATACTATGGTACTTGCACACAATGGAATATTATGCATTACCCTAAAGAATAATGTTATGCAACATTATTGCAGAAAATACCAGGCTATTTTGACTACTGTGGCTGTATTGTAGGTTTTGAGGTCCAGGAGTATGAGACCTTCTATTTTGTTCTTCTTTTTCAATAGTGCTTTGCCTATCTGACATCTCTTTCCTTTCCATATAAAATTAGTGATTGGTTTTTCCCTGTCCTTAAAGAATGTTTATGAGGTCTGGATTGGGATTGCACTGAATCCATAGATTGCTTTGGGTAGTATTGACATTTTCACAATGATTAATCTTCCTATCCACGAGCATGGTATGTTCTTCCATTTATGTAGATCTCTTATAATTTCTTGAAGTGGTATTTTGTAGTCTTCTTTGTACAGGTCTTTTGTGTCCCTAGCGAAATTTATTCCCAAGTATTTTATTTTTTTGAGTAGCTATTGTAAATGGTATTGATATCCTTATTTCCTTATTTCTCTTTGCTGACGTAGAGGAATCCATCTGATTTTTATATATTGATCTTGTATCTTGCTACTGTGCTAAATTCTCAACTAATTCAAATAGTTTTTTTGCTATATAGGATCATATCATCAGCAAATAGGGATAGTTTGACTTCTTCCTTACCAATTTGGATGCATTTGATTTCCCTTTCCTGCTTATTGCCCTGGCTGGGGCCTCCAATGCAATGTTGAATAGAAATGGTGATAGAGGTTATCCTTGTCTGGTTCCTGTTCACAAGGAGAATAGTTTCAGTCTCTCTCCATTGACAATAATGTTGGCTGTTGGTTTTACATATATGCCCCTTATTATGTTGAGGAATTTCCCTTCTATTCCTATTTTTCTGAGAGTTTTGGTCAGGAATTGGTGTTAGATTTTATCAAATGTCTTTTCTGCATAGATTGATAGGATCATGTGGTTCTTTTCCTTTGTTTTATTTATGTGATGGATGATGCTGTTTTTCTAATGTTGACCCATCCTTGCATAACTGATAGGAACCCCACTTGGTCATAATGCATTATTATTATTATTATTATTTGGATATGTTGTTGGAATCTATTGGTTAGGATTTTGTTGAAGTTTTTGCATTCTATATTCATCAGGGATGTTGGTCTGTAGTTTTCCTTTTTAGTAATGTCTTCAAAATTTACTTTACCTAGTTTCACCAATATTAACATTTTGTAAAACTGTAGGTAATATATCACAGCCAGGATATTGACATTGATACAATGCATCAGTCTTATTCAGATTTCTCCAGTTTTACATATACTACAGTCTGTCTGTCTGTGTGTATTTAGTTCTATACAATTTTATCACCTGTGTGGTTCTGTGTATCCACAACCACAGTCAAGACACTGAACAGAGATAGACCTTTTTTTTTAATTGTGATTTGGGTGAAGATTTACAGAGCAAATTCACTTTCCATACAGCAATTCACATATACTTCGTTTCATGCCATTGACCACAGTTTACCACAATGCAACAGCTCCCCTCTCACTTCCTCCCCGTAGTTAACTCTTCCCTGTGTCCATCCCTCCATACACTCCTGCCCCCTGAGCTGTCTCCCTGTGCATAAGCAGCCCTTCCTTGTCTCATGATTGTTCTCTCCAAGGAGTGTATCTACTTGAGGTAAATGTTTAACTCTTATGCCTGCATTTTGTTTGGCTGGAAACCACAGGTGTGGGTTCAGTTCCAAACCTGAAGGGTAGCTAGGGGCCATAGTCTCAGCAGTTCCACCAGGCTCAAGATAGATCTTTTTAATGAAATTTTTTAGCAGTAAGTATGTAAACAAATACAGTTCCCTGGCAAAGAAGAGCCATTCCTCAGGTGTCACACGCAACACTTCTCACATTATTTTATATAATTGCTCATTTATTGTGTGTAATTTCCACTAAATTATATTTTCCACAAGAGCAAGAACTGTGTCTGGTTTAGTTACTATTCTATTTCGATTTCCCAGAGACAACCATTTTCAACTTCTCTAGATGTTTCCTTGGGTATTTATGTTGAAACTTCCAAATAGTATGTTTTTTTTTTGTTTGTTTTTTTAATTTTATTTTGATTTGGGTGAAGATTTACAGAGTAAATTCACTTTTCATACAGCAGTTCACATAATATACTTTGTCTCATGTCATTGACCAAAATTTACAATGCAACAGCTCCCCTCCCACTTCCTCCCCATAGTTACCTCTTTCCAGTGTCCATCCCTCCATACTCTTCTGCACCCTGAGCTGTCTCCCTGTGCATAAGCAGCCCTTCCTTCTCCCATGATTGTTCTCTCCAGGGCATGTGTCTACTTGAGGTAAATGTTTAATTCACATGCCTGTACTTTGTTTAGCTGGAAACCACAGTTGTGGCTTCAATTCCAGACCTGCAGGGCAGCTCGGGGCCATAGTCTCAGTGGTTCCACCAGGCTCTATTGGACCAGCCAACCTGGTCCCCACCTTCTTTTTTGCCTCCAAATGATTTTGAGTTTTGTTCCACATTGTTCTCCCTCTTTATGCAGTATCTCCTACATCCCTTCCAAGTGGATGACAGTGGTAGCCGGGCACCATCTAGTTCTTCTGGTCTCATAGTTGTATAGGTTGCAGATCGGATGGTGTACCAGTCGCTAGGACTGATTGTTTCCATTAATTTTGATTTTCTTCTTCTCGACGAGGAGAGACCCATTGTTGCATCTAGATGGCAGCTTGCTAGCTTTTGAGATCCCAGTCGCTTGAAACTTCCAAATAGTATGTTTATAATGAATTAAATTGTTTTGTTTTCTATTGAGACAATATCAATAGACTCGTATTAAGGTCAATGAGTATCTTCCTTGTATGATTGCACACACTCACACACTTCACAATCCTCTCAAAATAATAATTTCACATTATTGAAATTAGCATTTGGAATTTATATTAATGTAATATGTACGTATCGCTCCCAGTTGAGCCACATGGTGCACTATAATTACTTTCATTTCCTGAACAACTGTCCTAAATAATAATCAACTTTGATTTTTCTTAGTTGTCCATGTACCTATTATTAATTCTTTCCCCAAACTCTATTGGTCATACACATACAAATCAGTTTCTTTTCTTCTTTTTCCTTTTAAATCCCTTTGTTCTCTTACTCCAATCTGGACTGATTGTTTTCTGTGCTCACTGCACTGCCATTGTCCTAAGAATTCTCTCTCCTCTTTTCTCTATCAAACAACCTATTTCTGTTTCTTTCTCTTTCTTGGCCTACACTCTCATTTTAGTAGCGAACATACTAGTTTCCTAAAAGAAGGTGTATGGGAGGTAAAAATTTTAAGACCTTGTGTGTCTTGATTTTGTTTTCATACTTCTGGATAGTTTAGATAGGGATTGAGTTCTAAAGTGGTACGTGTGCCATCTCTGCTTCCTCATCCTCCATTTGTTCCCAGCAGTCAACAATCCCAATAAGTACCACATTGACTTTTTCAGAGGGGTATAAATTATCTAAACTTTTGGTCTAGTCTCGATTCTCACTTTCCCTGACTTCCATAACCCTCCTCTTTCCAAGTTTGCCGTTGCTCCAGTTATTCCTGTTCAGTTTTCTTCACCCTTTATCCATGCACTCCTTCAATTTCAACTTTCCTCAGATACATGGGCTTCTTTATCATTACACTGAACCCATTAGAGATAAAATCTATTAGTAACAAACGCTGGGAATAAGAAGTTTATTTCTTTCTCATAAGTAAAGTCCAATGGCAGCAGGCCCAGTGCTGACATGAACTTCCTGATGACAGTGGCCTCAGGGACCCAAGCTTTTGTCTTTTATTCTTCAATCACAAAATGGCTATTAGAGTGCCAGTCAGCATGTCTGCTTTTCAGGAAGAAGACAAGAGGAAGCAGTAAAGGGGAAATAAAAGGCATCTGCCAGCTGTCTGACCCCTTTGTTAAGAAGCTTTCAATGAAGTCCCAGCCAACTTTGGGATTTACAACAAATTTAGTCACTTGACCATGTCTAAATATATTCAGTGCCACCCTGAATATAATTAGTGTTTGCTGTTTTGGTTTTTTTTTACTAAGGAAGAGAAGTAGATTGCCTATTTACTAAGCAAATAGCAGTCTTTACCATGACTATAGTAGCCCATACTGTGGGTTTTTGACTGTCTGTGCAATATCTGTACCTTTCTTTTGATAACAGCACCAAAACTTTCCCCTCTCCCATTACCTAAAGTCTTAGTGTGACCCTCAATCAAGATGCCCCTATATTCCCTTAGTCAAGGAATCAGTACATGACCTAAGGTGAGCAAACCATATTCTCTCTCTTTAGAATTTTACTTTTTGGTCTCAAAAAGACTGGAAAGGATGGGAAATGATTCACCCCCATGACAATGCCCTGAAGAGATTCTATCACATTCTTTGTGTAGCCCTGATTCTTATGAGCATTTTCTTTTATTTTTCTCAGATTTCTTTTGAATAAATTCCTTTTTCCTCCCTTAAGTCAGGGCCAATTTCTGTAGCTTGTAATCAAAGAACTCCATTTGCTACCACTCAATCATTCTACCTTTCACAGTATCTTCATTCTTAGGGCCTCCATACCACACTACTCCAGAAACCACCATTCATATTATATTCTATAGAGTTGCAAATGGTGCCCTTTGGCACTGTGCAGTGAGTACAGGACCCTATCACGCCAGTCTATTCTATAAAATACTGCTAGAGTTATCTTTTTAAAGAACATATATGAGCATGTTACTTCTTTCCTTAGAAACATTCAATTGTCCTCCATTATATAAGTAGTAAAATCCAAACTGGCTTCAAGACATTTCATAACCTGGCTGCAGTTCAATTTATCCAGCTAATTTTCTGAGTATTATCACCTCCTACATGCTCCTCCCTTTCACACCACCTTCTTGCACTTTTTGGAAGACTCATAGTGACTCCCATTGAGTTTTCAAGGCTGCAAATTCATACTAAAGTAAGTTGCCTCATCTTGCTTCCATGGATTATCTGGTGAGTTTGAACCACTGACCTTCTGGTTAGCAGCCAAATGCCTTACCCAATACACCACCAGAGCTCTTGCACTCAAGGCCAGGCCAATTAGACAAGCCATATTTCAACACATCTTTCATTCTTCAGCATCCATTATTGGTTCAATGTGGGAATTTCTTCCTCTATTTCTCCTAATGCCTCTCCAGTCAATAGAATGTGAAGGACCTCTTTGACTACCTTGGTCTTCCCAGTCAGAATGTATCACTTCCACTCCTGTTGACCAGTTGTGCGTTGTTTATAGCCCTAATGATCACACTTCCCTCTGCTTGTTCCTAATGACAGTTTTGATCAAATGTCTTTTGTTTATTATATTGTTAGTCCCCAGAGGGCAATGATTATGCCTATTTGCTCGGTGTCCCCCATAGTTTCTCAGCAGAGCACGTCACACTAGCCAGCACTCAATTCATGTTTTCCATTCAACCTGAAGGTATGAGTCAATTAAGTGAATTGATGCATTAAAGGAATAACATTTTTCTCTAAAAATGTTATTTTCTTCAAATATAGAATGTTTTTCTTCAAATATAGAATGACCTATCACTTAATAGAGTTTAAGAAATCGTCAAATAGTGTAATTTTCTTACTTACATCTTCTCAACACTTCAGAGTAGGCAATATTTAATAAATATGAATATGATATCTTATTTTGTGACTTGTCCACTCCCTGGTGAAACATTCATCCATGTTGCTTCTATTGCCTTTATCTTAATATGGTGACTAATTGCTCTGCATTGAGTCACTGATCATAATTTTCCGATAAAAGGACTTTACATTATCTATGACAGCCCTTTTGAAATATTCTCATTCTTGATCCTTTGGAAAAAGAATTCCTTAATGATGATGAAAGAAAGGAAGGAAGGAAAGAAAGAAAAAGCCTCCTAATTCACTTTTAACCCTTACTGACCCAGGTGCAGGAGTATGCTTCTAAAAACAACAACAAAAACTAAGCAGTGACTGATTCTTTAGCATTTTCTTAAGATTGACTCTTTAATTCATTCTCCCCAATACTGTGGAAGTTATTTAATCATATACAATACTTTTTACAATCTTCCTCCAGGCACACTTCAGGCTATTCTTTCCCTCCAAGTTCTTTGCTAATTTTGATTGCTTTATGTTGAACCTCAAGAATTTTTTGTTACCTTAGCTAAATTTCTGGTCTTGGTTGTTGTTGTTGTTGTCGTTGTTATGAGCTATTGAGTCCGACCCGACTCATAGCGACCCCTCCTTGGGTTGCCGAGGTAGTATCACTACGGAAATAGATTGCCCAACCTTCCTTCCGAGGAGTGACTGGTGGGTTTGAACCGCCAGCCTTCTGGTTAGCAGTCAAGTGCCTTAGGCACTATGCTACCAGAGCTCCCTCTGGTCTTGGTGGTCCTACTATTTTCTCTTAGTCCAACTGTATCTTCTGTGCTCCACCATCATACTTATATTTTATGTAAGTAGCCCAATTACCAAGTCCTCTGAAAAACTTCCCAGATAACTTTGTCATCACCTCCTTTTTGTTTCATTTTCATTTTATACTACTTCCTTATGGAATTTGCCACATTGAATTATCATCATTCTTTCGTCTGGCTTCCTCACTAAGCAGTGAGCTCCTTAAGAACTTAAGTTCTATTTCTCACCTTTGTAATCCCTCCTGAATAGGAACTCAGTGAAAGCCTAACAGTGTCCTTTCTTTTCACTTTCTACAAAAAAAAAAAAAAAAAA
>NW_006921793.1:2914376-2918803 GCF_000298275.1 Orycteropus afer afer | reverse complement strand
CAACCCCCATTGGGTTTCCAAGAAGGTAAATCTTTACGGAAGTAGATTGTCCAGTCTTTCTTCTGAGGAGTGGCTGGTGGGCTTGAACTGCCAACCTTCTGATTAGCAGTCAAATGTCTTAGGCACTATGCCACCAGAGCACTTTTCACTTTCTACCTAGTATAAAATGCTGCCACCTTCCTTTCAAGCTGACACACAAATTTTGTCAAGCTATTTCTCAAAAGGCCTCAGGTGGCCTGTCATGGTCCTTTACATGAAATCTAGGCACTCTTACATGATTGGAGATGATTCTGAGCCTATTCCCCCCAACCCTGGGTCCCCAGCTTGCTTTCTGTCTCCCTAAACTATATGCTCCCTTCCAACCTTCTCATTTTCTCTTCTCTCATGATGTCACTCTTTGTTCCTGGATATTCTTCTGTCGTACATTCACTCAGCAGTAAGAACAGAACTAATCCAATCTGAGAATTGTTTGAGTATCACAAGACCATAAAATTCTATTGTGTCATTTCCCCAAGGTTCTTCTCACAAGTATCCCTATTCAGTATACTAAAATCTCAGTTCTTTCATTGGGTGTTGCGTACCCCTCAAGACTTCCATAGGTAAAGAAAGAATGCAAGACAACTGACTCCTCTCAAATTCATTTATGCTTAACTATTTTAGACCACCTGTTCTTATAAAAGAAGACAAAATGGTGATTTTATACATCTTTTTTTCAAAAAAGATGTGGTAAAACTAACATGATTCTAAATGAATTTTAAGTTTCACAGATATGTAACTTGTAAAAATCTCAATATGTAGTTATAAATAAATTTAAAGTCCCTTCACTTTCAATTCTAATTGTTGTCACTAAACTAGTATGTGCCTTCCTGACTATATTCTATGCATTTATGGAAATATACCTGAGTAGCTGTGGAAATACATAGTATTGTTCTGCTGTGTTTTGAGTTCCAGAACTATCAATGGGTGTCAGGGCCAAATCCCTAAGAAATTATAATATATCCCTCATTTTGTTCTTGTTAGCTGCTGTCAAATCACTTTTGACTCATAGTGACTCTATGTACAACAGAACAAAACACTGCCCAGTCTTGCACCTTCCTCACAATCATTGCTATACTTGAGCCCATCGTCACAGGCACTGTGTCAATCCATCTCATTGAGGGTCTTCCCCTTTTTTGATGAACTTTTTTACTTTACCCAACATATCCTTCTCCAGGGACTGTTCCCTTCTGACAATATAATCAAAGTATGAGAGACAATGTCTGGTCATTGTTGCTTGTAAGGAGCAGTGTGGCTATACTTCGACCAAGATAGATCTGTTTCTTCTTCTAGCAGCCCATGGTATTATTCAATATTCTTCAACAACACCACAATTCAAATTATCAAATCTTCTGCAGTCTTCCTTATTCATGGTCCAGCTCTCACAGTGCACATGAGGCTATTCAAAATACCATGCCTTGGGTCACATGACCCTTCAGAGTGATATCTTTGTTCTGAAACACTGTAAAGAGGTCTTTTGGAGCAACATAATATGTCTTTTGATTTCTTGACTACTGTTTCCATGGGCTTTGATTGTGGATCCAAGGAAGATGAAATCCTTGACAACTTCAATTTTTTCTCCATTTATCATGATATTGCTTATTGGCCCAGTTGTGAGGATATGTGTTTTCTTTATGTTGAGGTATAATCCATATCGAAGGCTGTAGTCTTCGGTTTTCATCAGTATGTGCTTCAAGTCCTCTTTGCTTTCAACAAGCCAGGTTGTATCCTCTGCATATCGCAGATTGCTAGTGAATCTTCCTTCAGTCCTGATGCTGCATTCTTCTTCCTATAGTCCAGCTTCTCGGATTAGTTGCTCAGCATACAGATTGAATAAGTATGGTGAAAGGATATAACCATGACACACAACTAATTTCAAACTATTTAGTATCCCCTTGTTCTGTTGGAACAACTGCCTCTTGGTCTATGTACAGGTTCCTCATGAGCACAATGAAGTGTTCTTAATGACATGGATGGAGTAAAGCTTTTGGGAACTTTATCTGCTGGTGTGGCATGACTCCAAATGAGAAGAAACAGCTGCAAAAATCCATCAATATTTGGAACATAGAATGTATAAAGTATGAATCTAGGAAAATTGGAAGTTGTCAAAAATGAAATGGAACAATAAAGATTGATAATCTAGGCATTAGTGATCTGAAGTGGACTGGTTTTGGCCATTTTGAATTGGACAAGTATATGGTCTACTATGTTGGAAATTACAAATTAAAGACGACTGGAATCACATTCATAGTGAGAATGAATATTTTAAGATTTATACTGAAGTACAATACTGTCAAGGACAGGATAATTTCCATACACCTACATGGAAGAACAGCTAATATGACTTTTATTCAGATTTACACACCAACCACTAAAGTCAAAGATGAACAAATTGAAGATTTCTATCAAGTTCTGCAGTTTGAAATTGACCAAACATGTAGTCAAGATGTTTTGATGATTATTGGTGATTGGAATGCAAAAGCTGGAAACAAAGAAAAAGCATCAGTAGTTGGCAAATATGGCCTTTGTGACAGAAATGATGCTAGAGATCACATGGTAGAATTTTGCACAGTCAACCACTTGTTCATTGCAAATATTCTTTTTAGACAACATAAATGGCAGCTATACATGCAGACCTCACCAGAGGGAATACACAGGAATGAAATCAACTACCTCTGTGGAAACAGAGAGTGGAGAACTCAATATCATCAAGTCAGAACAAGTATGTGAGACAGACCACTGATTGTGCATATGCAAGTTTAAGTTAAAGATGAAGAAAATTAAAATAAGTCCACAAAAGCCAAAATACAACCTTGATTATTTCATATCTGAATTTAGAGACCATCTGAAGAATAGATTCAATGCACTGAACACCAGTGACTGAAGACCAGATGAGTGAATGGGATGACATCAAGAACGTTATACATGAAGAAAGCAAAAGGTCATTTAAAATACAGGAATGAAAGAGACGACCAAAATGGGTGTCAGAAGAGACTCTGAAACTTGCTCTTTAAGGGATAGCAGCTATAGCAAATGCCCATCACAGCCTTTTGCAATATCCTTGCTCTCTGTGAAGTAGTTCTCATAGGCAGATAGTTGCTTACTGTCAAACTGAAGCACAACATCTGATAAAAGCTGCTGGTTGTCATGGAGGGAATAGATGAGGAAGGCTAGGATCTCCAAAAGAATGGTTAGAAGTATTGATTGCCGTGCCAAAGCAGAGGCATCTGCTTCTCAGTATCAATTCTGCTATCAAAATTTCAGGCTTCTGTCCTGGATGGTACAAATAAAGAATAAGAAGGCAAAATGTTACCTGATTTAAGCTTATCTCTCTAGATCTTTGAATGAAACAATTTTAAAATTTCACCTAGGGACTTCCGGTAGGATGGAGGAATAGGCAGACAAGTGACACAGACCCTTTTAACAAAGAAAAGAAACACCAATTAACAGAGATACAGAAGATAATCCTGGAGCCCTGAGTTTTGAAAGAAAGGAACTATACAGAAGTGGATTAGGTACCAACTAGTGGAAAAACGTGAATGAAAACAGTGAGTAGAGACATGGACGGGTCGGAGCTGCATACTGTCAGCTACTCTGACATGACCAAGAGCCTGAATATTTCCAAGTGGTGTTGGGACCTGAGAATTGACCTAAAGATCAGCCCTGGTCACCAAGGGCTGCAGGGACAACTGTGCTGGTGGCCTATGACTAGAAAGGGAAACAACCAGGAGGGAGACAACCTGAGCTGTTGACTTTCCACTGTCCAGGTGGCGCAGCCATTTTGGATATTTAAAGTGACTGAAGGTGCAGCCATTTTGAATCTTTACAAGTAGCAACAATTTTGGATTTTAAAGTGATAGACAGAATTCTCATTCGGATTCCAGGGACCTGAGAATAAGCTGTGTTTGCCGAGGTTGGCAGGGACATATGAGAGGCTGACAACAGGAAAGGAGACGGGTGGTGAATGTATAAGTGCTGTCAACTAGCAAATAGAGGAGAACAATACCCTACTTGTATAGATAACATACAAACAAAACAAAGAAAATGAAAACAACATACAACCACCAATTAAATATAAACACAAAAACATCACAATATCTCAGAGACGACGGAGCATCACAGTCCACACAGAGAAGCAAGATAAAGCAGGAGAAACAAGGGACCAGGACACAGACCCAAAACACATCCCTGAGGAAGACGCAGCATTGGAACTCCCTGATAAGGAATTCAAAAGAATTATATTTAGGTATCTTCAATGAATTGAAAGACAGTTCAAGGAAAACACAGAGAAAACCCTAGAACAATTTCAAAAGACAATACAAGAACAAAATGACAAAACAAATGAAAAATTAGAAATGATACAAAATCTACACACAGGAATCCAGAAGATT
>NW_006921793.1:2913042-2914276 GCF_000298275.1 Orycteropus afer afer | reverse complement strand
CATTGGAACTCCCTGATAAGGAATTCAAAAGAATTATATTTAGGTATCTTCAATGAATTGAAAGACAGTTCAAGGAAAACACAGAGAAAACCCTAGAACAATTTCAAAAGACAATACAAGAACAAAATGACAAAACAAATGAAAAATTAGAAATGATACAAAATCTACACACAGGAATCCAGAAGATTTAGTACTAAATTTTCAGAAATAGTAAGATATTGAATGGGCAAAGAAACAAAATTGAATCAATGGAAGACAGAATTAGTGAGATTGAAGGCAAATACCTGAACACTTCTTTGCAAAGGGATCAATCAGAAAAAAAGATCAAAACAAAATGAAGAAAGCCTAAGGTTCATGTGGGATACCATCAAAAGGAATAATCTACATGTAATCAGAATTCCAGAACAGGAAGAGACAAATAAAACCAGAGAAAACTGTCAAAGATTTGTTGGAAGAGAATTTTCCTGGAATGGTGAAAGATTAGAATATATCCATTCAGGAAGTTCAACGAACCCCAAACAGGATAGACCCCAAAAGAAATTCACCCAGACATACCACCATCAAACTTACCAAAACCAAAGACAAAGAAAGAATCATGAGAGCAGCACGGGAGAAATGGAAAGTTACCTACAAGGGGCAACCAATAAGACTAAGCTCGGATTTGAAAGAAACCATGCAGGTGAGAAGACAATGGAATGGTATATATAAAACACTGAAAGAGAAAAAGTTCCAATCAAGAATTATGTTGTTGTTGTTGTTAGGTGCCGTCGAGTTGTTTCTGACTCATAGCAATCCCATGCACAGCAGAATGAAACACCGCCTGATCCCGTGCCAGCTCCACGATCCTTGCTATGCTTGAGCCCATTGTTTCAGCTTGAGAAATGCCAAGCCTGTTCTTCCCTTTTGGTTTTCTAACTCCAGGTCTTTCCACATTTCATTATAGTAATTGGCTTTGTCTTTTTGAGCTGCTCTTTGAAATCTTCAGTTCAATTCCTTTATCTTGTCATTTCTTCCATTTGTTTTAGCTACTTTCTGCTCAAGGGCAAGTTTCAGAGTCTCTTCTGTCATCCATTTTGGTCTTCTCTTCTTTTGTTGTCTTTTTAGTGACCTCTTGAATTCTTCATGGATGATGCTCTTGATGTCATCCCACAATTCATCTGGTTTCCGGTCACTGGTGTTCAATGCATCAAATCTATTCTTTAGATGGTCTCTAAATTCAGGAGGGATATATTCT
>NW_006921793.1:2903921-2906014 GCF_000298275.1 Orycteropus afer afer | reverse complement strand
CATTGTGATGTTTTTGTGTTTATATTTAATTGGTGATTGTATGTTGGAGTGACTTGCCCATGATTTTGGTTTTCTTTGTATGTTATCTACGCAAGCAGGGTACTGTGCTCCTCTATTTGCTAGTTGACAGCACATATACATTCACCACCTGTTTCCTTTCCTGTTGTCAGCCTCTCATATGTCCCTGCCGACCTTGGCAAACAGAGCCTATTCTCAGGTCCCTGGAATCCAAATGAGAATGCTATCACTTTAAAATCCAAAATGGTTGCCACTTGTAAACATTCCAAATGGCTGTGCCCACCGTCACTTTAAATATCCAAAATGGCTGCCATGTGTAAACAATCAAAATGGCTGTGCCCTCCAGACAGTGGAAAAAACAGCTCAGTTTGTCTCCCTCCTTTCTGTTTCCCTTCCTAGTTATAGGCCACCAGCACATTCGTCCCTGCAGCCTTTGGTGACTAGGGCTGATCTTTAGGTCAGTTCTCGGGTCTCATTTGGAAATATTCAGGCTATCGGTCCCATCAGAGTAGCTGACAATCTGTAGCTCCAACCCGACTGTCTCTGTACTCACTGTTTTCATTCAGGTTTTTCCACTAGTTGGTGCCTAATCCACTTCTGTATAGTTCCTTTCTTTCAGAGCTCAGGGCTCCAGGATTATCTTCTGTATCTCTGTCAATTGGTTTTTCTTTTCTTTGTTGAAGAGGGTCTGTATCACTTGTCTGCCTATTTGTCCATCTTCCCAAGCTATGGTATTTTCAATAGCCATATATGTGTGTGAAAGCTGGACAATGAATCAAGAAGACTGAAGAAGAATTGATGCCTTGGAATTGAGACGTTGGTGAAGAATACTGAAAATACCATCGACTGCCAGAAGAACATGCAAATCTATCCTGGAAGAAGTGCAGCTGGAATTCTCCTTAGAAGCAAGGATGGCTAGACTTCGTCTCACTTACTTTAGTCATGTTGTCAGAAAGGATCAGTCCCTAGAGAAGGCTATCATGTGTGGTAAGGTGGAAAGTCAGAGAAAAAGGGGAAGACCCTCAGTGAGATGGATTGACACAGTGACTGCCAACAGTAGGCTCAAGCATAGCAAGGATTGTGAGGATGAGCAGGACTGAGCACTGTTTTGTTCTGTTGTACATAGAGTCACTATGCGTCAGAATCAACTTGAGGGTAACTAACAACGACAACAACATTACCTATCTAGTAAGCACTGGTGGTGCAGTCGTTAAGCATTTAACTACTAACACAACGATCAGTGGTTTGACTTGAAAGAGAAAAATTTCCAACCAAGAATTATGTACCCAACAAAATTGTCCCTCAAATATGATGGTGAAATTAGGACATTTCCAGATAAGAAAAATTAAGGGGATTTGTTAAAACCAGACCAACCTTACAAGAGATGCTGAAGGGAGCCCTTTGGACAGAGAACCAACAACAGCCGACAACAACTGACCATTAATACACATGATGACATAACCCAGGAACCCACCCAGCTATGGAAGTATCCAAACTAAATAAACCTACAAGATTATAAACAGGAAACCAGAGACATCAATTGGCAAATGAGGATAACTACAAACCAAAAAGAGGGAAAAAACTGTGTTGTTACAGAACTTCTAGATGGTAGGGAAATCAAGACAACTACAAGATAGAACGGACTGTTCTAAACTTGGGAGGAAAACTATAAATCACAGGATAACCTCAAGAAAAATGATAAACGTTCACATCAAAATTAAAAAGAGGACCAGCACAAATATTCAGCAAATACTAAAACAATAGCACCAAAGGAAGTGATAACATGATTCATAAACAAAATGAGCTCAGCATAGAAAATTATATGGAACAAAGAAATTGATACCATGGAAAAGCACATAGCAAAAATGACAGCAACAAATTCATATTTGCCAATAATTACATATCTGGCAAGGAACTTATCTCTAAGATTTATAGAAAACTGCAACATCTCCACAGCAAAGGAATTAACAACCCAATTGAAAAGGGAAGGGAGGGAACACTGTAAAAAAAAAAAAAATGTATTGACCCATGTCACTTTAGTTTTGTGTATTTCACTGTACATAAATTATATTTCA
>NW_006921793.1:2900641-2903481 GCF_000298275.1 Orycteropus afer afer | reverse complement strand
TATAAAATCACAATAAAAATTAAAAATATGTTCATCATTTAAAAAAAAAAGAGGTATTAAGTAGCAAGGGGGTAAATATCTTTCTTCTGCCACATAGAAAAAAAAACTCACTGCTAATATTTTCGTGTTCATCCCTCCATTCTTTGTTTCTATCTGTGTGCATATTTTTTCAATTAAAAAATATTTTGCGTATGTGAATACAGTTTTATGAGTTTTAACTTGTATATAAATTCATGAGGGTCCCTGGGTAGCACAAATGGTTTGCACTTGACTACTAACCTAAAGGTTGGTAGTTTGAACTCATCTAGGTGCCTGTGGAAGAAAACCCTGGAGATTTGCTTCTATTGAGATTACAGCCAAGAAAACCCTATGGAGCAGTTCTGCTCTGTAACACAAAAGGATGTCATGAGTTGTAATCAATTCAACAGCAACAGGTTATAAAATCATGTAACACCCTCTAAAATGTAATCCCCACACAATAGTTATATCACCCCCTAAAACTTCCTTTTGTTATCCCTTTGTAGTCACACTTTTCCTTCACCTTCAATCCTTGGTAACCACTGATTTATTCTCCAGTACTATCATTTTTTAATAAATTCTATGGCAACCTTTTTTTTCCCCCCACTATAATTTTGGGTGTTTGAGAATGTCATATAAAGTATGTAACCTTTTGAGACTAGCTTTTTTGCTCAGCACAGAGCCTTGGAATACCTTTGCCATGTATTGTTGTGTGTACAAATAGTTTATTCCTTTTCATTGTTGAGTAGCATTCCATTGGATGAATGTAATGCCATTTGCTTATCCACTTAACCTTGGGAGACATTTGTGTTGCTTTTACTTTTAGTAATTATGAATAGAGCTGCTGTAAATATTTGTAAACAATTTTTTTTGTGTGGACATAAGTTTTTGTTTCTCTAGGATTGAAATAAATCCCCATTAGTGGGATTGCTGAGATATATGTATATATATGTGTGTGTGTGTGTGTGTATATATATATATATATATATATATATATATATATATATATATTGTTGTTGTTATGTGCCATCGAGTCTGACCCAACTCATAGCGATCTCTCCTTGGTTTCTGAGGCGGTATCACTACAGAAGTAGATTGCCCAACCTTTCTTCCTAGGAGTGGTTTGTGGGTTTGAACTGACAACCTTCTGGTTAGCAGTCAAGTGCCTTAGGCACTACACTACCAGAGCTCCCATCCTCTTTATACATACATATAATATTGGGAACTGTCACTGGTTTTAAACTTTGCTTCCTTAGCTTAAAAATAAAGCATCTAATTGATTTTTTTTAAATACCATATTTTTCATTATAAGTAAGATTGAATATTTATTTAAATGCTTATTGCCATTTGTACATCTTTTTTTGTGAATTCTCTCGTATCCTTTGTGCATTTATATATGTACATATTAAAAAACAAAACAAAAAAAAACCCACCAAACTCACGGCCATTGAGTTGGTTCTGAATCATAGCAAATCCTCCTTGGGTTTCCAAAGTGGTATCTTTATGGAAGTAGATCTCTCAGTCTTCCTTCCGAGGAGTGGCTGGTAGGTTTGAACCAGCAGCCTTCTGGTTAGCAGTCACATGCCTTAGGCACTACCTCACCAGAGCTCCTATAGGTCTTATATTAGAGCTCTATAAAAGGAATATGGGGGACACAGAGGCATAGTGCCTCAAACCCACCAGCCATTCCTCAGAAGGAAGACTGGGCAATCTAATTCTGTAGAGATATCACCTGGGGTCACTATGAGTTGGAACTGACTCCACTACAGTGAGAGTTATTTTCATATATAGTTCATCTTCTTATTTTCCTATAATAGCACTCTATTTTATTACAAACATTTTCCCACAAAATTTCAGTGGACAGTGTGATGTGCAGGCCTCTTTTGAATTCTTGTTTGAATTCTTGTAAACCAAGAATCTGTCAGGGGTACCATTGCCAGATTTAGCAAATAAAAACACATGAAGCTCAGTTACATTTTAATTTTAGGTAAATAATGTTTTAAACATAGGAGCTCTGGTAGCTTAGTGCCTAAGGCACTTGACTGCTAACCAGAAGGCTGGCAGTTCAAACCCACCAGCCACTCCTCCGAAGGAAGATGGGGCAATCTACTTCCATAGAGATACTGCCTCAGAAACCTAAGGAGGGGCCGCTATGAGTCGGTCCGACTGGACAGCACATAACAACAACAACAACAACGTTTTAAACATAGATATGTCCCAAATATTCATTGGACTACAAAAATTATATGTTGTTTATCTTAAATTCAATTGTAATTGGCATCCTGTATTTTATCTGACAACTCTACTTAGAGACCACAACTACAGTGGAGTATGACTGAGTTGGGCACCAGGTTCTAAAGTCAGCACGTGTGGCAAAAAGTTCATAAGGCCAAAATAACTCTTGGAGGTCCTTTAAATAAACTTTCAAAGTTTAGTATGCATTTGTTCTGCCTTCAACCCTATGTCAACCCTATGTGGTAATTCTTATACACAGTGAGGTTAAGAAATCCTCAAGGAGAAGTACAGACAACAAATATGAACCCTTTTGCATATACAACACTGAGTTCTCAGTGAAGGTAAACATGGGTGTATGGATGGATAGATAGGTGGACAGGCTAAACAATTAGCTATGTCTATGAAAGAGGGAGTGTATCCAGGATCATATATAGAGTTGGCAGACAATGGTCCTATAAGTTTATGTGAATGATCAGAATCCCCAGGTGTATAGTACAGCTGACAAGGGGCTAGGTTGTGGTCACTGCTTGGTCACAGCCAGCTACCCAGAGCGACTGAGTAGTTGATCCTGAGGGCCTGGGACCATG